>NC_052150.1:223212614-223572316 GCF_902713615.1 Scyliorhinus canicula
AGCTGCCACCTGAATTAGATCCACTGAATTGGCCAGACTGCAAAGAACTAATTGGGAAACTGGAAGAAATATTTTCCCACATTGTTATTAGGACACAAAATGCTTCACCATAAATAACTATTGAAGCACAGGCTCCAGCATTTAGAAGGGAGTCGGTAGATATTCTAAAAGCTATATGAAAAGATAGAGTAAAAGGGAAGATAACTATGGCTGGAGTATATAGCTCCAGTTGAAAATCTTGCATTGGCACAGTAGTAATGGGCCAAAAAGGCTGGTTATTGATGCCATAGTTTCTGAGATCGGAGGTCTGTTAGCTCAGTTGGCCGGATGGCTGGTTTGTGATGTGGAGTGACGCCAACAGCACAGGTTCAATTCCAACACCCACCTTCTCAACCTTGCCCCTCGCCTGAGGGGTGGTGGCCCTCAGGCTACATCCTCACCAGTCAGCTCTCCCCCTCAAACAGTAGAGCAGCCGCTGGTCCTCGGGGATATCTTTACGGTTTCTAAGGTTACACAGACACTAACAACTTCATGCGTACAGTGTGGTAAGAAACTAAACATAACAATTCGAGATGAAGGGTCTTAATTTCAGGAGCCAGTTCTGAAGTATGCGAACTCAGCCTTTTAGCAGAGCACAGTTCAATCACCACCACTTTCCTGAAGGGTTGTAATTACTACTTCGGGTGTGATGTCCAAAAACCAGAGCTGCCTGAAAACTGGACAGTTTTGAAAATGGAAATAAGTGCTTCCCTCTGCGGGTGAGGATGCAGCATTACGTAGGGTGGTAATTTCCTCTCAGCAATGCCAGGACGGATGCCTGCTGTCAGGCGTTATGTATCCTATTCATGCCGGAACTGGCTTGTTTGAAAGGGCAGACCAGAATACTATATTTGTACACTGATCCTGAACAAGCAGGGGTAATTTGTGAAACACTGCCCTGAACGCGTGGCTCCAGGCACCCTTCAGTCATCTGGGATGGAAGTTAAGATTGGTTTGTGGACAGTGGCATGTGAAACCGTCCAGCGAGCTGCCTAAGGTAAAGGCAGTGCCCCCTGGCTAGACCCCATTCTGACTAAGAGAGAGAGCTGAAAAACTGGAAACTGATTTTTGGCTTAATATTCTGCTGGTCCGCGTCCAAACTTCTCTCAACAACTGTTAGTGGTAGACAGTGGCGTTGTGGTATTGTCGCTGGACTCGTAATCCAGAGGCCCTGCGTCATGCTCCGTGGACCCGGGTTCGAATCCCGCCATGGCAGATGGTGAAATTTGAATTCAATAAATATCTGGAATTAAAGGTCTAAAGGTGACCACAAAACCATTGTCGATTGTTGTAAAAACCCAACTGGTTCACTAATGTCCTTCAGGGAAGGAAATCTGCCGTCCTTACCTGGTCTGGCTCAGATGTGACTCCAGATCCACAGCAATGTGGTTGACTCTTAACTGTCCTCAGGAATGGGCACTAAATACCATCCCAGCCAACGACGCCCACATCCCACAAACAAATAAAAACAAAGACTTTGAGGTGCATTCAACAGTGCCTGAAGCAGCTTAGTCTGACTTTTGAGGTACATTCGTGAGAAGTCTGAATTCATCGGATCCAACATGTCCTTGGGAAATTAGGTCACATTTTTCAGTTAAAATGGTGCTTTAAAAAAAATTTACTGTACCCAATTCATTTTTTCCAATTCAGGGGCAATTTAGCGTGGCCAGTCCACCTAGCCTGCACATCTTTGGGTTGTGGGGGCGAAACCCGCGCAAACACGGGGAGAATGTGCAAACTCCACATGGACAGTGACCCAGAGCAGGGATTGAACCTGGGACCTTGGTACCGTGAGGCAGCAGTGCTAACCACTGTGCCACCGTGCTGCCCAGTAAAAATGGTGCTTTGCCTGATTTTGTTGATTGGTCTTGGTCCCGAAGGTGCTGGTTTTTGGGCATCATTCTGACCTAGTGAAAGACCTGCTTTGGGTATGTCCCCATGTCTATTAGCGATCATTCTCGTGGACCATTTCCCCCCTTACCAGCTCTTGTTCCATCTTCAGAAAACCTCCGAATGCCTCACTTCTGACAAGGGAAGTGTTTGCTTCCAGTTGCCCTGTGTCCACCATCCACTGCCCAATAAAGCACAGAGAAATATGTCTCTATATGCGAGCAATGCTGTACTCTTATCTGCTTATCCTTCTGCATTGCTGTGAATATATTTATACTGACTGTTATCTACAGTGTGATATTATTCAAGTCAGTTGTGGGCAAATACCCTTTAGTATATTCGATTTAATCCTTTGACAGCACCAGATCTATGTACACATCACAGTCACTGGACTAAAGGATGTTCACTGCAGCGGCATAGAAAACAAACTTACCCCCTCAACAAATAAGATCACAAGGGCCCTACTTGTTCAAGTGGTGAGAATAATCAGTAATTGATTGATTGATATTTGTCACATGTACCGAAGTACAGTGAAAAGTATTTTTTTGCGGCCAAGGGAACGTACACAGTACGTACACAGGAGACAAAAGAATAAACGACAGAGAACATTGACAATGGTACATCAACGAATAGTGATTGGTTACAGTAACGAACAAGGCCAAACAAGAGCAGCATAAGCCGTCATGAATAGTGTTCTTACAAGCAACACATCAGTCCAAGGGAGAGTCGTTGATGAGTCTTGTAACTGTGGGGAAGAAGCTGTTCCTATGTCTGGATGTGCGGGTCTTCAGACTTCTGTACTTTCTGCCAGATGGAAGGGTCTGGAAGAGGGCAAATCCTGGGTGGGAGGGGTCTCTGACAATGCTGTCTGCCTTCCTGAGGCAGCGGGAGATGTATACAGAATCAATGGGAGGGTGGCAAGCTTGTGTGATGCATTGGACTGAGTTCACCACACTCTGCAGTTTCTTGCGATCTTGGGCCGAGCAGTTGCCATACCAAGCTGTAATGTAGCTGGATAGGATGCTCTCTGTGGCACATCTGTAGAGGTTTGTGAGAGTCGATGCAGACATGCCGAATTTCTTTAGCTTCTGTAGGAAGTAGAGACATTGTTGGGCTTTCTTGACTGTTGCATCTACACGAGTAGAACAGGGTAGGCTGTTGGTGATGGTGACCCCCCCCAGGAACTTGAAGCTATCGACCATCTCCACTTCGGGGGGGTACACTATGAAAACAAGTGACCTAGCTCCCTTCTGTAGTCTGATTCGTCATTGTTTGAGATACGACCCACCTCAGTTCTTTCATCTGCAAACTTATAGATTGAATTGGAGTTGAATCTTGCCACACAGTCGTGTGTGTATAGGGAGTACAGTAGAGGACTGAGCACACATATTTGCGGGGCCCCGGTGTTGAGGACTATTATGGAGGAGGTGTTGTCACCTATCCTGACAGATTGCGTTCTGCTGTTGAGGAAGTCAAGGATCAAGCTGTACAGGGAGGGGTCAAGTCTAAAGTTGCAGAGTTTGGTTGTTAGTCTTGTCGGGATAATGGTGTTGAAGGCGGAGCTGTAGTCTATGAACACCATTCTCACGTAGGCGTCCTTGTTGTCGAGATGTTTGAGAATTAATTGTAGGGCCAGAGAGATAGCATCTGCTGTGGATTGGTTGTGGTGATAGGCAAACTGCAGTGGATCGAGACCATCTGGGAGGCTGGCGTTGATCCGTCTCATGACTAGCCGCTCAAAGCATTTCATAGCAGGGCCACCGGTCGGTAGTTGTTGAGGCACGCTACCTTGTTCTTCTTTGGTACTGGTATTATGGTGGTCTTCTTGAAGGAGGTAGGGACCTAGGAGCAGAGAAGTGAGGTGTTGAAGATGTCTGTGAACACACTCACGAGCTGGTCAGCGCAGGCTCTGAGTGCTCGCCCAGGAACTCCGTCGGGGCCCGTTGCTTTCTGCGGGTTTACTTTCAAGAAGGCAGCTCTTACCTCCGAGACTGTAGTAGTGGGTATGGGTGTGTCCAAGGCTATTGGGGCGGGTGGCACTGATGTATTGGCTGACTGTTCAAAGCGGGCATAGAACTTGTTCAGTTCATCGGGGAGGGATGCTCCAGCCCCAGAGTTTCCACCTGGCCTTGCTTTGTAGCCTGTGATCTCATGTCAGCCCTGCCATAGACGTCTTGGGTTTGTCTCGTTGACACGGGACTCTGGTTTTATCCGTTAATGTCTTTTGACGTCCCTAATGGCTTTCCGTGCGTTGTACCTGGATTTCTTATATAGGTCAGGGTCATCAGACTTGAACGCCTCCATCTGAGACTTTAGCAGGGAGTGGACCTTTTGGTTGAGCCAGGGTTTCCGATTGGGGAACACCCGTATTGTCTTCTTTGGTATACTGTCCTCGACCCACTTACTGATGGAGTCTGTGAGGGTGGTTGCGTACTCGTCGAGGTTAGCTGCCGCAGCCTTGAATATGGACCAGTCCACAATCTCCAAGCAATCGCGGAGGATGTCCTCTGATGCCTCGGACTAGCACTGCATGGTTCATGACTGTCAGTTTCGTGACTGGTTCAGCACGCTTAAGTTGCTGTTTGTAAGCCAGATGTAGGAGTACCGATTTGTGGTCGGATTTGTCAAAGTGTGGTCGCGGAATGGAACGGTAGGCATCTTTGATGCTTTGGTCCAGGATGTTTGCATCTCTGGTGGGGCAGGAGGTATGTTGATGGAGTTTGGGTAGAACCTTCTTGAGGTTGACCTGGTTGATGTCTCCAGCCATCGTCAGGGATTCAGGGTGATTTGTTTCTTGGTTGTTGATGGGGGGGGGGGGGGGGGGGGGGGGGGGGGGGGGGAGGAGTGTAGTTCGTCAAGTGCTTTCTTCACTTCCGCCTGGGGTGGGATGTAGACTGTTGTGATGAGTGCACAGGCGAATTCATGTGGGAGGTAGAAAGGGCGACACTTCATGGTCAGGTATTCTAGGTCTGGGGAGCAGTGGCATGCTAGGGACACCACATCCGAGCACCAGGAGGTGTTGATGAGGAGACAAACACCCCCGCCCTTCGACTTGCCTGAGGCCATCGTGCGGTCTATCCGGTGGGTTGGATGGCGTAGTCTGGTGTGGCCGATGTAAGCCATGACTCGGTGAAGCAGAGCACACAGCAGTTCATCACTTCCCTCTGGGAGGTAAGTCTAGCATTGGTCATCCAGTTTGTTCTCAATCACTTGAACATTCACCAGGAGTATGCTGGAGAGAAGGGTCTTGAAGCCACGCAATTTAAGTCTCACCTTCAGACCGGCGCGGTTTCCCCGCTTCCTGGGTCAGTGGCTGCCGTTAGATGGGAGGGCTGGATTTCCGTAAGGTAGGTGGTTACATTCGGAGGGGTCGACTTAACATCTCAATATATACAGCATATGATTTAAGAAATAAACCCCATTAAATTTTAAATCCTTCATTACATAAATTGTGTTTCACATTCCCAGAGGAAGTAGCAGGATCCTCTAGAAGTAATCAATTTCTCTGAGCTCAGTGCTGGCTTATTAAGTGTCTGATTTGCCAGATGTAGGTCATCAATTGGGTGCAAGTTGCCACGGTAAACAGGCATGTGAAGAAACAGTCAGACTTACTGCCAGAGGATATAATGACTGAAAGAACAGACAGCAGGAGGGCACAATGGGGCATTGCATCGCCTACATACTGTGCCAAAAAGTAAGATGTGATTTGAGTCTGCAACTACACACATTCCCAATATCAGTCATACCATTATCGGGAGCCAACAAGCTTGAGGAGGAAAAAGGGTAAAAGACATTTGTGGCTTCTTCTGCACCGCCAGGGTTGGCTGCAGAGTAGCGCTGACTGAGACCTTGCAGCAAGTCATCTGGATAGTATTGATGGGGGGTTTAACTTTAACATAGATTGGGAGAGTGCAGACTTGATGGGCCAAATGGTCTCCCTCGGCACTGTAGTGATTCTATGATTCGTCAATGCCCGGGAGACCCTTGCTCAAAAGAGGCCTATTTGGCAGAATCTCCTCATTGAAAGGACACAATTCTTCGAGGCTACTCGATGGCAAGAGGAGGCCCGGAAAAGTCATCTGACAAAGGAATATCAGTGATCGAGAGTCCAGGGACTGATCCCACCCCCCGTAAACACCTGCCAAGTGTGCGGTCGAAGATGCGGCTCTAGGATCGTGTTCATCGGCCACACAACAGCGCACAGAACTTATGACCAGTAACAGAGTTTCTTAGGTGGACAATCATACAAATGATCTCTGAAGAATAAGGAGAACAGTTTCAGTAGAATTACTCACTTGAGTGAATGTCAAATGAAAACAGGATCACTATTGATTGTAACGTTTCACATTGGACATCTGAGACAGCAGGAATATTTAACAGCAGAGGCAGAGCTGTTAGCAACATCAACTGACCTGTGGGCAACGGACTGTTCAGCAAACAACATAGAAGAAAGGTGGGACACAAACTGCTTAGCGTGGCACATCAGATAAGATAGCAGGTAATCAGCAATGGTCATATCTATCAGAAGGCATCAAGTCACACATCTCAGGCAGAGAGAGACACACACAACAGAAGTGGGATGTGGGTCATGGGCACTGAGTGAGAAACTGGATGGAAACGGTGTGGTGAATGTATAATATGTATAATTCACACTGCATCACCGTGTCCCTGTGGGCTCCATCTGTGAGCCGTTGCGCGTTTCTGCCCACAGGGGGAGATGAGGAGCATGTACAGGGCACCACCCATGGCTCCTCCCACAACCGGAAGTATAAAGTGCTGCGGTCTTGCGAGCCTGCCCTCAGTTCATCTGGTCGCATGCAGGCTCAGTTGTAAGTCGATTAAAGCCACAGTTTACTTCTACTCATGTCTTGAGTGAATTGATGGTCGCATCAATTTAATAGACTTAAAAAACCATCATGGAATCAGCCCTCACGCCTGATCAACTGGAACCCGATCCACAGGCCACAGAAGCGAAGGAAATATTTCTGCATTGGCTTCGGTGCTTCAAGGCCTACCTGGCTGCGTCGACTACCTCTGCTGTTACTGAAGAGCAGAAACTCAGTCTTCTACACGCACGGGTGAGCCATCGCATTTCTACTCAACTCAATAGTACCGACTCGTACACCGAAGCCCTCGCAATACTCGACCCCCTGTACGTGCAGCCTGTAAATGAAGTTTACGCGCGGCATATTTTTACTACCCGCCGCCAGCGCCCCGCAGAGTCACTAGAAGACTACCTGCGCGACCTAAAAGCTCTAGCACGGGAATGTAACTTCGAGGCTGTGACTGCCTCCCAGCACATGGAACTCGCCGTCCGAAATGTATATGTTGCAGGGGTCCGGTCCAATTACGTGCGCCAGCGTCTCCTCGAAAAAGGGGCCCAGAACCTGGAGGACACAGTAACGCTAGCAACTTTGATGAAGGCCGCTTTTCAAACTTTGAACTCGTTCCCAGCCGACCACGCGACCCTATCGTGGACCCCCGACCAGAGACTACCCCAGGCCTGCGCCGCGCGGCCACCCGCCCACCACGGAGCACCATCGTGCCACTTTTGCGGCCAGCCCCAACACCCACGGCAGCACTGCCCGGCCCGCAACGTGACCTGCAGGAGCTGTGGACGGAAAGGACACTTTGCAAAGGTATGCCTGGCTAAAACCAAATCATCAAACTCTAACGCTATCCAGAACAATCGCCCCTCCATCTCACAGGCTCGCAGACCCCGCAATGTGGCAGCGTGTCTTCCGCCTCCGCACAACATGTGCGACTCACGGGGGCCGCCATCTTGGCAATCCTACCCCAAGTGGCCGGCCATGTGCGAGTCATGGGGGCCGCCATCTTCCTCGCCGCCCACCACGTGCGATCCACAGGGCGGCCATCTTGGACACCATCTTCCTCGCCGCTCGCCACGTGCGATCCACGGGTCCGCCATCTTGGCCATCACCCGATATGCAAATTGACGACTACGACCTCCGCGGACAGTCATCATGGGGCCACTCCAGCACCGCTGATCAAGCCACCGACTACCCGCAACTCAACGCAGTCACTCTGGACCAGTCGCGGCCAAAGCACTTCAGAAGCTCCATGATGTCCGTACAAGTCAACGGATATAAGACACCGTGCCTCTTCGACTCCGGGAGCACCGAGAGCTTCGATCATCCAGACCTGGTAAGACGCTGTTCGTTCCCTATCTTTCCAGCACGGCAAACTATCTCCCTCAACTCGGGGTCGCACTCGGTCCAGATACAAGGGCGCACTGTTGCGACATTAACAATACAGGGCGCCAACTACTCCAACTTCCAGTTGTATGTCCTCCCAGACCTCTGCGCCCCTCTCCTACTCGGACTCAATTTTCAATGTAACCTCAGGAGCCTAACACTCAGTTTCGTAAGACCCCTGCCCCCTCTCACTATATGCAGCTTAGCAACTCTAAAAATCAACCCCCTTCCACTCTTCGCTAACCTCACTGCTAACTGCAAACCCGTGGCCACTCGCAGCAGGCGGTATAGCCTGCAGGACAGGGTATTTATTAGAGCCGAAGTCCAGCGACTCTTACGTGAGGGAGTCATAGAGGCCAGTAATAGCCCCTGGAGAGCTCAGGTGATGGTCGTCAAGACCGGGGAAACGTTCCGGATGGTGGTTGATTACAGCCAGACCATTAACCGGTTCTCGCACCTCGATGCGTACCCCCTCCCCAGAATTGCAGACATGGTCAACTAGATCGGCCAGTACCGCATCTTCTCCACGGTGGGTCTGAAGTCTGCATACCACCAAATTCCAATCCGCCTGGAGGACCACCACTACACGGCGTTCAAGGCAGACAGCCGCCTCTTCCATTTCCTCCGGGTCCCCTTTGGCGTCACGAATGGGGTTTCGGTGTTCCAACGAGCAATGGACCGAATGGTGGACCAGTACGGGCTGCGGGCCACGTTTCCGTACTTGGATAACGTCACCATCTACGGCCATGACCAGCAGGACCACGACGCCAACCTCCACCGATCTCTCCAAACTGCCCAAAAACTCAACCTCACATACAATAAGGAGAAATGCATTTTCCGCACAAACAGACTAGCCATCCTCGGCTATGTCGTGGAAAACTGACCCTGACCGTATGCGCCCCGTCTTACAGCTCCCTCTCCCTCACTGTTCCAGGGCCCTCAAGAGGTGCCTTGGATTTTTCTTCTACTACACCCAGTGGGTCCCCCAATATGTGGACAAAGCCCACCCACTATTTAAGACCACACTCTTTCCATTGTCAGCCGAGGCCTGCCAGGCCTTCAACTGCATTAAGGAGGACATCGCCAAAGCCGCCATGTGGGCGGTGGATGAATCCGTCCCCTTTCAAGTGGAGAGCGACGCCTCAGAGGTCGCTCTTGCTGCCACTCTGAACCAGGCAGGTTGGCCAGTAGCTTTCTTCTCCCGAACCCTCTCCGCTTCGGAACTTCGACAATCCTCAGTCGAAAAAGAAGCTCAAGCCATTGTGGAAGCCGTACGGCACTGGAGGCACTACCTGGCAGGTAGGAGGTTTACCCTCATCACCAACCAGAGATCGGTTGCCTTCATGTTTGACAACTCGCAACGGGGCAAAATTTAAAATGACAAAATCTTGAGGTGGAGGATCGAACTCTCCACCTATAATTATGATATCGTATACCGTCCGGGGAAGCTCAACGAGCCCCCCGATGCCCTGTCCCACAGCACATGCGTCAGCACGCAAGACGACCGACTACAGGCTATCCACAATGACCTCTGCGACCCGGCTCGCCCACTACATCAAGGCCCGCAATCTGCCTTTCTCCACCGAGGAGGTAAAATCTGTCATCAGGAATTGCCCGATCTGCGCGGAGTGTAAACCGCACTTCTATAGACCAGACAAGGCCCACCTGGTAAAGGCATCCCGGCCTTTTGAACGACTGAGTATCGATTGCAAAGGGCCCCTTCCCTCGACCAACCGTAATGTGTACTTCCTTAACATCATAGACGAATTCTCTCGCTTCCCGTTTGCCATCCCGTGCCCCGATATGACCTCCCATACAGTCATCAGAGCCCTGCACAGTGTCTTCACTCTGTTCGGTTTCCCTAACTATGTCCACAGCGACAGGGGTTCGTCTTTCATGAATGACGAACTGTGTCAGTACCTGCTCGACAAGGGCATCGCCTAGAGCAGGACTACCAGCTATAACACCAGGGGAAACAGGCAGGTGGAGAGGGAGAACGCAACGGTCTGGAAGACCGTCCTACTGACCCTACAGTCCAGGAATCTCCCGACCTCCCACTGGCAGGAGGTCCTCCCTGACGCGCTCCATGCAATTAGGTCCCTCCTGTGTACGGCCACTAATCAGACTCCTCACGAGCAATTATTTGTTTTCCCTAGGGGCACTACCACGGGGGCTTCACTCCCATCTTGGTTGAGGATACCGGGCCCAGTTCTCCTCCGGAAGCACATCCGGACACATAAAACAGACCCGCTGGTAGAGAGGGTCCTACTACTACATTCAAACCCCCACTACGCCTTTATCGAACACCCCGATGGCTAGCAGGACACCGTTTCCCTCCGGGACCTGGTGCCTGCAGGATCCACCACCACCACTACCGCCGAGGTACCCCTCACACCACACCCCACCCGACCCCCCACGCCTACAGGTTTCCTGCGCCCCCTTTCACCCATCACACCGGTCAGGAACGAACCTCGGAACGAACCACCCCCGGAGTCCACCCTCAGATTCACACCGGACATCAGCACACAGCCATCCGAAGTGGCTGCAACCCCGGTGCTCCGCAGATCCCAGCGGACGATTCGAGCACCGGACTGACTCAGCTTATAGACCCGTCACCCCCGCCGGACTTGATTTTTAACAGGGGGTGAATGTGGTGAATGTATAATATGTATAATTCACACTGTGCATCACCGTGTCCCTGTGGGCTCCATCTGTGAGCCGTTGCGCGGCTCTGCCCACAGGGGGAAGATGAGGAGCATGTACAGGGCTCCACCCTTGGCTCCGCCCATGACTCCCCCCACAACCGGAAGTATAAAGTGCTGCGGTCTTGCGAGCCTGCCCTCAGTTCACCTGGTCGCAGGCAGGCTCAGTTGTAAGTCGATTAAAGTCACAGTTTACTTCTACTCGTGTCTTGAGTGAATTGATGGTCGCATCAAACGGTTACTTCCACTGGTCCGTTATGACACTAGTAAGCTGGCCACTCTCCCCAGTTCAGTACGTGGTGGAGCAACAGAAGGAGGGTGACCCCCTTGTCCTCTCCTAGATCTTCATTCAGATAGTTTCCCAGCCTTTATTGTGGTGTTATTGCCACATTATGATGGCATAATCAGTGAAATAGAAATCGGAGTCAAAATATTGTGTTTCCTCACTCTTGATGGCAGAGCAGAGTTGCAGAAACTGCCAAATATGCAACAATGCGGCTGTAATACAGAATCCAAACCCTAAAACACCAGGGAGAATATAATCATCACAGAACATCAAAGAAGGGGATGAAGAGAACAGAATGCTCAAGCAGATACGGCACAGACACTGCTGTCATCCAACCTACAGCAGAGACAGAACAAAAACCCTTGCCTTAATTCCCAAATACTTCCAAACCTGCTCACCATTTCAAATCTTTTCTGCAGGGAATTGAAAGAAACTTACAAAAGGAATATTACTCAAGTGAAACAGAAGACATCTGCGCTCGCTTCCACCCCACACATACGCCAAAGCAGACGCTCAGCTTAGTTCTGGAAGCTGAGATAAGAATAGATTTGCTGTCGTACAGTGCACACTAATCTTCTTAATAGAGAATGCATTCCTTTTGCTGGATTCAACAGGAGGGATTACAAGCTGCAGGAACCTGAGCTTTAGACAGTTTCCCTGGTTACAGTCAGAAGCTTAAGAGGGAGGTGAGGAGGCAGAAGAGGGTTCAACGTTTGACATTGTAGAGGAAGAAATAGGGATTTTTACCCCCCCCCCCCCCCCGCCCTCAAAAAAACGAAGTGAACATCAGAATTAGGAGCAGAAGTTGGCCATTGCGCCCCTTGCGCCTGCTCCATCATTTAATAAGAGCCTGGCTGATCTGATTGTGACCTCAGCGACGCTATCCTGCCCCCCCCCCCCCCCCCCCCGATACCCTTTGAAGCAGATAAAGTGCTGTGTAATTATCAACATAGATTTCCAATTCTTCACTCTAGTTAATCACAGAGTGAGAAATGAGTGGGTGGGGGGTTAGGACAGAGAGAAGCAGTTCGTGCAATGGCTATACAAACTGCACCCTTAAAAATTAATCCCAACTGGAAGTTGCATCTCTGTCAAATTGCACAGCGTCATCTATTTCTTTAGTTTGCTGCCATCACTCAAGAGGTGCAATGGCGGGTGGAAAGAAAGAGAGATAATTTTTGGGGGATTTCAATTTTCTAAAAGGGGAGGAAGGAGATCGCTGGGTGCAAAGGCCCTGTTATCATGGATATCAGTTAAAGAACACCATCAAAACAACATTCACTTACCCCAAGTTAGTGCTACTACCGCCTCAGAATCACAAAACATTAGCACAGGAATACAGGAAGCAATTAGGAAAGGGCGCACTGTAGCATAGTGGTTAGCACTGTTGCTTCACCGTGCCAGAGACTCGGGTTTGATTCCCAGCATGGATCACCGTCTGTGCGGAGTCTGCACGTTCTCCCCGTGTCTGCGTGGGTTGCCTCCAGGTGCTCCGGTTTCCTCCCACAAGTCCCAAAAGACGTACTTGTTAGGTGAATTGGGCATTCTGAACTCTCCCTCTGTGTACCCGAACAGGCGCCGGAATGTGGCAACTAGGGGCTTTTCACAGTAACATCATTGCAGCGTTAATGTAAGCCTACTTGTGACAATAATAAAGATTATTATAATTAAAAGAACGAATGGAATGTCGATCTATATTGCAAGGGGGATGGGATACAAAGCTAGGGAAGTCTTGCTACAACTGTCTTTCTGTGCTCAACAACACAAGGGAAGTTATACTAAACCTTTCCAAATCAATGGTTAGGCCCAAGCTGGACACTATCTTAGCGAGGGTGACAGAATTACTGAAATGGTACCAAGAGGAGACGTGAGAGCTAGCATTTGTGCTCCCTGGAGCAGGGCAGGTTCCAGGGAGATTTAGTAGAGGTGTTCAAAATTCTGAGTGGTTTTACGAGGGCAGAAAGGAGAAATTATTTCCACTGGCAGGGGGGTCAGCAACCAGAGGACACAAATTTAATGTAACTGGCAAAAAGCCAGAGAGGAGAAGGAGAATTTACCATTTTTACCCCACGCAGCAAGTTGCTATGTTAGAGAAAGCATTGTCTGGAAAGGCAGTGAAAGCAGATCTAATTATAACTCTCAAAAAGAAAATGGTAGCTCTATCAAAGACCCAGCAAAACACGTTGGAACAAATGCCCCCCTCTGTGCTGTATGATTCGTGATTCCTTTCAATGGGAGTTGTATCCCTGTAGCCTCTTGGCACAGCTGGCAGACCCAAAAGTACAGAAGAGAAGCCATTAGGCAACAACGACTGATAATCGATTCAGTCCTCTCCACAGAACTAGTGTTACCCAAATCTCAGCAGGAAGCTTTCTTGTGTGAATTACACACTTGCGTGCATTGTGTAGCAAATTCTGGGACCTGCTGCGGGTTTTACACTTTGCTGTCGTGTATCACCCTCCAAAATCACTTGAAAAGACCTTTTCTTCCATTAACTCAACATGGGCTAATGCTAAGTTAACCAGGTCTTTAAAATAAAAGCAAAATAGGGAGGATGCTGGAAATCGGAAAGAAGAACAGAAAATGCTGGAAAGTATCAGCAGGTCTGGCAGCATCTGTGGAGAAAGAAACAGAGTTAACATCTTGGGTTGGATTCTCCGCCCCCCCCACCCCCCTGACGCCGAAATCGCTTTCGGCGTCAGGGCAGAGAATCCGTTTTGACGCCTGTAGTGATCTGTACATCTGTACATACATCTGCATATACACCAGGGACTGCAGACAGATGTAACAGCAACACCATCACTGGAGGGCAGCATCAGAGATGGGTATATAGGGTCCAGCCCAAGGGAGGATCCGCCTCTTTCAGAAGCACAGGGATAGTGAGCAGCAGCAGACAGAGACAGGTCAGCATAGGCAGCTTACCTTAGCTTCACTGGTCATACCTCTTGACTGTATTATATCTAGTTAAGCTCTGGAAGCAGAACAAACCCATTGAAGAAAGTATTTGTGTTAACTGGAAGTCTACAATCTTTATTCAGACTTAGAGAATAACATAACGCCGAAATCGGGAGCAGTGCTCGTTTTCGGATTCTCTGCCTGCTGAAAAGTGTAGGAGCACGCCGTGCTAGTATCCACGGCCGCCCGCCCCGCGATGCTCCTTCCCCGACCGGCCGAGTTCCCGACGGCGTGAGTTATGTGTGCTCACACCATTCGGGGACCTCGCATGGCGGATGTCGGCACATGCGCGGCCACGGAACCCGAAATGCTCATTTTGTCAGCGAGAGCTGCAAGTTCTACGCTGCCTCCCTACTAGCCTCCAGCAAAACGGGGAATCGTGGCCGTTTTGCGCCAGTTTTCATGGCGTATCACCACTGTTTTCACGCCGGGACGGGGACTTAGTCTCCCAAAGGCAGAATCCAGCCCCTTGAGCCCGTATTACTCTTCATCAGAGCTCTGAAGAGTAATAGTCAACTTGAAACGTTAACTCTGTTTCTCTCTCCACAGATGCTGCCAGATCTGCGGAGTCTTTCCAGCATTTTCTGTTTGTATTTGACCCGATCTTTGTTGTCCTTACATGAGGTTGTGGCTTTGTCCACCCAGAGTAGAAATGTTCCATCTGAAGGACTGACTGACTGGCTGCTCTGATCTATTTTAGAAAATTAGAAGTCTTGAGTCAGCAAAACTAGTTTCAAAACGATTTTTTAATTTTGAAATATAACGGTAGGGCAGCACGGAAGCACAAGTGGATAACCTCAAGTACCATTTCCAACATTTTACTTTCTACCTGCATCCTCTCGATGTGAAAATCATTCTTTCCCCGAACGCTGACACTGTGGAACCTCCCTTACATTGGATTGCCCTTTCGCTCAGGCACTACCATCCTGTTTCATATGATCATTTCTTAACTGGTGTTTCTCACTGAAAAATGGATAGAACTGAATGGGCTGTCAGAACTCTGTGACTTTCTGTGACAGTCTGGTTAGAATGTTAACTAAAGCAGCTGGTGTTTAGAAAGAAATACAAACTCTACATTGTTATAACTACACTTATGGCATCGCCAAGATCACAGAATCCCTGACAATCGGGTAAATTACATTGGTAGCGCATCTGCCAGTCCACAAAGGGCAAATGAGGCGCATGATGACTCAGTCAATCTGTTCCTGGTACTCGTGAGAGAGTGAAATGTGAGATTGGCAGTGGTGGCCGGGGGGGAGAGGGTGCGCAAACCACAAGACCTTGGAGCAGAAGTAGGCCATTCAGCCCATCAAGTCTGTTCCACAATTCAAAGATATCATGACTAACCTGATATAATCCTCAAATCCCTTTCCCACCTTATCCCCATAACCCTTGATTTCCTGACTGATTAAAAATCTATCTCAGAATTGAACAAACTTAACGGCCCAGCCTCTACAGCTCTCTGCGGTAAAGAATTCCACAGATTCACTGCCCTCTGAGAGAAGAAATTCCTCCTCATCTCTGTCTGAAATGGGAGATCCCTTTACTCTGAGATTGTGCCCTCTGGTCCTAGACTCTCCCACAAGAGGAAACATCCTCTCAGCATCGACCCTGTCAACCCCCCTGAGAATCGTAAAAGTCACCTCTCATTCTTCTGAACTCTAATGAGTACAAGCCCAACTAACTGAATCTCTCCTCACAAGAAAATCCCTCCATACCCCGAGTGAACCTTCTCTGGACTGCCTCCTAAGCCGGTATATCTTTCCTCAGATAAGGGACCAAAACTGTTCACAGTATTCCAGGTGCGGTGGAACAAGTGCCTCGGGCTTCACTATTGTTATTCTCCAACGGGCGTGTAATGTACAAACGAAATTAGGAAATGTAAAATGTAGAGTGGAATTGAAACAGGGAGACTTAGAAAGGAGCCTTGGAATAAGAGGATTCTGACTTTCAATATGCAGACAACGTGACAAAGCAATCGAAGAAGATGAAGGAATACTCGGGCAAAGTAGTGAGGCTACAAGAGTTGGTACGGCATCACAATTCACAGACCACACACCTAAAGTACCATGTTCAGTATTGGTCATCATGCTATGAAAAAGACACTGGCAAGAGAAGTATAAAGGACAGCAGGCTGAGTCTGAACGTAAATGGAATGATTTGAGAGATAGGATTATAGAAGCTTAAGGTTTACAGACTAGAGAGAAGGCAGTGAAAGGGGGACTTTACTCAAGTAAGCAAAATTAAGTCAAACCTACAGCTCAGATAACCAGGGGCTGGTTTCACACAGTGGGCTAAATAGCAGGCTTGCAATGCAGAACAATGCCAGCAGTGTGGGTTCAATTCCCGTACCAGCCTCCCCGAACAGGCGCCGGAATGTGGCGACTAGGGGCTTTTCACGGCAACTTCATTGAAGTCTACTTGTGACAATAAGCAATTATTATTATTAGATACAACCATATTGCGCAACAGATCCATGACCTGTGTTCGTACTTCACATAAGCCCCCTCCCACTATTCATCTCACCCTATCAGTGTCCTTCTAATCCAGGGGTGGGCAAACTTTTCCGTGCAAGGGCCACATTCAGAAATTCACAATTTTAAAGGGCCACATAGTATATTAAGTAAAATAATTACTTCACCCGGTTATGATTCTGGGCGCCTCATATAGAACATAGAACAGTACAGCACAGAACAGGCCCTTCGGCCCTCAATGTTGTGCCGAGCAATGATCACCCTACTCAAGTCAACGTATCCACCCTATACCAGTAAGTAACCCAACAGCCCCCCCCCCCCCCATTAACCTTAAAAAAAAATTTAAAATTGAAAAAAAATTTTTTTTTTTTTTAAATTAAAAAATTTTTTTTTTTAATGACTTGGTGGGCCGCATAAAGGCCTTTGGCGGGCCGCATCGGGCCGTAGTTTGCCCACCCCTGTTCTAATCCTTCGTCACTCAGGTTTTTCGAGCTTCCTCCTGGAATGTGTCAATCACCAAGTAGATTCAGTCTATTGCATTTGGGTAAACCATGAGTCAGGCTCAGAGGACGTGAACGGAAACAGGTGAAAAACATCTTCCGAAGAACAGATTTTCTCAGAGAACAATGTATGATTGCAAGATTCTGCTACGCACGCAAGTGCTGGGGACATTGAAGGTATTATGGATGCTGGGATTGGTGCATCAGGGCACCAGAGGATGATCTTCAATGAGATGAAGAGTCTTTGTTAATGCTGCTATAAAAGGAGCTTACCATATTTTAGCTCTACATAAAAGCAGGCCCTTTGACACCAGCTCCCTTTTCCACAAAGTACCACAAGCTAACACAACAATATTATCATTTCTACAGCATAATGTGAAGCTTCTTTTACATAAATCTTCTCAGCAAAGCCGGTTAATGCCCAGTGAAATTAAATCACTTTAAAATCAAATATATTTTTCAATTAAAACTGGATGTTCCAGATTAAAGAAACTAGGGCAAGAAAGCAAGGCAGCCCATGAGCAACCTGTCTCATACACCTGGTAAATTATTACAGCAGGTTCAATAAATGGAGCACCAACACCATGCTGAGTGAGAGGTGGTTGTGGGAAGGAATAAATGTTTTGTTGTTTCAAACTAAAAGACCAAATGAGTTCAATGGCTGTTGCGTAATTTAACCCTTACAGGCGGGATGTCCAACAGGTGTGTCAGAACGGGACCAAAGCAAACCGTGATATACATAATGACTACTGCCGCAGATATTAATGACTACTGCCTCAGATATCTCGGGGACAGCGCATATGTTGTCTTACTTGCAAATAAGGCATCAATTGGATCTTCTTTTCAAACAGTCCACTGTTGTGCTAATATTTAATTTCATGATCACTAAATCTCCTCAGTTGTTAAGTGCAGTTGCGCTAATTTTTCAATTTCATTTGTAAAGACCCCCTCGATTATAGGATAATAGTTCATTCAAAATCAGAAGCCTCTTTCGTCCAGCCACCCATAACATCCCCGCTCCCATTGTCCCCTATCTATACAGTCCCCCACTCCAGTTATACACTATCTATACAGTCCCCCACTCCTGTTATACACTATCTATACAGTCCCCCACTCCTGTTATACACTATCTATACAGTCCCCCACTCCTGTTATACACTATCTATACAGTCCCCCACTCCTGTTATACACTATCTATACAGTCCCCCACTCCCGTTATACACTATCTATACAGTCCCCCGCTCCTATTGTCCACTATCTATACAGTCCCCCACCCCCATTGTACGCTATCTATACAGTCCTCTGCTCCCAGTGTCCACTATCTATACAGTCCCCCATTCCTGTTATACACTATCTACAGTCCCCCGCTCAAATTGTCCACTATCTATACAGTCCCCCATCAAACTGTCCACTATCTATACAGTCCCCCGCTCACATCTCCCATTGTCCACGATCTATACAGTCCCCCACTCATGTTATACACTATCTACACAGTCCCTCACTCCCATTATACACTACCTATACAGTCCCCCGCTCCCATTGTACACTATCTATACAGTCCCCCACTCATGTTATACACTATCTATACAGTCCCTCACTCCCGTTATACACTATCTATACAGTCCCCCACTCCCGTTATACACTATCTATACAGTCCCCCGCTCCTATTGTCCACTATCTATACAGTCCCCCACCCCCATTGTACGCTATCTATACAGTCCTCTGCTCCCAGTGTCCACTATCTATACAGTCCCCCATTCCTGTTATACACTATCTACAGTCCCCCGCTCAAATTGTCCACTATCTATACAGTCCCCCATCAAACTGTCCACTATCTATACAGTCCCCCGCTCACATCTCCCATTGTCCACGATCTATACAGTCCCCCACTCATGTTATACACTATCTACACAGTCCCTCACTCCCATTATACACTACCTATACAGTCCCCCGCTCCCATTGTACACTATCTATACAGTCCCCCACTCATGTTATACACTATCTATACAGTCCCTCACTCCCGTTATACACTACCTATACAGTCCCCCGCTCCTATTGTCCACTATCTATACAGTCCCCCGCTCGCATCTCCCATTGTCCATAATCTATACAGTCCCCCACTCCCGTTATACACGACCTATACAATACCCCACTCCCGTCATACACTATCTATACAGTCCCCCACTCCCGTTATACACTATCTATACAGTCCCCCACTCCAGTTCTATACTGCCCCCACTCCCGTTATACACTACCTTTACAATACCCCTCTCCCATTATACACTATCTATACAGTACCCCGCTCCCATTGTACACTATCTATACAGTCCCCCGCTCAAATTATCCACCACCTATACAGTCCCCCGCTCACATCTCCCATTGTCCACTATCTATACAGTCCCCCACTCCCGTTATACACTATCTATACAGTCCCCCACTCCCATTATACACTACCTATACAATACCCCGCTCCCGTTATACACTATCGATACAGTCGCCCGCTCCCATTGCCCACTATCTATACACTCCCCCGCTCAAATTGTCCGCTAGCTACACAGTCCCCCGCTCTCATTGTACACTATTTATAAAGTCCCCTGCTCACATTGTCCACTACCTATACGTCCCCCACTCCCAGTTTCCACCATCTATACAATCCTCCGCTCCCATTGTACACTATCTTTACAGTCCCCCGCTCACATTGTCCACTATCTATAAAGTCCCCCATTCCATTTGTCCACTCTCTATACAGTCCCCTACTGCGATTGTACGCCATCTACACAGTCCCTCATTCCCTTTGTCCACTGTCTATACAGTCCCCAACTCCCATTGCACGCCATCTATACAGTCCCCCGCTCCCATCGTCCACTATCTGTACAGCAGGGGCTGGTTTAGCACAGGGCTAAATAGCTGGCGTTTAAAGCAGACCAAGGCAGGCCAGCAACACGGTTCAATTCCCGTACCAGCCTCCCCGAACAGGCGCCGGAATGTGGTGACTAGGGGCTTTTCACAATAACTTCATTTGAAGCCTACTTGTGACAATAAGATATTTTCATTTCATTTAATTTCATTAGTCCCCCGCTCCCATGTACACTATCTATACAGTACCCCGCTCCTATTCTACAGTATATCTACATTTCCCACCCCGTGTACACAGTGCCAGGACAGAAAGGGAAACATCCCTGTGAAATATTTAGCACAGAGAAAGGTCATTCAGTTTAAATGGACAGGGATATCATCCAAAAGCACATTGCTCATTTTCACACGTACGTTAGCACCATGTAGCTCTACCTCAGCACCAACTGGCCCGCCTCCACCGTTGATGCTAAATTATCATTATGCTGTTTATCCAGCGTCTGCTTGATGACGTGAAATTTCGTCAAATTAAAATTTTGAAAGACACCATTCCAAACACTGTTCTCTATGTACAAACTCCATCCCTCCCCCAGCAACAGAGACCAAACCAGTGTAAGCGCAACCTTGGCATCAAGGTGAGCTGCCAACCAGGTATTCCCAGAAACACAATAACTGGCAGTTTCCAAGCCCCCCCCCCCCCCCCCCCAGCCCCCGGTCAAGCAATATCTTGATTTTAAAATTTTCAAACCTCTTTTCTTGGTCGTGGTCTTATCCCTTGCAAAATTGTAATCTCCTCTTGCCCCACAATCCTCAGAGATTTTTGTGCTCCTCTGATTCTGGCCTCTTCAGCATCTCTGATTTTAATTGTTCACCAGTGGTGGTCTGGTTACCTCTGCTCCAAATTCTGGAATTTCCTTCTTGCAACTCTCCGCACTCTGGGCACGATCGAATGGCTACGCTCCGTCGGAAAAGCAGCTCGCCGATAAAAGCCGGAGAGCCCCGCTCCCGGGATCTACCCGGCTCGAAATGCCTCGCGAGAACCAACACAAGCTCCCGAGACATGATGTAAATCCTGCCCATTGTGAGCGGGTCACTTTTTGGAAAATCTGCACATTAGAGCAAGACAGTTAGTCTCACTCTAATATGCGGATTCCCGAAGTTTCCCGAGGCTTTGGGATTTACCTCCTTCGCCTCAAAGACCTTGGGCGAGCGCCATTCTGCACTGCTCCCCGGGACGGCACTCATTGGGATCTCCCTGGAGATCGGAGGCCCCCCAGCTGCATGCCCTTTGGGCAAGGTGGTGCCCTGGCACTGCTGATGCCACCTCGGACTCACCCACTGCCCCCGGACTCACCCACTGCCACCTCACCTGCCCGCCGATGCCCCCACTCACCCACCAACCACTCAGCCACCCACCCACCGCCCCCACTCACCGTCATTTTACTCACCCGCCCACCCACCGCCCCCTCACCCACCCACAGCAGCAATCTGCTTTTTTATCACCACTGTCACTTCTCAAAAGATACAGGCCAATATCTCCTTCTAAATGTTAGTTGTTGCCTTCTGTCATGATATTTATCCTGCACATGAGCCTACCCACCTCCATCTACCACATCTCAGCCTTTCTGCATAGCTTTCTGTCTGGATGGATCTACCAGGAGGTCACACAGACAATCATTTTTTTAAAATAAATTTAGAGTACCAAATTCATTTTTTCCAATTAAGGGGCAATTTAATGTGGCCAATCCACCTACCCTGCACATCTTTGAGTTGTGAAGGCAAAACCCACGCAAACATGGGCAGAATGTGCAAACCCCACACAGACAGTGGCCCAGAGACGGGATTGAACCTGGGACATCGGCGCCGTGAGGCAGCAGTGCTAACCATTGCGTCAGCGTGACGCCCACACAGACAATCATGATGGAATGCACATCACTACACAATACTGCAACTGCATTGGAAGGAAGAGATGATATGAGATTGAGGAATCATACTGTTACGCTACAAGCTCATCTCAACAATATACTTAACTGGGTTTTAAACATGCCTGATAGACTTGTTATGTAAAGCTGCACCACCCACCATAAATTAACGTTACGATTTTGCGTCAATCTTTCGCATTAAACATATTTCAATTTTGCACAGAGGGGAGGCCAGCTGATGTTGCGTTAGCATGATACATTTAAACGGCCTCCTATCTGTGGGATTACTAATGCATAATGTACAATGTATAATTACAAATGTTAATAACATATGCCCTTATGTTGTCTCTAATGATTATCCTTCAAATACCGTTAATCATGTTATCTTAAGTGTGCTAATAAAGAAATTCGACATCTTCTTTAATGGTTTTGGAAAACTCATTCACTCAATAATGCCCTAAACAAAGGGTTTGGTTTGCAAAACGATCAATGTATTTTGGACCAGTTAATGCAAGCTGGCGCAAGCTTGCTAAATTGTAACTAATGAAGCATTGGCATGAATGGTAAATCTCTGGCTGATTCTCTCATCGGGAGTTAATGTAAAGGCGTTAAAGAGCCACCTGATGCCCTTTGATTAATATTTCTAATGTATCAGCTGTGGCTCAGTTCAGAACCCATTGACCCAGGCATCCTCCACCCTGAGGGACTGGAAACATTCTCATCACGGAGACGCCAGATTCAGGGCTCAAGTTCAGGGACCGAGCATAAAGCTTCATGGTGGCATTCCAGTGCTATACTGAGGGAGTGCTGCAATGTCGCAGTTGCCATCTTTTGGATGAGCCATTAAATGAGGTACCATGGATGTAAAGGATCGGAGAGACCGGCCCCCTTCAGCCCGAGAGACCGGTCCCATTCAGCCCGAGAGACCAGCCCCCTTCAGCGTGGGAGACCAGCCCCCTTCAGCCCGAGAGACCGGCCCCCTTCAGCCCGAGAGACCGGCCCCCTTCAGCCCGAGGGACCGGCCCCCTTCAGCCCGAGGGACCGGCCCCCTTCAGCCCGAGGGACCGGCCCCCTTCAGCCCGAGGGACCGGCCCCCTTCAGCCCGAGGGACCGGCCCCCTTCAGCCCGAGGGACCGGCCCCCTTCAGCCCGAGGGACCGGCCCCCTTCAGCCCGAGGGACCGGCCCCCTTCAGCCCGGGAGACCGGCCCCCTTCAGCCCGAGGGACCGGCCCCCTTCAGCCCGAGGGACCGGCCCCCTTCAGCCCGGGAGACCGGCCCCCTTCAGCCCGAGAGACCGGCCCCCTTCAGCCCGAGGGACCGGGCCCCTTCAGCCCGGGAGACCAGCCCCCTTCAGCCCGAGACCGGCCCCCTTCAGCCCGAGGGACCGGGCCCCTTCAGCCCGGGAGACCGGCCCCCTTCAGCCCGAGAGACCGGCCCCCTTCAGCCCGAGAGACCGGCCCCCTTCAGCCCGAGGGACCGGGCCCCTTCAGCCCGGGAGACCAGCCCCCTTCAGCCCGAGACCGGCCCCCTTCAGTGTGGGAGATCGGCCCCCTTCAGCCCGAGAGACCGGCCCCCTTCAGCCCAGGAGACCGGCCCCCTTCAGCCCGGGAGACCAGCCCCCTTCAGCCCGAGAGACCGGCCCCCTTCAGCCCGAGAGACCGGCCCCCTTCAGCCCGGGAGACCGGCCCCCTTCAGCCCGAGAGACCGGCCCCCTTCAGCCCGGGAGACCGGCCCCCTTCAGCCCGGGAGACCGGCCCCCTTCAGCCCGGGAGACCGGCCCCCTTCAGCCCGGGAGACCGGCCCCCTTCAGCCCGAGAGACCGGCCCCCTTCAGCCCGAGAGACCGGCCCCCTTCAGCCCGGGAGACCGGCCCCCTTCAGCCCGGGAGACCGGCCCCCTTCAGCCCGGGAGACCGGCCCCCTTCAGCCCGGGAGACCGGCCCCCTTCAGCCCGGGAGACCGGCCCCCTTCAGCCCGAGAGACCGGCCCCCTTCAGCCCGGGAGACCGGCCCCCTTCAGCCCGGGAGACCGGCCCCCTTCAGCCCGGGAGACCGGCCCCCTTCAGCCCGGGAGACCGGCCCCCTTCAGCCAGGACACCAGCCCCTTTCAGCCCGGGAGACCAGCCCCCTTCAGCCCGGGAGACCGGCCCCCTTCAGCCCGGGAGACCGGCCCCCTCCAGCCGGGAGACCGGCCCCCTTCAGCCCGAGAGACCTGCCCCCTTCAGCCCGAGAGACCGGCCCCCTTCAGCCCGAGAGACTGGCCCCCTTCAGCCCGGGAGACCGGCCCCCTTCAGCCCGAGAGACCGGCCCCCTTCAGCCCGAGAGACCGGCCCCCTTCAGCCCGAGAGACCGGCCCCCTTCAGCCCGAGAGACCGGCCCCCTTCAGCCCGGGAGACCACCCCCTTCAGCCCGGGAGACCGGCCCCCTTCAGCCCGAGAGACCGGCCCCCTTCAGCCCGGGAGACCGGCCCCCTTCAGCCCGAGAGACCGGCCCCCTTCAGCCCGGGACACCAGCCCCCTTCAGCCCAGGAGACCGGCCCCCTTCAGCCCGGGAGACCGGCCCCCTTCAGCCCGAGAGACCGGCCCCCTTCAGCCCGAGAGACCAGCCCCCTTCAGCCCGAGAGACCGCCCCCTTCAGCCCGGGAGACCACCCCCTTCAGTCTGAGAGACCAGCCCCGATTCAGCCCGAGAGACCAGCCCGCTCCAGCCTCACACACGGCTCCCCCAACCTCTTAGACTGGTACTAGCATCTGCCAGTGATCCACAACCAGGATGTTGTAGGCACAGAGAAAACCAGGACCCAGGTGGACCCACAGTTCCAGTGTTTCATCCCCCATGATGCTCCAGTGCAGGGCTGACGTGATGGAGAAAGTTGTCTTTTTCTGCCCTTAAACTTTGTGTGTGTGTCTACAAAAGTTGAACAGCAGCTGTCTCTCATTGTGTAAACTCCAATCAGAAACATACTGAAGGCCTGCTGACATCGATAAAAGAAGAGCTGTGAGGGAATAAACAAGATGATTTACAAACCAAACACTTCTACAGATCTATTCAGCTGAAACCGGAGAGAACCACTTGAAGAAAGCACCACTAGCATTTCTATAGCACTTGTCACAGCCCTGAGATGCTCCAAAATGTTTTGTTATCAAAGCGCGTGCACTGTTGCAATGTCGGAAATGGCTTAAAAATCAAAAAGCTCTCAGTAAGCCTCGACTTATCAATGACAGTTGAAGACGAATCCTTGCAATAAAACTCTAAGTTCAGTGTTTTGTCAGAGAGATGGTACCTCTGGCAGTGCAGCACTGGACTGTCAGCACACATGATGTGCTCAAGTCTCTGGTTTGAGGTACAAGAGAAGCTCTTTCAAAGGGTTTCATTCTGGGGTCGGTGAAAAGCATTTTAAAATGCATTCTGCCACACGTAAAAGGGGGTGATTGGGGGTGGGGGGGGGGGTAAATAGTTATTTAATGTTGGACGAGTCCCATGTGATAATCCTTTTTGCCAACTGTAGATGGTGGAAGTACAACGATGCCCACGTACACTCTGACTCCTTAAGCTGCTTTTAGCAATAACAGCTTGACCCTGGGGCACAGACAGAAAAACATCAGGACATTTAATACTAAAGAACTCCCAAATCCCAAGGAGATTGCGGTTTAATCCTTTAATATTAGGCTGATAGTAGGGAGATGTCAGTTCGACGGAAAGATGAAGTCACAGGCAACTGCTTTAATTTCCGAGGCCCGGATATCTGTGAAGCCTCAGGACAAACTATCCCGACCATTACAAGTAGGCTCTAATTGCTATGTTTAACCTCCTGGTCTTGACACTATCTCCAGGTATCACTGCGTCTGTTTATAAATCTCACACCAATCATGCCATGTTATATGCTGGAAGCATCAATCAAATCAGAAGTGTCAGAAACAATAAGCTGCCTGTAATAGATGGCTGGGTTTTACATCATTGCAGCGGCCTGCAAGAGCCGTCGCACACAATCACAGCATTTCTTTGTCAAATTGAGAAACCAGGGTGACCGGTCAATAGTGCAGGAGACCACAAAGATTGAAAACAACAGCAACAATAACTTATATTTCGATACCATCTTTAAGACTGTGAAAGAGCCCGTGGTGCTTCGCCAATTGGGTGGGTGACACTGAGCAGCGGGTTTGGGGACAAAGAAAAAGGCTGAAAAATTAGAATTTGTGGGTGATACAAGATCCTGGGAGGAAGGCAGGCCGAGATGATAGCCAGGAATGTGAAAGCTCTGCTGCTGATGGTGGAGGACAGAAAGGGATGCAGTGATGGAACAAACTTGGAAAGCAGAAACTGTGGCTGCAGGTTTAAAAGATTTGGGACCAAAGACGAGGGTTTTTAAATCTGATGGGACTTTTAAAATCATTAAATGGGAAACGTTAAATAAACAGTTGGACAGATTGTTTGCCATGACCCAGCTCCATAATAAAATGCAGATCAATCACTCATCGCATTTTGAGCAATCCTTCACACTTGCCCAACCTTGAAAAACTAGCCAAATTAAAATGACTGCCAACCTTCAATGACTTATGTACATATACACCCAGCTCCCTCTGCTCCTGCACCCACTTCAGAATTGTCGCTCCATGTCCTTCCTATTTTTAAAAATAAACCCAATTCCTAAAGCTAGCCTGAAAACAGTCTATCAGGTGGATCATTCTTCTGTTAGCGAAAGGCTACAACACAAGAGGGCTTGTGTCAGTTCCAGTCAGCCAATTATTAATAATAATCACTTACTGTCACAATTAGGCTTCAATGAAGTTACTGTGAAAAGCCCCTCGTCGCCACAAATCCCACCCCTGACTCCAGACAAACAATCCGAGAAGCCCACTGTGCTAAACCAGCCCCATTACATTCATGGGGACGGTCTGAGATTCGGTGATAGGCTAAGTTGCGGTTTAAAGTGCCAGCGAGGGACAAAAAGACATAAGGGAGGTAAAAACAAAAATAATTTAAAAAATATATTTTTTATTCAATAAATTTTTGTCTATAACAGACGAAATATTCAAACTATTCAAAAAAACTTTTAATTATGACAAAAAAATTCCTGACACAACCCCACCCCATGCTCACCCAATTTCATACCCAGATTTATTTATTTTTAATATAAATTTAGAGTACCCAATTATTTTTTCCAATTAAGGGGCAATTTAGAGTGGCCAATCTACCTATCCTGCACATCTTTGGGTTGTGGGGGTGAAACCCACGCAGACACGGGGAGAATGTGCAAACTCCACACGGACAGTGACCCAGGGTCGGGATTCGAACCCGGGTCCTCAGCGCCGTAGGCAGCAATGCTAACCACTGTGCCACCGTGCTTCCCATTTCATACCCAGATTAACCCCTCCAAACCGTACACCCCCCACCAACTAGACTGGCCAACCCCATCTACCCTCTCCCCCTCACGGCTGTCGGTAACCAGATCCTTAAAAGAGGTATAGAATGACTGCCATCTTGAGTGAAACCCATTCGCCGATCTTCTCAGGGCATATTTGATCTTCTCTAGGTGCAGAAATTCCACCAGGCCCCCATACCAAGCTGAAGTCTTAGGTGGTGCCAGTCCACCTGAGCAAGACTCACGTCTGGTCTATTAGAGATGCAAAGGCCGAGACATCTGCCTTCTTCCCCTTCTGCAGCACCTGCCAGACTCCAAAAATGGTCACCATCGGGCACGGCTTCACCTTAACACCCAGAATTCCTGAAAGTTGTTCAAAAAAGGAAACCCAAAAATCAACCAGCTTGGGGCAAGCCCAAATGTTCATTGGCCCCCTAGAAAACCCCAAGAACCCACTCATATGCACCCTGGTGAAGTGCACCCTACACGCCACCTTGAACTGTATCAAACTTAACCTTGCACAAGGGGCGGCACTTGGCACAGTGGTTAGCACTGGGACTACAGCACTGAAGACCTGGGTTCAAATCCCAGCCCTGGGTCACTGTCCATGTGGAGTTTGCACATTCTCCCCGTGTCTGCGTGGGCTTCGCCCCACAACCCAAAGATGTGCAGGTTAGGTGGATTGGCCACGCTAAATTGCCCCTTAATTGGAAAAAAGAAAATTGGGTACTCTAAATTTAAAAAAACAAATTTAAAAAAAAACTTAACCTTGCACAAGAGGTGGTGAAGTTGACCCTATAAAGAGCCACACCCCTCCTCAAAGATTAAACCCAACTCGCCCTCCCACTTCCTCTTCACTCCCCGAGCTCAGGGTGTTGGTACAATCACTCACAGTGGGGGCCCGATACAAAAGCCTCGTCCAGGATATCAATTTTGGCCCTAAACAGAATCACCCCATAATCACGAAAAGCTATGTCCACTCAACCCGATCAAACACCTTCTCCCCATCCGCGCTAATCACCTCTGGCTCGGCCATTCAGGGGGGGTGACAGCACCACATTCAAGGGTCTCCTAATGTTGGCCGACAACCGCCGGCTCTTAACAAACCCTGTCTGCTCCTCCGAAATCACCCCCAGCAGCAGGGCCGAATGAGTTGCCAACACCTTAGCCAACAGCTTAGCGTGAGCATTTAACAGAGAAATAGGTCGGCACGACCCACATTCCATGGGATCCTTGTCCTTTTTCAAGATCAAGGAGATCAATGCCTGTATCAGCGTGGCTGGCAATACCTCCTGGGACAGGGAATCGTTGAACATATCGAACAGAAGTGGAACCAGCAAACTGTTCATAAAACTCGACCAGGAATCCATCTGGACCAGGTGGTGCTTTACACGTGTGCATTTGACAAATACAGTTCAAAATCTCCCCCTGTCCAATCGTGCCTCCTGCTGCTGCCTTCTATTCCATTCCACCTCTGGAAAGGTCGACCCATCCATAAATTATAACACCGTCGAATTCTCCTCCGGAGGCTCAGACTTATACAGCCCACAGTAGAAGTCTCAAACACTTTATTGACAGAAATCAACCCGCCACCGGAGTCCCTGACCTGAACTATCTCCCAGGGGGCAGCCTGCCACCTCAGCTGATGAGCGATCAAGCGGCTGGCCTTCTCACAGCCTTGTTTGAACCCTAATTTGCAAATGGGTCACCTGTAAAAAGATCACATCCCAGCCCTTAAAAGTTTTCAGATGGGCAAATACCCGGGACATTTTAACTGGTCCATTTAACCTCCTCACATTCCATATAAATAACCAAACCCCAGAATCAGCCATATCCTCCCCGTGACGCAATCCGGCAGGGCCCCGATTGAGTGCCTGCTCCAGGCCCACCCAAAATAGCCACCATCATCCCCATCAAGCCAGTTCAAAGACAAAGGAACCTGTACCATCAGCAAACGACCCCCCCCCCCCCAACTTCTCCCCTACCCGCCCCAAACTCCAGACAAACAACCCGAGAAGCGAACCCCCCCCCCCCCCCCCCCCACCACCACCCACCAGCAAGACAAACACATAAAACCCAAGCTTGTTACCACAAGAAACAAAAGGAAACCCCCGTAAGGTAACCAGCTGCAGCCATCTCCCCCACACTGCTCCCGTTAACGGGCAAAACCTCTGGCAGGGTAACAGCCACCTACGGTAAACATCAAAGTCTCTCACACAATGGACCAATAAACAGCCCCCCAACCCGTACCCAACTTTAATACCAAACATTATAGGAAGGAAACAGAGAACCACACCCAAATCCCCTTCCTTCAACAGTTCCAACAATACAATAAATTCACCCAGGTACAACCCCCATCAACAAACCCCATAACAACATGCCCTTCCCCACTTTACAACATCCCAGAAAAATACAAATACAGAAAAACTCAAGAATGACCAAAGAAATGACCTTTAGTTTCCCCGCCAATACGTGTTTCTTAACCAAGTCATTCGCTTCCTCCGGCACATGGAAATAGTGGCTGTCCTGGAAGGTAGCCCGAAGACGAGCCGGGTGCACCATCCCAAAACGCACATTGCTCTTGTAGAGTGCTGTCTTGGCTTTGTTAAACTCCATGTGCCTTTTTGCCAACTCTGTCCCCACATCTTGATATATTCGGATGGATGGCCCTCCCATCTACACTCTGAATTGTCCTTCACCCATCTCAGGACCTGTGGACAGCACGGTAGCACAGTGGTTAGCATTGTTGCTTCACAGCTCCAGGGTCCAATGTTCGATTCCCAGCATGGGTCACTGGCTGTGTGGGAGACTGCACGTTCTCCCCGTGTCTGCGGGGTTTCCTCCGGATGCTCCGGTTTCCTCCCGCAAGTCCAGAACGACGTGCTGTTATGTAATTTGGACATTCTAAATTTTCCCTTACTGTAACTGAACAGGCGTCGGAATGTGGCGACGAGGGGCTTTTCACAGTAGCTTCATTTCTATGTTAATGTAAGCCTACTTGTGACAATAAAGATTATTATTATTAGGATCCCCCTCCTAATTGGATTTGGGTTTATTGTCACGTGTGAAAAGTATTGTTCTGCATACTGTCCAGGCAGATCGTTACATACATGAAAAAAATCATATGATAAATACACAATATAAATACATAGACACAGCCATCGGGTGAAGCATACAGAGTGTAGAGAAGATGTGTGAAGAGATCAGGTCAATCCATAGGTGGGTCATTCAGGAGTCTGGAAACAGCGGGGAAGAAGATGTTTTTGAATCTGTTAATGCGAGTTCTCAGACTTTTATATCTCCTGCTCGATGGAAGAGATTGGAAGAGAGAATAGACGAGGTGGGAGGGATCTTTGATTATGCTGCTCGTTTTCCCAGGGCAACGGGAGATGTAGACAGAGTTTTAAAAAATAAATTTAGAATACCCAATTCATTTTTTCTAATCAAGGGGCAATTTAACACAGCCAATCCACCTACCCTGCACATCTTTGGGTTGTGGGGCGAACCCACGCAGACACGGGGAGAATGTGCAAACTCCACACGGATAGTGACCCAGAGCCGGGATAGAACCTGGGACCTCGGCGCCATGAGGCAGCAGTGCTAACCACTGCACCACCGTGCTGCCCGTGTAGACAGAGTTAATGGATGGCAGGAGGTTTTGTGTGATAGACTGGGCTGTGTTCATGACTCTATATCCAGGTATCTATGGGACCAGACAATAATCGTCTGTAGTGGCTCCCCCGATCTGGGTTTCCGTCTCAGCGATCGATGGGCCCGGTCCAACTCAGGAGGGGTCGAAAAGACCCCCCCCCCCCCAACAAACTTCCCAAACATCTCAGAAACGTAATCAGTGGCTGGTACCTTCCAGGCCCTCAAAAAGCCCAACAATTCTTCGCCTGGAGTGATTATCCAGATCATCGACCTTGCCCGTCAACACTTTCCTCTCCTCTACCAACAACATCATCTCTGTCTCTAAAGAGACAATCTGATTGCTGTGACCATTGAACATCTACTCCACCTTCTTAATCGCTGTCCCCTGTACCTCTACGCGCTGAGCCAACCTGTCCAAGGTTGCAAGAATAGGTGCCATAGTCCCTCAATCGCCTTCATCAGATCCTCCGCAACAGCTTGTCGCTGTTCCCTAAATTCACCCAACAAGAAGTCTGCCAATTCTCCACCTTTCACTGAGGGGGCAACGACGCCACAGAGACCTCCACCATTTTCTCCCCTTCTGAGATTCGAGAGACTTCTGAATCTGAGGAATATTCTTCACCCGAATTCAGCCTTGTGCTGTACCCCCAGACATCACTCACCAGAGGGGATCTAATCCTGTCGAACTATACCAATTTCTTCCCAAATGTCACCCGTAAATTGGGCAGAAAGGGCTAAAAAACCAAATCCCCAGGCTGGAGTCACCTCATGTGGGACTGTTCACCTCATAGCCGCCAACGGAAGTCGACAGAGGTAAAACATCTATGGTTTCGGAGATCTTAGAGAATAAGGAATTTGAGTAGGAGGCAGCATATTGAAGTCTTAATTTTAACACAATAAAGGTTAAGGAAGGAGAAAGCAGGAAACTAGCAGGCTAGTTAGTCTAACGTCTGTCTTTGGGAACATGCTGGACGGTTAGTTCATTAGTGGGTTGGTTAGCACAGTTGGCTGGGCGACTGCTTCATGATGCCAACAGCACGGGTTCAATTCCAGTACCAGCTGAGGTCATTCATGAAGGTCCCACCTTCTCAACTGTCCCCCACTCCTGAGGTGTGGAGGCCTTCAGGTTAAATCACCACTAGTCAGCTCTCAAAGATAGGGCAGAGCAGCCCTTTGGGACTGTGGTAACATTTATTTTTTTTACACTTGTTGGAATCCTTTGTTCAGGAAATATTAGCAGGACACTTAGAAAATTATAACACAATCAGGCAGAGTCATGGTTCTGTAACACCAGTTTTACAAATTTATTAGTGTTCTTTAGGTTGTGACAAGCAGGGTGGATAAAGGGGAGCCAGTCTTGGACAAAAGAGTGACAGCCCTTGATATCGAGACGGCATTTCACCAAATGTGGCATCAAGGAGCCATAGCAAAACTGGACTCCATTGGAATCAGGGCGAAAACTCTCTAATGGCTGGAGTTACACCGAGCACAAAGGAAGATGGTTGTGGTTGTTGGAGGCCAATCATCTCAGCTTGAGGAGATCTTGCGACAGAGTGGCAGTGCCCCTAGCTCTGGGCCAGAAGTTCAGAGTTCAAGTCCCAGGTCAGGACTTGCTGCCCACATAAAGTGCATTCATAACTTGGGTCAACGGACTGATAATCAGCCTGGAATCCTTACACCCACTCCTCACTATTCTCCAGAATGAAAAGAAAAGAGCACAAGGTGGTACACCAAAAGAAATCTCAGACCCAGGACATTGCTCTAGGAGTTCCTCAGGGTACTGTCCAAGTCCCAACCAGCTGCTTCAACGATCCTTCATCAATCCCTTCATCATAAGGTCAGAAGTGGGAATAATGTTCACAGATAATTGCACAACGTTCAGCACCATTCATGACAGCTCAGATGCTGAAGCAGTTTGTGTCCATATGCAGCAAGGCCTAGACAACATCCAGACTTGGGCTGACAAGTGGCAAGTAACTTTTATACAAGAGTGAATCTAACCATCTTCCCATGACATTCAATGGCATTACCATCGCTGAATGACACACTAACAACATTCAGGGAGTTACCATTGACCAGAAACTGCACTGGAATAACCATATAAATACTGCGACTATAAGAATAGGTAAGAGGCTGGGAATCCTGCAGTGAGCAACTCGCCTCTTGAGCCCCCCAAAGCTTGTCCACCATCTACTACATGGCACAAGAAGGAGTGTGATGGAGTACACTCCACTTGTCCGAATGTGTATAGTTCCAACAACACTCAGGAAACCAGACACCAGCCGCAACCGAGCCACCCCCTTAAACATTCATTCCCTCCAGCACCAATGCACAGTAGCAACAGTGTAAACGACCTACAAGAGGCACTGCAGCAACTCAACAAGGCTCCTTCAAAAGCACCTTCCAAACTATTGACCTCTACCACCTCGAAGAACAATAGCAGCAGGTGCATGAGAACACCGCCACATGTAACTTCTCTTCCAAGTCTCACAATATCCTGACTTATTGGAAATATATTGCGTTCCTTCACTGTCACTGGATCAACAGCCTGGAACTCCCTCCAGGAGTTCCTCACAGCACTGTGGGTGTACCTACACCACGTAGACAGCAGCGGTTCAAGAAAGCAGATCCCCACCACCTTCTCAAGGGCAATTAGGGATGAGCAATAGTGCTGGCCGAGCCAGACACGCCCACATCTCATGAATGAATAAATGAAATAAATGTATATTTGGATATCCATTCGTTAAGGTTTCATATAAAAAGTTCCTGCACAAGGTGATGGCCATGTCTTGGGGTGATATGTCAGCATTGATAGAGGTTTGGCTAACTAACAGGAAATGGAGTTTTGGGAATGATAGGTCATGTTCAAATTGGCAAGCTGTAATCAGTGGAATGCCACAGGACCAGTGCTGGGGTCTCAACTATTTACAATCTATATTAATGGCTTGGATGGGGGATAAATTTTAGCCAAATTCACTGATTATACAAAAAAATAAAGCAAGTTGGGGGCCTCACGGTAGCATGGTGGTTAGCATCAATGCTTCACAGCTCCAGGGTCCCAGGTTCGATTCCCGGCTGGGTCACTGTCTGTGTGGAGTCTGCACGTCCTCCCCGTGTGTGCGTGGGTTTCCTCCGGGTGCTCCGGTTTCCTCCCACAGTCCAAAGATGTGCGGGTTAGGTGGATTGGCCATGCTAAATTGCCCGTAGTGTAAGGTTAATGGGGGGATTGTTGGGTTACGGGGTTACGTGGGTTTAAGTGGGGTGATCATGGCTCGGCACAACACTGAGGGCCGAAGGGCCTGTTCTGTGCTGTACTGTTCTATGTTCTATGTTCTATGTAAGTTGTGAGAAGGATACAAAAGGGCTGGATTCTCCGTCCCGCCGCACCAGATTTCTGGTTCAGCACTCTGGCGGATACTCCGTTTCGCCGGCTGATCAATAGGGTTTCCCATTGTGGGGCAGGACCACGCCGTCGGGAAACCCTCATGCTGCCGGTAAAACAGAGCACCCGATGGTGGAGAATCAAGCCCAAAGATTCTGCAAAGGGTTATGGATAAGTTAAGCAAATGGCAATGGCAGATGGAGTATAGCATGAGAAAATTCCAGTTTGGCTGCTGCAATAATTCCAGGAGGCACGGCACCGAAAACAAACGTCCCAGCCCAGGTCCAGGTCTGGGAGTCACATTTAATGGTCCCACGAACAAGACCCAGCTGGGTGGACCTCTGCCCGCTCACCAGAGGAACACGTACTGTACGAAGTCCATGGGGAGATCGACCAGCGATTCCATGTGGTACCTGTGAGGATTATCACATCTACTTTAGCAGAAAGAATTAAGAAAGCTGAAAATGATTGAAATAGAGAGGCTGCAGAATGCAGCAGTACAGAGGGATCTGGCTGTCCTCATATATGAATAACAAAAAGTTAGCATACAGGTACAGCAAGTGAGTAGGAGTCGAATGGAACGCAGGCCTTTATTACAAGGGGAGGGCGAAGTGTAAAAACCACTGTGCAGGACATTGGTCAGACAACATCTCAAGTATTTTGTGCAGTTCTAGTTTCCTTAACTAAGGACGGATATACCTGCATTGGAAGCAGTTCAGAGATGGTCCACTGGGCTGATTCCAGGATGAAGGGGTCGTGTTACGAGAAAGGGTTTGAATAATAATAATTGCTTATTGTCACAAGTAGGCTTCAATGAAGTTACTGTGAAAAGTCCCTAGTCGCCACATTCCGGCACCTGTTCTGGGAGGCTGGTACGGGAATTGAACCCGCGCTGCTGGCCTTGTTTTGCATTACACGCCAGCTGTTTAGCCCACTGTGCTAAACCAGCCCGTGACCTATATTTATTGAAGTTCAGAAGAATGAGAGGTGATTTTAGTCAAACTTGATCAAGTAATGTTGAGAGGATACTTCCCCTCTTGGGGAATCTAGAAGCAGGGGCACAGTTTAGAAACAAGGGGGCTCCTATTTAAGGCAGAGATGAGGTGGAATTTCTTCTCTCCGAGGGTCGTTACTTTTTGGAATTTTCTTCTTCAGAGAGCAGTGGAGGCTGGGTCAGTGGAGGCTGGGTCATTGAATTCAAGGTTGAGCTAGACAGATTTTTGATTTACAAGTCAACAAATTTTTTTGTTCGTTCTTGGCTTGTGGGCGTCGCTGGCTGGATCAGCATTTGTTGCCCATCCCTAACTGCCCTTGTAGCTTGCTCGGCAATTTCAGTGGGGGACATTTACGAGTGAACCACATTGCTGTGGATCTGGAGTCACATGTAGGCCAGACTGGGAAAGGACGGCAGATTTCCTTCCCCTGAAGGACATTAGTGAACCAGGTGGGCTTTTACGACAATCGGCAATGATTTCATGGTCACCATTAGACATTTAATTCTAAATTTTTTTTATTGCATTCAAATCTGACCATTTGCCATGGTGGGATTTGAACCTGGGACCCTACAGCATTACCCTGGGTCTCTGGATTGCTAGTCCAGTGAAAATACCACTATACCACCACCTCCCCTTTATCAGAAGGGGGACAGGCAGGAAAGTGAAGTTACGGCACAATCAGATCAGTCGCAATCTGAGGCAGCCGTCTTTTGATCATGGTTGAATGAGGACAGTGATTCGGATAGTTCATATGTAGTTAAAAATGAGGTATAGGATGCCTAACCACAGTACCATCAAAAAAATACAACGATCATTGTTGTGGAAGAGATAGAGATTGGACGTTAAGTACGAGGAACAGTTGCTGGTCAGGTATTTTGTCCAGGAGTGTGAGAGGCATCAGAAGGATTTTGTTAAATATGACAGCAGATGGATGTTGGCTCCATACAGATTGTTAAGACATGTTGACAGAAAAGAAGTGTTTTACATGCAAAGGAAACCAAGTTTCTTGGATGCAATGGAGGAACGTGTGGAAGCTCCTGCTGTTTTCAAGGATGCTATGACACGGAGAACTCGGGGTCGAGCCAAACAGTCAGAGATTACTACCTAGGCTTTTTCAGTGTGCCTCTGTCCAAGTTTGAAAAATTTCTGTTCCAGGGAGCTCATTGTAGAAAGGGGATTGTTGCCAATATTTGTGCTAAGCATATTTATGGCAGTTATTTCCTCAGAACACACATTCTTTTGACGTTTTGCAAATTAACATAACTTCAGTTGCTTTATTTTTAAAGCAGCTTCATTGTTTCAAACATCGGAAGAACAATCTCTCATCATGCCAAATGTGTCTCCAATCTGTCCCCAGCTTCTTTCAGTCGACCATCAGTTGATGACCTGAAGTCCAGATCTAAGATATATGGGGAATATTTATGAACGCTTTTGAAATCTCAGCCTTGTCTATTACAATCAGTCAATTATCTCAACAGGGCACTCAATGAAGGTCAACGACATGCTTTAAGGGAAGGAAAGCTTCCGCCACCCACTCCAACCTACTTAACTGACCGGTTTCCCCTGTTCAACTCCACAGTAAGAAGTCTTACAACACCAGGTTAAAGTCCAACAGGTTTGTTTCAAACACGAGCTTTCGGAGCACGGCTCCTTCTTCAGGTGAAGAAGGAGCCGTGCTCCGAAAGCTCGTGTTTGAAACAAACCTGTTGGACTTTAACCTGGTGTTGTAAGACTTCTTACTGTGCTCACCCCAGTCCAACGCCGGCATCTCCACATCACAACTCCACAGTAACACTGATTGCAACAAATATTGCCCCAACACCATCCTATCCTCCCTTCTGAAGGGTGTTGTTTGACAATGAATGATCCACAAAAATATATTATGGCAGGCATCAAGTTAACATGATTTGGAAAATCGAGATGGTCACCTGTTAGTTGGACTAAAGTAACTCTTCTGTGGTTTAATATATGAAAAATGACAAAAAATGAAAAAAACAAATTGTCAATTAAGTGATACCCAAAACCACACAGTACTCTATAATAGTAATCTTTATTGTCACAGGTAGGCTTATATTAACAGCCCCTAGTCGCCATATTCGCCTGTTCGGGTACACGGAGGGAGAATTTAGAATGTCCAATTCACCTAACAGCACATCTTTCGAGACTTGTGGGAGGAAACCGGAGCACCCGGAGGAAACCCACGCAGACACGGGGAGAACGTGCAGACTCCGCACAGACAGTGACCCAAGCCGGGAATCGAACCTGGGACCCTGGCGCTGTGAAGCAACAGGTCTGGCCACTGTGCTGCCCACGCAATTGCATTTCATTTTTATCCTTACTGCTTTGCTTTTACACTTTATATCCCTATTTATAAAAGCAAAGAAAATGCTGTTGTCTTTTTTTGTGGTTTAATCTACCTGCGCTCTCATAATCAGGAAACGTGACCTCCAGATGCCTCTGGACCTTTACACCCTTCCCACTGAGTTTATGGTTGCATAAGATGTGAGGATGCCCAAGCAATAGCATTCGCAGTTTTCCTGCAGAAAGAAATGTCAATGTCAGATTGAAAACATATACATATTCTCCTGTAGCATTCCACAGCCCAATGCTTCTCCACTGCAAAAGGGTGGATAGCTTTGTTCATGTAAATTAGATGCTTTTGACAGACCAAAAAGTATATAAATCATGTCCTGTTTTATACCAATGCTAAAGGGATGTTGCACTGTCAGCTGATCCATGCCATTCAATGTTGAATCAAGAATAGTTTAAAAGAAATTCATTCATGCAATAAAACTAGGCATAAATGTGTTATAGCTGCATTTCATGTCTATAAAGACTGTCATATCAAGTGATATGTGGTGTGAACAGCTAATATTCCAGATAATGTAGAATTACATGAGTGCTTTTCCAACAATGCGTGTTTCAACAACACCTTTAATATCCCAAATTACTCAACAGAGGTACAAGGGGCTGGTTTAGCACAGGGCGAAAGAGCTGGCTTTGAAAGCAGACCAAGGCAGGCCAGCAGCACGATTTAATTCCCGTACCAGCCTCCCCAAACAGGCGCCGGAATGTGGCGACTAGGGGCTTTTCACAGTAACTTCATTTGAAGCCTACTTGTGACAATAAGCGATTTTCATTTTCATTTCAAGTGGCGTGATTTGGTCAAATGAAGGTACAGGGGGCACTGGGACACTAGGTAGAAGATATCACGAGGGCTAACCAGGAGATTGGGTTTTTAAGAAGGGTCCTCCAAAGGAGGAGAGAAACAGAGCAGATTGAGGAAGAAATTCCCAGACATAGGGTGAGAGGCACGTCTGCCAACGGTGGGAGATGTGAACAGTTAGCACTCCAAGATTCCACATGGAACCTCTAACTGCAGAACTTATCTCAAGACAATATTCTGTTTAACTAGAGGCAAGAGATGAGGAGCTTCAGTTTCAGTCAAAGAAACGTTTCCTTTGATCAAAACTAAGAGCAGCAAGAAAAAGATTTACTGGATTGATGAAAGTGAATTGATGATTTAATCTTCTGTGCTGGGTTTCGTATCTTTTATCTAGTATTTTCTCTTCACAGTATTTGCTATTGTAAACTTATAAAAATGTAATTTTGGCCTGTCACAACCAACTGCTAAGTATTTGGCTTTCCACCTTTTTAAGAGATATAGGACGCAATTTAACCCCCACCTGCCATGAGAATACCTCGGGGGAGACCTCGGAGACTGCCACTGTCGATGCATCACAGCTGTCATCCACACCCTTCACCAGCGCAGAGACACCCACCTCAGTGGGCAATGTTAGCGGTCAGGCTTCGGGGGCATAATCTGGTGAGCACCTGTCATGTGAGTGTACCTTTAAGAAATGGGTGTTTATAAATGGGTTTGTATATAAATATCTGTAGTGAGAGTGTTTAAGAAATGGGTGGTTATTACTGCAGTGATGTCAGAGAGTGGGTGGAGCTGGGCTGTCTGCCAGCTTTTTTACTTTCGTTTTAGGCTGTTTACTACAGGGTGTTTTATAGTTTCGTTTTCAGAGCTGGATAGCTGCAGTCACAGCCAGAAGGTGTACGAATCTCCCTCTGTAATCTAAAGACTGTAAATCCACCCTGGTGATTTAAAACTAATAACAGAAGTGACTTTAACCTGATGTGCTTCTGGTAAAAGGTGTTTTAAGTCTTATGGATGTTTAAAGGAAAGATTAAAGGATTACTTAGTGTTGTATCCTTTGGGGTTGCATTCGAATTAATGGTTGCTAAGATGTTCAATGTAATTTTAAAAATGTTAACTGGAGTTCATAGAATAAACATTGATTTGCCTTTAAAAAAAACTTTTCTATTTCTGTTGTACCACACCTGTAGAGTGAGCTGTGTGCTCCCCATACCACAATCTAGTAAAAGTTGTGGGTCAGGTGAACTCCATGATACACTCTGGGGTTCTCTAAACCCTGGCCCAGAACAACCACATAGTTGCTGATGCACGTCATCAGGTGAAGGCAGGAACCCCCAGGCGAGTTAGCAGTCGTAGGTCTGCTGGATCCCAGCTGAGTCCCAGTCAGATGCTGAGCCTGTGGAACAGGATTATCCGGAGCTGATGGAGACATTAGGGTGCAACCGTGAGATTTAGAGGGGGATGTCAGTGACCCTCCAGCAGGCCCATAGCCAATTGGAGGAGTTCCTGAGGCTATGGCACCGGACAATGCTTGGTACTGAGGCCAACACTGCCAGGGTGGTGACCACAGTGGTGAACCTGGTGCACAACATTGGCAGAATGAGTGGAGGTGTCCAAGGCATGTCGCAGTCGGTGACAGCTGGTGTTTCAGTCACTGGGGGAGCGTGACCCAGAACCAGGTGGGACCTTGATGATGCACTGTGGAGCAAGTCCCAGTCTCAGGTAGGAATTGCAGAGGCCCTCCAGAGCACCACCCGGTCTCTAGGAAGGTCTCCCAGTCCTACGTGGTCTCCCAGTCTTAGGTGAGCACAACCGAGGCGCTGTAGAGCATGTTTTGGTAGCTGGGATACATGTCCCAGTCGCAGGTGGGCATTTCCAGGGCACTCCAGAGCCCTGAGATCATCTGAGGATCATCGCTAAGGGTCGACAGCAAGCTGCAGACATTGGGGAGCTGTGAAGGCTGGCAGAGCCAGGTGACGCAGGGGAAGCTGGGGCTTGATCCAGAGGCCCTCCATCCAGAGATGAACCCCAGTGCCTGATGGGCACCGACCGGGAGGAGGAGATGCAGGTTGCCAACTCGGAGCCACCCTACGGAGTGGCGACAGCGGTCACCCACTTCCCCGAGACCCCCCCCCCCCCCCCCCCCACTGACAACAGTGCTTCTTGGAGTCGGTACCCCAGAACAAGGTGGCTTGGCGGGGCATGTGCCATCAGAAAGTGTGCCGTGGTCTCCGACCCCAGAGGACCCTGCCAGCGGCATCGAAGGCCACGGAACGTGGTGGGCAGCAGGTTGTCTCCACCTCTGATTTGCATCTTGGGGACACACCTAGCCACAGTGGGAGAGCACTGAAAGTTAAGAAGGTCAAGGATCACTGAGAGGGCATGGGGGAGGGGGAAAGAGAGAGCAGGGCGGGAGGGAGAGAAGGGCAGAGTCACGGCGGGATTGGGGCAGATGTAAATTATTAAAATTCGTTGTCCTTGACCAATATGAAGCCTCTTGAATCAACCCCATGCCCCATCTCCCTGGACATGGAGGTCCTGATGTCTCTTTCCCCCGCCCCCCTCATTGCTCCCCCTTCCCGATTGCAACCCCTCCGCCCCCATTCCTCCCCTTCCCCATTCCTCCTTGCTTGCCCCATTGCTCCCCCTCCCCCATTCACTCATTGCCCCCCTCCCCATTTCTCCCGCATCCTTCCATTGCTCTCCCTTTCTCCATTCCCCAATTGCTCCCTTTCTCCCGCATCCTCTCATTGCTCTCCCTTCCCCAATCCCTCATTGCTCCCGCCGCCAACATCCCCTGCCATCCGACATGCTTTGTCCATGCACCTCGGGCGCAGTAGGGGCCCCTGTCTACCGGGCCCCACACCCTGTACACCAGTGCTGGGGCTCAGCCCTTGGGTGCTTGGATGTTGGCTACTGCGTTTGTGGTGTTGCTGCCCGCAGTGTTCAGGCAGTGTCCATGCATCAAGGTGTAATTGAGATGCTGGGCAATAATTCTCACATGCTACATGGCATGCCTACCCACGGGATACACTGGCAGATGGGAAGTACTCATTTAACTATGATTGCTAATCCCCAATTAGCAACAGGCTTCAGCCATGCGGCCTGAGACGTCGGCGGTAGTGAGAGTTATGGGTTGACGGTGGGGCAGGGCTGGGTTTGCCCCAGGAACAGGAACACATGATCAAGGGGGTGCTCTGGTGGACCCACCAGCGCTTAGACACCCATCCCTACCTCCCTCCCCCCGGCCCCCAGCCGAGGCCATGGGCAGCCACCCCTCTGCTCTGCAACCACCCCCCCATCGTCTCCTATTCTTCCCCACCGCCAGATGGCGGTTGGCCCCAACTGCTCTCCCCCCCGAGAAATACCGAGGCAGCAACTCCAGTACCCCTGGACTCATTGCCCGGGAGCAGAGATAGCTACTCACCTACTTAGAACCCCACATCAACCCTTCCGCCAGGAGTACTAATCAGCACCCGCGAGACCACTTGAGGGCTGTTGGATCACGGGAGGCCGTTAGATAGGGGGTCGCTCCCGTTAATTGCATGGAGATTGGGTTTAAATGGTGATTATTGGTTTCTTGCCTGCTATAGCGGGATCCTGATTTCACCAGTGTGTGTGTGTGGGGGAGGCAGTTAGATCGCAAACAGTTTGGCGCCTAGCACGGTTATCGAATTTGGCCTCTCCTGCAATCTAAAAATGCTTATCGTGGGTGACTGTGTTTTCTGGCAAGACCCAGTCACTTACTCTGATGGCACTTGCTCTAACCAGTGCAATCACTTTGAACCAAATCACACACAGAGCAGGAGCAGAAGAGTGATCTCTCCATCTGATATCACAGAACAATTGAACGAGTGTTAATAATCACGCAGGTAGTGACCCTCTACGATGTGAGGTTTAATTAGGTACCAAACTTTGAGCAAACATTTAAAAATTGCTCTGTAGGGCTTTCAGTGAAGATAAATTTTATCAGCTAATAACTTTAATTGAAGATTTCATTGTCAAAATCTTTTATGTAGGGATACAGGAGATTTCAGGAACAGAAAAAGTAATTTAGTCAATCAACTACTTTCCCTTATATGTCCAATCAGTCGCCTCATGTTTCCTCCATTTTGTGCCCATTTTGACAGCCTTCTCCAATAACTCTAAAAATAATCTAACAATCATAATTTTTGTCACAAGTAGTGCTTATGTAGTTACATTGTATATGTTGTGTTGCCCTATTATGTATTTTCTTTTATTCCCTTTTCTTCCCATGAACTTAATGATCTGTTGAGCTGCTCGCAGAAAAATACTTTTCACTGTACCTCAGTACACGTGACAATAAACAAATCCAATCCAATCCCCTAACTCCACTTCAGCTCATCTATTTGCTGAAACCCTCATTTATTCTTTTGTCATCTCCAATCCGAACTATTCCAATGCTCCCAACTTCAAACCATCATAAGCTTCATTGATACTCATCCAAAGTTCTGCTATCATCTCCTGACTCACGCTGAGTCCCACTCACTCGCTCACCGCCCCTGGGCCTGTTGGCCTACATTAGGTCCTGCTCTGGTGAAACATGGATTTGAGACTTCTCATCCTCGTTTCAGATCACTTCCCTGGCTCTCCCCACTCATCAACATAATCACCACCGGTTCCGCCAGCTTCGAATTCTACCTTCCTTCAATTGTGGCCGCTTGTGCTTCTGTGTTTCCCTTCGCCCATCAGTCGGAAGCCATGCCTTCAGCTGCCTACCCAATTGAAATTCTCTTTTTAACCTCTCTGCCTCTCTCCCCCAAATAAGGGGCTGTTTAGCACAAGGCTAAATCGCTGGCTTTGAAAGCAGACCAAGCAGACCAGCAGCACGGTTCGATTCCCGTAACAGCCTCCCCGAACAGGCGCCGGAATGTGGCGGCTAGGGGCTTTCCACAGTAACTTCATTGAAGCCTACTCGTGACAATAAGCGATTTTCATTTCATTAATACCTCCCTCTGAACAGGCTTTTCATCATTGCTATCTCCTTGTGGTCCATTAAATTTTGTTTGATTACAGCTCCTGCGAAGCACCTAGGGGTGCTAAAAGTGCTATCTAAATGTAAATTGGTGCTGGTATATGAACCTACTTCCAGTGTCCTTTTTCAGCCAGTGCATTCCAAATTATGTAAAAACGATTTCTCATCTCCCACTGGATTTCTCTTGCCAATTATTTTAAATTTGCGTCCTCTGATGACAGTGGAAACAGTTACTCTTTATCTAATCAATCAAGACACCTCATAATTGCGAACACCTCTGTAACCATATGCCTCATTTACATTGTTACAGCTGCTGAGCACTGGGATGGTAGTTTTGCAGTTTATCTCCAGGTACTTCCTGACTTAACCACTGCTCCAAACTCAAAGAAACATAATTTCAGGAAAGAACACCAGATCAAAATAATTCAGGGTGCCTTTTAATGTGCCTTAATTCAGGGGTAAGAAGGGGCAGTACGGTGGTGTAGTGGTTAGCACTGGGACGACGGCATTGAGGACCCGGGTTCGAATCCCGGCCTTGGGTGACTGTCCGTTTGGAGTTTGCACATTCTCCCCGTGTCTGCGTGGGTTTCACCCCCACAACCCAAAAAGATGGGCTGGTTAGGTGGATTGGCCACATTAAATTGTCCCTTAATTGGAAAATAAATAATTAGGTACTCTAAATTTATTTTAAAAATTCAGGGGCATTTGGCATTATGAAGGTAAATTTGCAATTAAGTCGAAACCCTGACCCCATAGACATCACTAGATCCATTCCTACTGTTTTAATTTATTTTAAAATAATGGAAGAATTGCCAATATTTATCATATGATGGCCAGTGAAATTCTGGATGCAGGATCGAACAACCTTTGTGCTTTATTCAGTGAGTATTTTAACAAACCGTTTGTGGCAGTTAGTCAGGACGCGTGTGTTTAATCCTTAAACACCGATCCTGACAGTGTTAGAGACCCATCAGTATAGTGGGATTAGTTACAAGTTACTCACACAAGGTCGGATGCCAAGAAACAACAATTCATTATGTTAAGGATGGACCAAGATCCTGTCCAGCAATTTGGCCTAGGTTTTATTTTCAGAATCCGCAAATCAATATCAGGATGTTTTTATTTATTTATAAAAATTTAGAGTTCATTTTTTTCAATTAAGGGGCAATTTAGCCTGGCCAATCCACCTAGCCTGCATGGCTTTGGGTTGTGGGGGTGAAACCCACGCAAACACGGGGAGAATGTGCAAACTCCACACGTACAGACCCAGCGCCGGGATCGAACCTGGTACCTCGGCGCCGTGAGGCAACAGGGCTAACCCACTGCGCCACCGTGCTGCCTTTACCACCAGGATGTTGATTGTGGGGGATTCAGTGATTAAATGTCAAGGGACAATGGTTAGATCCAGTCTTGTAGATGGTCATTGCCTGGCACTTGTGTGGCGCGAATGTAACTTGCCACTTGTCAGCCCAAGCCTGGATATTGTCCAGGTCTTGCTGCATTTGGACACGGACTTCTTCATTATCTGAGGAGTCGCGAATGGTGCTAAACATTGTGCAGTCATCCGAAAACATCCTCACTTCTGACCTTATGATGGAAGGAGGTCTTGATGAAGTAGCTGAAGATGGCTAGGACACTAACCTATAATAATAATCTTTATTGTCACAAGTAGGCTTACATTAACACTGCAATGAAGTTATTGTGAAAATCCCCTAGTCGCCACATTCCGGCGCCTGTTTGGGTACACAGAGGGAGAATTCATAATATCCAATTCACATCTTTCGGGACTTGTGGGAGGAAACCAGAGCATCCGGAGGAAACCCACCCAGACATGAGGAGAACGTGCAGACTCCGCACAGACAGTGACCCAAGCCGGGAATTGAACTTGGGACCCTGGAGCTGTGAAGCAACAATGCTAACCACTGTGCAACCGTGCTGCCCACCTAACCTGAGGAACTCCTACAGTGATGCCCTGGGGCTGAGATGATTGAACTCCAACCACCACAACCATCTTCCTTTGTGCAAGGTTTGACTCCAACCAGGGGAGAGTTTTCCCCCTGATTCCCATTGAACAATATCCAGGCTTGGGTTGACAAGTGGCAAGTTACATTCAAGCCACACATGTGCCAGGCAATGACCATCTCCTACAAGAGAGGATCTAACAATCGCCCCTTGGCATTCAATGGCATTACCATCGCTTAAACCCCCACAATCAACATCCTGGGGGTTACCATTGATCAGAAACTGAACTGCGCGAGCTACATTAATACTGTGTCTACCAGTGCAGGTCAAAGTCTAGGAATGCTACGGCCAGTAACTCACCTCCTGACCCCCCCAAAGCCTGTCAACCATCTACAAGGCACACATCAGGTGTGTAATGGAATAATGTCCTCTAGCCTGGGTGAGTATAGCTCCAACAACACAAGAAGCTCGACACCATCCAGGACAAAGCAGCCCTGCTTGATTGCTCCCCCTTCCACAAACATTCAAACCCTCCACTACCGACAAACAGTGTATTATCTACATGATGCACTGCAGGATCTCACCAAGGCTCCTTAGTCAGCACCTTCCAAACCCATGAACACTACCATCTAGAAGGGCAAGGGCAGCAGATACCTGGGAACCCCACCACCTGGAGGTTCCCCTCAAGTCACTCACCATCCTGACTTGGAAATATATTGCTGCTCCTTCACTGTCACTGGGACAAAATCTTGGAACTCCCTCCCTAATAGCACTGTGGATGCACCTATACCTCAAGGGCTGCAGCGGTTCAAGGCAACTCACCGCCACCTTCTGAAGGGCAACTATGGAATGGGCAATAAATGCTGACCTAAGCAGCAACGCTCACATCCCGTAAATGAATAAAAAAATAAATTTCTGTTGTGCCTCCCGAATAACCCCAAAAAACCCTGCCATTGTTGTTCCACTGTCTTCCCTGCTAGGCTCCCCTTCCAATCAACTCTGGCCAGCTCCTCCCTCATGTCTTTGTCGTTACGTTTATTCAAATGTAATACCATTACATCTGATTCCAGCTTCTCCCTCTCAAACTGCAGGGTAAATTCCATCATATTGTCATCACTGCCCCGATAGTAATCAAGAAGGTAATCAGCATGCTGGCCTTTATCAGCCGGGGCATTGAGTATAAAAATTGGCAAGTCATGCTGCAGCTGTACAGAACCTTAGTTCGGCCACATTTGGAATATTGCATACAATTCTGTTCGCCACACGACCAGAAAGATGTGAATATTTTGGAGAGGGTACAGAAGAGGTTTACCAGGTGGTTGCCTGGTCTGGAGGGTATTAGCTATCGGGAAAGATTGGATAAACTCGGATTGTTTTCTTTGGTACGACGTACGTTGAAGGAACCTGATAGAGGTTTACAGAATTCTAAGCGGCATGGACAAGAGTGGACATTCGGACGCTTTTTCCCAGGGTGGAAAAGTCAATTACTAGGGGACATGGGTTTAAGGTGGAAAGTTTAGAGAAGTGCGAGATAAATGTTTTACACTGTTCTTTGTTCTAGTTCTGGACTTCTTGGGCGGGATTCTCCGACCCCCCACCGGGTCAGAGAATCGGCAGGGGGCGGCGTGAATGCCGCTGGCTGCTTAATTCTCCAGCGCCGGTTTTTGGGTGGGGGCGGGGATCGCGCCGCGCCGATCGGGGGCCATTAGCAGTGCCTGCCCCCCCCGGCGATTCTCCGGGCCCCATGGGCCAAGCGGCCGCTCGTTTTCAGCCAGTCCCGCCGGCATGGATTAGACAAGGTATGTACCGGCGGGACCTGGCTTGGAGGGCGGCTAGTGGAGTCCTCGGGGGGGCGCAGAGGGATCTGGGCTCCCACAGTGGCCTGGCCCGCGATTGGGGCCCACCAATCTGTGGGCGGGCCTGTGCCGTTGGGGCACTCTTTCCCTCCGTGCCGGCCTGTGTAAGGCTCCGCGATGGCCAGCGCGGACTCCCTGCGCATATGCAAGAATCGTGCCAGCGATTCTGCGCATGCGCCAGAACACATTGGCGTTCCTGCGCATGCGCCAACTCGCGCCAGCTGACGGAGACCCTTTTCCGCCAGTTGGCACGGCGCCAACCACTCCAGCGTCAGCCTACACCCCGGAAGTGCGGGGGATTCCGCACCTTCCGGGCGGCCCGACGCCAGAGTGGTTCACGCCACTCTTTGCCGCCGGTATGGCTCGCCCTGCCGATTGCGGGGAATCTCACCCCTAGTTCTTTGCTTCCTGTCTGCTGACGAGCTTTCTATTCATCTCAATACATTACCCGCAATCCAATGCGGTTTACTTTCATAGTGCAGGATATAATCCCAAGGAGCACATGGTGTCAATAATGATATAATTCCAGGGGGTGTCAATAATGATATAATCCCAGGGGGTGTCAATAATGATATAATCCCAGGGGGTGTCAATAATGATATAATCCCAGGGTGTGCCAACTCTTCGGTACATGGGGCACTAGTGTGAATCTTGATAACATCCTGGCCAAAGTATCATCCGGCTATCCCACCACACAGGGTTTCATAGCCAGCTTCAACCCTGCCCTCACCTAGTAATGTGTGCGTATGCCAGCACGGATAGAGATTAGGGACATGAACAGCAGTTTTTCTGATCTAATCCATTCAATGCCTCTGTTTCACTAATCCATTGGACAAAGTGGGAAATGGGCACAGTAGTGCTCCCTCCACCCCCAAACAAGTCAAAAGGAAAAATGCATGAAATCACGAACTCCCTTGTGAGAAAGTATTACTTTCCTTTTTCATAAACAAATTGAAAATAAATTTAAGCAACTGTTCTCCATTATGAGATCACAAATTGTTCAGCTGTATACTTACTACTACAAAGCATTTTTCTAAGATATATTACTTCATGCCCTGTAGCATGTTCTTATGATAGCCATCTCATTGCATTTATAATTACATGGTGCAGGAGGCTTTAATATTCTAAAGAACCTCTTAAGACTGCCTGTCTCAATACTGATTACGTAGTATTAGAATAATCCATAGCTCAAAACTCCTTCAAATTCATGAATGCAGCTGGATCTTTAACAGTCTACACTTGGAGCCATTTCCAATGCCCACTGCACAGCCATCGATCAAGCTGGTTGATGAAAATGGGATTAGAATAGTTAGGTGCTTGATGGCCAGCATGGACACGATGGGCCGAAGGGCCTCTTTCCATGCTGTAAAAACTCTGACAATGACTGATATGAACGTAGGAGTTCAGACTGAGCAAAAACATTGCTGCCCCACTCTGCTCAATCCCACTCATTATAGCTGCTGTTTACATTTCTCATCTGCTTTGCCGCAACCCTCATAAACTCTAAACCATTGTAACAAGCTACATTTCTATAGTGATTTAATGTGCCCATGCTCTTCAAAGGAGCTTCGTATAGACCCTTTAATTACACCTTTGGCTCATTGTACGTGGAACGCATCAGCAGCACATTGCAGCATGAAATCAAAATTAGTGACCATCAGATTCTCTCAACTGCAAGCCGAGTTTTGCAGTATTAAAGGAGCACAGCACTGTGAGGATGAAGTTTCAACAGCAACAACTTGGGGCAGCACGGTGGCGCAGTGGGTTAGCCCTGCAGTCTCACGGTGCCAAGTTCCCAGGTTCGATCCCGACTCTGGGTCACTGTCTGTGTGGAGTTTGCACATTCTCCCCGTGTCTGTGTGCTTTTTGCCCCCACGACCCAAAGATGTGCAGGTTCGCTGGATTGGCCCTGCTAAATTGCCTCTTAATTGGACAAAATGAATTGGGTACTTTAAATTTAAAAAATAAATAAATAAATAAACAGCAACAACTTGTATTTATATTACACTTCTAACCAGCAATCCACAGAAGCGAACAGCAAACAATTTGCCACTGAGCCATGCAGAGAGTGCTGTCGGGATAGGTGACCAAAAGCTTAGTTAAAGAGGCTGCTTTTAAAAGATAAAGAAAGGAGGAAGAGATATAAAAGGTGGAAAGGTTTCGGGAGTGAATTCCAGAGCTTAGGGCCTAGGCAGCTGAAGGTCCAGCCACCAATGGCGAAACGATTAAAATGGGGGGTGCGCAAGAGGCCAGAACAGCTAATTTGGAGCTGGGATCGTAGCACCAGAGATGACAGCAAAGGCCTTGTTTGACTGTTCTGGCTGCTCACGTGCATGTTAAAAGTTCTTATGGCATTTATTTGAATGAGAAATGGGAATTCCTGATGTCCTGGCCAAGATTCCTCCTCGAACTGAACACCAGTAAAAGGATTGATCATACATCTCATTGCTGTCTGGGGCCTTTCTGCATTCAAAATGGCTGCCATATCGGCTGCCATATCGGCTGTCATAGCAACAGTTTCATCGAAAGGCACAGTACATTTCTGAGATATTATAAGGTGCTGTATAAATACAAGTACTGTTTTTAAAAAAAAAAGGAAACTCATCTTTCAATTGGCAGCTAAATATATGTAAATGCACTTTCCAAGCCAGGTCTGGGTGGGAATTCCAGAAACGGAAAACTAAATAGGGCACAAATGCTATTTAGCCTGTCTATCTGTTCATGCACAAGACCAGCAGGGGTAATTTACATCTCCTACCTCTCAATGCCAGCCAACATTCTTCACTCAGTATGGAACCTGGAATGTCTCCAAAAGCTTTGTACGCTTTGACAAAATCACCTATTCTTTAAGTTAATTCTCCAGTTAAGTAATTAGCTTTTATCTTATATTTAGTTAGTTTATAATCGTGCTCCTTGGCTTACCGCAAAGACAATCTCCACAGATGCCTTACTAAGATTTTAATAAATATGAATTATGCTTCCCCCTTGGTCAATGTTTCCCACTGGAAATAGATTGACTACTTACCTCTTTTCATAGCTCATTGATTTAAATAATTCTATTCCTGTTCTTTGAAGCCTTCCCAACACCTTTAAATCTTTTAATGAATGCAATGAAAAAAACTCCCAGGTAGAGTTTAACCAATAACTCAAGATATCAGGATAACCCCCTATGCACCCATAAGCTCTTTGGATCTATTTATACGCCTACATCGTATGTACCTTGGCAAAATTGTTTAAAACAACTTTGAAGATATCTGATGTTTGGTTGAGTCCATCGTTCAGATCTTTTCCCTGCTGCACTTTTATAAACTGCTTTGTTTAATTGTCATCATTATTTAACCTATGCATCACAGGTCTCAAGATTAAATGCCATTTTTGCTCTTCACCGGGCCAGTTTCACTGTCACTCTTCAGAAGGAATCATGTCCTACTTTCCAACAGATCAGCTGAAACAAAATGCAGATAAGCCCCAATTTGGGAAAACAGCAAAAACAGGAGCAAAGGGGAAATATGGAAAGCAACAGGTCGAAGAACCAAGGGGAAATGAGAAGAACTTGTTTAATGATTTGTTCTGGTCGGGAATGGACGATCTGAAAGCCTCAACAGGAAATTTTGCAGAGCAATGAGTAAAGAACCAGGGAGTCGGACTAATTGGAAAGCTCTCCCAAAAAGCCTGCACAGGCACAAGGGTGTATCTACACCACACAGACTGCACCAGTTCAAGATGGCAGCTCGCCACCACCTAAAAGGGCAATTAGGGTAGGGGACACATGCTGGACTTGCCTCTAATGCTCACATCCCAACCGACAAATAATCTTAAAAGCTTCCATGTAGATTCAATCTAGGTTTTGATAACTGTGCTGGCCATAGCACAGACACACTGACTGCGGGAAAGGCTGACTTGCAGAAATGTTCGAGAAAAGACTCACTTTTTAAACTTGCTTTGTTGCATAGGGAGCATTCAAAGACAGCAATGCTTCTTAGTGTCTTTCTTAGTGTGAGGTCTTTCTTCTACTGATGTAACATGCCTACTTACAGAGAATGCCCCATGGCAGAGGACGCATGGCTACAACAAGCCAGATAGGACATGTCGAACTGTTGCATTTCAAAACCCAAAATATTCCCCTGTTCTTAACGTACAAAGACACAAACTGTGGGATAGGCCTGCATTTTGATTGGCTGGAAATTGCCATGTTGAGCGATCAAGAAACACCAATGGGGATGCTGTTCATCATTACAATAAGCGTTTTCCTCCTTACACTAAACAAGTGCAAAAGTATAGACTTTGAAAACTGTATATGCAATTAGGGTTGTGCATCAGGAAATATAGTGAAGGTGTTAATATTGTTGTGATGTTTATATTTTGTAAAAATCTTAATAAAAATTATTTAAAAAAAAAAAGGAAATATAGTAAAGGAGAGTGGTGCTCCTTCGTACAGCTAGGTTCAAGCTGTATGGTAGTTAGAGTCAAACTGGTTCATGCATCAACAACCACTTGCATTTACATCTGTTACGGACAAGAGAGGGTTTAATTTGACCTGTTTGAATGTTTAATCTAAGCAGTACTGATTTCTCCTCTCGTCATCCTTCCATAAACAGAAAAGTATTTTTTGATTTTTGATTTCCCCCCTTTACATCTGGCCGTTTATTTTCCCAACCCCTCAGTTTTGGTGTGAAACAATTTTCTATTAATAACGCCACAGCAAACTAGAGATTAGGATGAAATCTCACACATATTGTACACACACTCAAAACAAGGGTAGAGGGTTTGCAAAGTCCACTCTTTTTGCATTCACACAATAAAGATTTAAAGGAAAGAAAGAGGTACAGGACAAAGTCCACAAAGTACAAATTAACGTTTCACATGAGCCCAGAATAAAGGTCCAGTGTTGTATTATTTCAGAGTCCGGAGGTTGAAAACTGATGCTGGATAATTAACTTTTCCAGTCGAGATGACTTTTTCAATGAGATGCCTGTAGGGATGTGATGAAACCATCAATTCACAAGACACGTGATTGGAAGTGAACAGTGGTTTCTGCGACGAGATGAATTGGCAGCAGGCTCACGACTGCAGATCTTTATACTTCCGGTTAGTGGGAGGAGCCATGGGCAGAGCCATGGGTGGAGCCCAGTACAAACTCCTCATCTCCCCCTATGGGCAGAGCCGCGCAACGGCTCGTATACAGAGCCCACAAGGACACAATACACATGATACAACACAGTGTGAATTACTAAGTTTATAATTCACCACAGGATGAATTAGTCGGCAGCGGGATGGACCAACCCCACCGTTCTCAATGGGATTTCCCGGTGACAGCACCGGGAAATCCGTGTGCCAGGGTGGGAACGGAATTTCCCGCCAGTCTGAACAGCTGGTAAATCCCGCCCATAGAGTGAGGTCTTAGCTCCAGGACGCACAGCACTTGTCACTGAGCAAAAATGTTGGCAAGCACTTAACAAGAACATTACCAATAAAAATTTGACAGTGAATCACAGAAGGAGATATTTGGACAAACATTCAAAAGCTTGGCCGACGCTGTAGGTTTTTCAGACCATTTTAAAGGTGGAGAAAGAGAAGTGGAGAGGCTGAGGGTGGAAATTCCAGGGCTGAGGACCAAGGCAGCTGACACCACAAATGCCAAAAGTGGATTAAAATTGAGGACACACAGGTTCCAATATTGGATGAATACCAAGAGCTCGGAGGGTTAAAGGACAGGAGGAGATTTGAGAGAGAGAGAAATTGGCATGGACTGGAAGCCAGGATAAGTTAGTAGGCACAGGGAAGACGCGATAATGAGACTTGGCGAGAAGTCTAACCAAGAGAGCCCCCTACCCAGGCCCACTCCCCCGCCCTACCCCTAGAACCCCACCTAACCTGCACATCTTTGGATTGTGGGAGGAAACCCAAATAGACATGGGGAGAACGTGCAAATTTCACACAGACAGTTACCCAAGGCCAGAACTGAACCCGGGTCCCTGGCACTGTGAGGCAGCAGTGCTAACCACTTTGGAACCATTAATGTTAATCTCCTACACCCTCTGACAGGCAGCGCTTAGGTACTCAGGCAATTGTTTAAAGATGTTCTAGTAGAAGCAAAGACAGTGCAGGACCAGTGAGAGGAGACTTTGACAGGCAATGACATTTACATGTTAAGGAGAAAGCTCTGGCCTATTTTTGCACGAGTCTATGGAGAGTATTTTGGAGATAGAGTATGGAGTCCAGTCAATTATCCTTCTGTTACCATCATAGAATTAATTACACCGATTCACTTACCAGATCCTTAAAGCAGCGACATGAAACACTAAAGGGAATGAAGGTCAGAAGTTGTTCCAAAGCATCCCTTCATTTAGGTTCTTACCAAGATAAGGAGGCCTGCATTCACGCGCTGCTGAACTCCAGGACCAATACGAGAATCCTATAGCTTGCAGAGAGTTCCAGAAAAATGTACTGAGTGACTCAAGTGTCGCGGCAGACGAAGAGGGAGAAAGGTCTATCCTGACAGAGCCCACAGGACATGACAGATAATCATATTTCATAGGCCATGATAAGTTTAGTTTGAGTGTAAGGCAGACTCCTGGACAAATGATATGAAAAAATTGTTGCCTGAGCAGCCTTATAGTAGGTCCAGTAACCAAGAGACACGGATCTCACTGAGTGTGCAAACCATTTATACCTGGTGATCTCTGTCTGGGGAGGTCATCGACCATCGTGCAAGCAAAGCGAGCTGGATTCCACTGCACTAACCTTCCTCCACCATCACAAATTGCAACATGCCAAAGACATCACAGGGGTGCGGATGATGTGTCCAAGTCCATGGAGAGTAGACATGACTGGCCGGGTGTCGTAAGAGAGGGTCTGGAATATTTATAACTTTTCTTTTAAATAGGAAGGTCATTTGCATGAACAGCAGGATCCTAGAATGCATCTCTTGAGGCAGTGCACGACTCAAAGTTGCCCAATTATAGCTGATAAACAAACCATGATTCAGTTTGTAAATATATCACGCTGTTAATAGAATAAAAAGCAGCGCAAAGCAATACTGGACGGTGTGCTGCATAAGCACGATGAGCAAAAGTTTGGAGTGTCTTAAGAGAGGAGAGATAGGTAGAGAGGGGAGAGGTTTACAGACGGAATTCCAGAGCTTAGAGCCTTGGCAGCTGAAGGCATGACCATCAATGGCAGAGTGGTTAAAACCCAGTCAATTAGGGACCCAACTCAGAGTTTCAGCTTAGATCCCAGGAGCTTTCATTTCAAAATACAAGCCAACGAATGCTTTCTTTAGTTTTTTAATGCTTTGTGTGGCCTGTTCCTTTTAGTGTGTAGTGCCGTTAAATTCTTTTTTGTGTTTCTGCGGCTTATCAGGACAACTTGAGAGTGGCCTGCTGGGCTGCACATCCATGCACTTGCACACGTTACGGGGAACACTGCCACAAATCCCCAATGAGGGATCTTCATCAAATGGTTTCTGAAAGCCAGATAATTTATAATTTTTTTAAATGATCTATATCGTCACAAGTAGGCTTAAATTAACCCTGCAATGAAGTTACTGTGAAAAAACCCTAGCTGCCACACTCCGGCGCCTGTTTGGGTACACAGAGGGAGAATTCAGGATGTCCAATTCACCTAACAAGTACATCTGGGCCTCACGGTAGCATGGTGGTTAGCATCAATGCTTCACAGCTCCAGGGTCCCAGGTTCGATTCCCGGCTGGGTCACTGTCTGTGTGGAGTCTGCACGTCCTCCCCGTGTGTGCGTGGGTTTCCTCCGGGTGCTCCGGTTTCCTCCCACAGTCCAAAGATGTGCGGGTTAGGTGGATTGGCCATGCTAAATTGCCCATAGTGTAAGGTTAGTGGGGGGATTGTTGGGTTACGGGTATACGGGTTACGTGGGTTTGAGTGGGGTGGTCATTGCTCGGCGCAACGTCGAGGGCCGAAGGGCCTGTTCTGTGCTGTACTGTTCTATGTTCTATCTTTTGGGACTTGTGGGAGGAAAGCGGAGCACCCGGAGGAAACCCACGCAGACATGGGGAGAACGTGCACACTCCACACAGACAGTGACCCAAGCCGGGACCCTGGCGCTGTGAAGCAACAGAGCCTGTGCTACTGTGCAGCCCATAATGTGATATCCATTAGTCTGTTGCATCTTTAAAGTATTCCAATAAATTTGTTCGGTGTGATATGCCTTTCATCGTCAGCTTGGATTTAATATCTGCAACAGAATTAAGTCCTGTCATCATGTCAATGTTCAGATATACTGTTGTATGTGAAACTGAGGAGATTATGTTACACAATGGCCACAGGCTCCAGAGCATGTTTTGTAAAGCCGTTTTGGTGATCGTGACGTGAATACAATTGGAACTCACTTAGCTTCTCTGTTACAGTCTTATTCCATTTATACACATTCAACTATAAAATGGAATCACCTCCATACACAAACTCCAATACAATGAAAGGCAGAATTAAATCAGGTGTAGTCCAGAGGACACAGTCCATACTTGAAATGAGGTAAACTCAAAGTACAAAGAACTCACGGTAGCCTGGTGGTTAGCATCAATGCTTCACAGCTCCAGGGTCCCAGGTTCGATTCCCGGCTGGGTCACTGTCTGTGTGGAGTCTGCGCGTCCTCTCTGTGTGTGCGTGGGTTTCCTCCGGGTGCTCCGGTTTCGTCCCACAGTCCAAAGATGTGCGGGTTAGGTGGATTGGCCATGCTAAATTGCCCGTAGTGTAAGGTTAATGGGGGGATTGTTGGGTTACGGGTATGTGGGTTTAAGTAGGGTGATCATTGCTCGGCACAACATCGAGGGCCGAAGGGCCTGTTCTGTGCTGTACTGTTCTATAAAAAAAAAACAATACAGCACAGGAACAGGCCCTTCGGCCCTCCAAGCCTGGGCTTATCATGTGTCCTATCTAGACCAACCGCCTGTATCCTTCTATACCCAGTCTGTTCATGTGTCTATCCAGATAAGTCTTAAAGGTCGCTGATGTATCTGCCTCAACCACCTCACTTGGCAGTGTATTCCAGGCCACCAGCACCCTCTGTATAAAAAACTTCCCCCGCACTTCTCCGTTGAACCTTCCCCCCCCTCACCTTGAACCTGTGCCCCCTTGTAATTGTGATTTCTGCCCTGGGAAAAAGCCTCCAACTGTTCACCCTATCTCTAACCCTAACAATTTTATAAACTTCTATCAGATCGCCCGTCAGCCTCCATCTCTCTAGGAGAACAATCCCAGTTTATTCAATCTCTCCTCATAGCTAATACCCTCCATACCAGGCAACATCCTGGTAAACCTTTTCTGTACTCTCTCCAAAGCCTCCACGTCCTTCTGGTAGTGCAGTAACCAGAATTGGACACAGTATTCCAAATGTGGCCTGACCAATATTCTATATAATTGTAACATAATTTTTGAGCTTTTATACTCGATACCTCGTCCTATGAAGGCAAGCATGCCATTTGCTTTCTTTACCACCATTTCAACCTGCGCTGCCACTTTTAAGGATCTGTGGACCTGCACACCCAGTTCTCTCTGTGTCTCTATGCTCCTGATGGTTCTGCCATTTATTTTATAGCTCACACATCAATTTTGCAGCCTATCTATATCCTATTGTATTTTCTGACAATCTTCATCACTATCCACAACTCCTGCAATCTTAATATGATCCGCAAACTTTCTAATCAGACCCACTATGTTTTCTTCCAAGTCATTTGTATGGCAGAGGTCCCAGAACTGATCCCTGCGGAACACCACTAGTTACAGATCTCCATTCGGAAAAACACCCTTCCACTGCTACCCTTCTGTGTTCTATGGCCAAGCCAGTTCTGGATTCATCCAGCTAGTTCACCCCTGACCCCATGTGATCTAATCTTTTGCACCAGCCTGCCATGAGGGACCTTATCAAATGCTTTACTAAAGTCCATATAGACAACATCCACAGCCTTTCCCTCGTCAATCATTTTTGTCACCTCCTCAAAAAATTCAAATAAACTAGTGAGACATGACCTCCCTCATGTAAAACCACGCTGTCTGTCACTAATAAGACCATTCACTTCCAAATGTGCATAGATCCTATCTCTGAGAATCTTTTCCAACAATTTCACTATCAGTGACATCAAGCTCACTGGCCTATAATTACCTGGATTATCCTAATTACCTTTCTTAAATAATGGTACAACATTGGCTATCATCCAATCCTCTGGGATCTCGCCTGTGACCAATTAGAACACAAAGATTTCTGTCAGAGGTCCAACAATTTCATCTCTCGACTCCCTCAGTAATCTGGGATAGATGCCATCTGGCCCCGGGGATTTGTCTCCCTCAATGCTTTTTAACACACCTAACACTTCCTCCCTCGTAATAACGACCTGTTCTAAAGTGTTTACACATCCCTCTGAGACACCACCAATCAGCATGTCCCTCTCCTTTGTGAATACCGGTGCAAAATACTCATTAAAGATCTCACCTACTTCCTCTGGTTCTACACATAATTTCCCTCCTTTGTCCTTGAGTAGGCCAACTCTTTCTCAAGCTACCCTCTTGTTCCTAATATACGTATAAAATGCCTTGGGATTCTCCTTAACCCTGTCTGGCAAGGACATTTCATGACCCCTTTTTGCCCTCCTAACTCCTTGCTTGAGCTCTTTTCTATATTTCTTGTATTCCTCAAGTGCTTTATCTGTTTTTGAGCTGGGGTTTTGACAGATGCTGAGCTAACTAGTCTGTAGTTTCCTTTTTTGTTGCTTTTTTATATATTTCGAGCCCAATTCTTTTTTTCCACCAATTAAGGGGCACTTTAGTGTGACCTACTCTGCACATCTTTGGTTGTGGGGTGAGTCCCAGGCAGACACAGTACCATATTACTGCATGGTAATGAGGATCTTTCAAACAACGATGAGTCAGAGTACTGAAGGGAGATAGAGAACCTAGTGGCATGGTGCAATGACAACAACCTCTCCCTCAATGTCAGCAAAGCTAAAGAGCTGGTCATTGCCTTCAGGAAGCAAAGTGCCGTACACACCCGTCAGCATAAATGGTGCCGAGGTGGAGATGGTTGTCAGCTTCAAACTCCTAGGTGTGCATATCATCAACAATCTGTCCTGGTCCACCCAAGTCGACACTACGACCAAGAAAGCACAACAGCACCTATACTTCCTCAGAAAATAAGGAAAATCGGCAATGTCAACATTGACTCTAAGCAATTTTTACAGATGCACTGTAGAAAGCATCCTATCTGACAGCTTGATATGGCAACTTTTTTAAAATTTATTCATGGGAAGTGGACGTCACTGGCAGAGCCAGCATTTATTGTCCATCCCTGAGGGCATTTAAGAGTAAACCACATTGCTGTGGGTCTGGAGTCACATGTAGGCCAGACCAGGTAAGGACGGCAGATTTCATTCCCGAAAGGACATTAATGAACCAGATGGGTTTTTACAACAGTGGTTTCATGGTCATCATTAGACTTTTAATTCCAGATTTTTATTGAATTCAAGTTCCACCATCTGCCCTGGTAGAATTTGAACCCGGGTGCCCAGAACATTACGTGTATGCGGAGCTTTCCCCTACCCTCCCCCCTTTGTCGTTTGCACCCCACCCCCCCTCATCTCACTTTCAGTAATTCACTGCAGGAACTCACCAAGGCTTCTTAGTCAGCACCTTCCAAACCCACAACCACTGTTCCCGTTAGCTGATATTATAAGGACTAGGGAACACATATTTCGGTTTTATAGAACATAGAACATTGGGCAAGAGGTACTGGAGGAATCGGAGAAGGAAAATTTTTTGTACAGAAAATGATTATGACCTGGAACTCACTGACCAAGAGGCTAGTGGAAGCAGAAACAATCAAAGATTTCAAAAGGAAATTGGATAAACATGCAGGGATACTGGGATCAAGCAGGGGGTAAGAGTGACTAGATTGCTCCATGCAACGCCAGCATGGACTTGATGGGCCTTATGGCCTCCTTCTGTGCCTAATGACTGTACTGTAATAATTAATTGAAAAAAATAGTTATTTGTTCCAGATATCAGCGAGATGGATGTGCCTTCTTCAATAGTCAAAAAAAAGCACTTCCCTTCAACAAGGCTGAACTCACCTGGCATCCACCACCAGCATTGCAAAGTGTAGGTCAACCTAGCGATATTTTATCCCTCTCGGCATTCCTCCATACAAACTTCTCTGGTGAGACAGCTAGGCTACTCCATGCTGTAGGTGAGGCAGGATCTTCCCATTCCCAACTTACAAGAAATCCATCTCTAATCACTGTTAATGTACTTACTTACATACTTCCAGAAAGGCTTTAGGAACCCAGGTGTCTGCAGACCCGAGTTTGAGAACCACAGACGTAGCAATCCACTCAATTGCACCAAACCCCTACATTATAATCAGTGCAAGAGTACCGTCACCACACCAACTACAGTGGCCCAAGATGGCTCAGCAACATGCGCTCAAGAGCAATCAGAGCTGGGTAATGTTAGCCTTGCCAGTTACACCCACATCCCTGTAGATTAATAAGAAAAGACCACATTGACACAGCAGCTTTAACGTAGTAAAATATGCCAAGGAACTTCACAGGAGGGAAGGTGAATATAGGTTAATGCGGAATGAGAAAGCTTAATTCTGCCAAGGCACAGTGGTTAGCACCAGGGACCCAGGTTTGATTCCGGCCTTGGGTGACTGTGTGGAATTTGCACCTTCTCCCGTGTCTGTGTTGGTTCCCTCTGGGTGCTCCGGTTTCCTCCCAGTCCAAAGATGTGCAGGGTAGGTAGATCAGCCTTTCTAAGTTGCACCTTAGTGTCCAGGGATGTGTCTGTTACGGGGATAGGGCGGGGTGGACAGGGGAATGGACCTGGATTGAGTGCTCTTTTGGAGGGCTGGTGCAGATCCGATGGGCTGAGCGGCCTCCTTCTGCACTGTTGGGATTCTACTATTAAAACTGACTCTTACCCTATTCCCTATCGCCCCTTTCCTTTTGAATAGAACCTAACATAGATCCACCCAATTTATTTTATCTGATGAGAACAGTGTGCAGCAGAAACACAGGATGAAAATATGGAAAAAGATCTTTCAGAAAATATGTCTATTCTTGCAGGTACATTCTTTGAAATTAACTTTGCGTTAATTATTTTAAGTGGAGTTTTGGAGTATTTGTTTGGGCGGAGGCAGGCTAAAATTTAAAAAGATTGTTAAATTTGTTAAATCATGGATTATCCCACATTACTTTTCAAAAATCACTAGAGAAAGGTTCAATAATTTTAACACAAAAGATGAAGGTGCAAGCCAGCAATAATAAAAATAATTCTTTTGAAGAGTAGATATTTTTGAATCCATTAATCCATTTATGTAAAAGTCAGATGAAAGAAAAATGAGCAGACGAAACATACGCAAGACATCATCATACAGGGAATATGCAGGTAATATTTTGATCCAAAATTGAAAATTAGAAGTGCGCACAGTTATTAATGTCCTTAAATAGATATGTTCTTAAATGGAATACTGTGAATAGTTTTAGTCCCCTTATCTAAGGAAAGATCTCCTGGCATTGGGGGCAGGCCAGAGAAGGTTCACTCCGGGTATGGAAGGATTTTCTTATGAGGAGAGGTTCAGTATATTGGGCCTGTACTCATTGGAGTTTTGAAGAGTGAGAGGCGACCTTATTGAGATATATAGGATTCTCAGGGGTTTAAGAGATTAGATGCTGAGAGGATAAGGTGGAAAAGTGGAGTAGAGGTTTATATCAGATCAGTCATCATCTCATTGAATGGTGGAATAGACTCGATGAGCCGAACGGCCTATTTCTGCTCCCATGTCTTATGGCCTTAATCACTTTTTTAAAGATACAATTTACTCTTTATTCATGATCCTTGTAAACTATAATTTAGTTCAGCAGAAGCACAAGTTAGGAGAGAACTTTTAGGCGCTAATTGTTGTGAGGGTTTTCAAGGAGGCTGGCGAATCTATACGGCAGAGTGCCAATTCCCCAGCTCCATCAGGCTCCGAGGCCACTTTCTTGCAGGTCTGATGAGGGACACATTACAGGGCTGCCTGACCACAAGTGGTGGGTCGGCAATTCAACTAATTAGTGTCCCTTTAATGCTTAATGATGGAGCCAGACTTCCGTGAGGAAGCAGCACCACTGATAGACTTAGAGGCTCTCCCTGCCTGCCTGGTTTCAACTGGGGCAACAATTGGGGCAGCAGGGTAGCATGGTGGTTAGCATAAATGCTTCACAGCTCCAGGGTCCCAAGTTCGATTCCCGGCTGGGTCACTGTCTGTGTGGAGTCTGCACGTCCTCCCCCTGTGTGCTTGGGTTTCCTCCGGGTGCTCCGGTTTCCTCCCACAGTCCAAAGATGTGTGGGTTAGGTGGATTGGCCATGCTAAATTGCCCGTAGTGTCCTAATAAATGTAAGGTTAAGGGGGGGTTGTTGGGTTACGGGTATAGGGTGGATATGTGGGTTTGAGTAGGGTGATCATGGCTCGGCACAACATTGAGGGCCGAAGGGCCTGTTCTGTGCTGTACTGTTCTATGTTCTAACTGTAGCTGCAGGCGACCCTGAGGAGCAATCCCCATTTGAGGCTGAAAGAGCCATCCTGAAGCTATGGAAGAAAATCCTGCCCCTGAACTTTGAGCAATATATAAACAGCTCCATAAGTCTTCCAGTGTTCAGTATGACCAGCAGGCATCTCTTCCAGACCCTAATCCAACCCCAAAATTACCGACGTTGTGCATGATTTTAGAGAAGGTGGAAAACAATTAAACTGACTGCGCAATCGAAGCTGTAAATCGGGAATTGAGACAAGCAATTCACACAAAAAAACAATCTATTAACAGCACAGAGCAGCCAAGAACAGACAAAATTAACATTTCCCTGTGTCAAAGGACTGATCCTTAACTCTCAGGGAATGCAACAGACAAGAGAGGAGTTCTCAGTCTGCTTGTACTGTAACAAACTATATTCTTGTGCATTTACTGTATTTAAAAGGAAATGCTGCAAAGTGCAAGAGGAATCACTGGGCTGATTTCATGCACTGATACCAATCTGAAATCACACTAAAGGTAATGATGCAGAATTTGTACCTGCAATGAGAGTGAGACAGTCTGTGCTCACTGTCATCACTCTGTAAAACTGACAACTATTGTGTTCCAGGCATGCACAGTAAGATATGTAAATCCATAAGCTGCCGTCAATGAAACCATGTTCCCTCAGAGTACACTGATACAAGTTATTGCAGATACAATTAAGGCAGGATTAATGATTTGATGCATGCTTCAACTTTGTGAACACTATTTGCGATGCAAAAATCAATTGTTCGCTCAGGGGCAATTGAGTTTTGAAATGCATTTTAAGTCCCAATAAATGCTGAACAATTCTCCAGCATTGAAAAAATAATTTTACAATTGTGGAGTCCCATTCCCTCAGAAAAACATTTTATAAATTGCATGATTTTTAAAATCGTAACCTTTTTAAAGTTAGTTATATTTATCTTCCTCATTAATCCCACGTGAATGGTCCAATCTCTATTTTATTTCTATACAATAATTGAAATATGAATTATAATCTCTGCTTTTTACTCCCAGTTTAGTTGTCTGTGAGAATTCTTCAAATTTAATGGGTTGATCAGCCTACAATGATGCTAGGTACTCTGATAGTTGCAAATTCAAAGTCATGGCAGAATGGAGCAAATCCACACTAGTCAGCCCACTAAATCTTTTTATCAAAGTCAGTGTCATCCATTCACCAGTGACTACAAAATCCAAGCCATCATATTTTAACCTTATGTGACACTTGGAATGAGAAGTTTTAAAAAGAACATAGCCAGTTACGATGTTCTGCAATGCACAACCTCAAAGGTGAGTGGAAACAGATTCACCGGTATATCTCATGGGGAGATTCTACATATACACTGAGTTATGGGAGAAGGGCAGGGAGAGTGGGATTAATTGCATAGCTCATTAAAGAGCTGGCGTAGCTACAATGTGCCAAATGACCATATTCTGCACATATCAATCTTTAAATTCATCACCCATTTGTACAGTAAGTGGGATTATAGATCAAAATACTCCTTCCAGACAAAACGCAAGCTTGGAAAAAATAAAAGCAGTACCTGCACTTGCTGGGCTCTTTTTAGACAAACATGTTTTGAAAATGCTGCATTACACGTCTCTGAAAGTGCTCTTTTAGAATCTGTTGGAATGCTGTAGAAAATTCTAGTAGGAACTGAAAATGGTTTGTACATAGAGCCGTACAGTACAGAAACAGGCCTTTCGGCCCACCATGTCAACCCCTACCAACAAATATCAATCTATACTAACCTCATTCACCAGCACTTGATTCACCATAGTCTGTTATGCTTTGGTGATTTAAATGCTTTTCCTGATGCTTCTTAAATGTTGTGTTGCGACAATACCTGCCTGCACCACCCTCTCAGGTAGTACATTCCATGGGCGGGATTCTCCGAGCCACCGTGCCGAAATCCCACTCGGCGCAGGGACGGAGAATGTGCGTCAAACCCAAGACCGGGTTCAACGTCAGTCCCGGAGAATCGGTGCCAATCGGGCAGGCGCGGTCAACGCAGCGCAGGTCGGGGCCATTGAAAGAGGCCCTGCAGCAATTCTCCAAGTCCGGCTGGCCGAGTTCCCGCCGGTGTGGTTCTCTCATGGTTCCACCCGGCGGGCACTCAGTGTGGCGGCTGCAGACTCAGTCTGTGGCCGCCCTGATGGAGGGTGGGGGGATCATTCACCGTTTTGGGGGGGGGGGGGGGGGGGGGGGGTGTCCTCCAGGAAGGCCAGGCTATCGATCGAGGACCACTGATACTCGGGCGCATGCCATCAGGGGGGAGGGGGGGGCAATTTCCTTGGTGCCGGTCCAGAGTGTGGGGCGGCCATGTCGCGCGGGGTGGCTGGCACGGTTGCCCGTAACAGCCTCCCCGAACAGGCGCCGGATTGTGGCGACTAGGGGCTTTTCACAGTAACTTCATTGAAGCCTACTTGTGACAATAAGCAATTTTCATTTCATTTCACATAGGCGGACCCCCAACCGGAAGCGCAGGGCCGCATGTAGGCAGCCGGAGCTACGAGGAGCATGCCGGGGCCCTGCTAGCCCCCTGCAAATCAGTGAATCACCCTGGACTTTCTCCAGGCAAGTCTAGAGTGATTTTTGTGAGTTTGTTCTCGGGCATGGGGACATAACCCCATTATTGGAAAATACTGCCCCATATTTCCACCACCCACAGATTAAACAATGTTTCCTCAGGTCCTCCCCTAAGCCTCTCACTCCTCACCTTAAACCTGTGCCCTCTGGTCTCAGACACCTCTGCCATGGGGAAAAGATTCTGACAATCTACTCTATCTATACCTCTTATAATTGTGTGTGCCTCTACCAAAGCCCTCCTCAGCCTCCTCTGCTCCAGGGAAAACAAACCCAGCCTATCCAGTCCCTCCTCATAACTTTTTTAAAATTGTTCATGGGACGTGGGCGTCGCAGGTTGTGCCAGCATTTATTGCCCATCATTAATTGCCCTTGAGGAGGCAGTTAAGAGTCAACCACATTGCTGTGTGTCTGGAGTCACATGAAGGCCACACCAGGTAAGGACGGCAGATTTCCTTCCCTAAAAGGCATTAGTGAACCAGACTGGTTGTTATGACAACCAACAATGGTCATCATTATACTTTCACTTCCAGATTTTTATTGAATTCAAATTTCACCATCTGCAGTGGCGGGATTTGAACCTGGGCCCCCAGAGCATTACTCTGGTTCTCTGGTTAACTAGTCCAGTGACAAACACACAACGTCACTGCCTCCATCCCAGGCAACATAAGGTGAATCTCCTCTGCCCCCTCTCCAGTGAAATCACTTCCTTCTGATGGTGTAGCGACCAGAACTGCACACAGTATCCCAACTGTGGCCTAACCAACGTTTTATAAAGTTGTACCAAGATTTGTCTGCTCCTATATACTATGCAGATAACCTTGTTTGAAGACAAATGCCATTTTCATTGATAATTTAAAATGGCTGTTCAGAGAGAGGCCGAGTTGCAAATTAAATTATGTAGCATAGGTCATGATGAATCAGTCACAGTAGGTATCAGGGACTTACATTCTCTCATCCATTAGCATTCCGGGAGGTGGGGCATTGAAATTCACCATTGCTGTTACTGTTCCTTTGATTGACATCCCTTGGGAAGCAGTTCTTGGAATTGGGAATTGTTTGTATTAATTTATCGATGTGAGCACCATTTGCAAGGCCAGCATTTATTGCCCATCCCTAATTACCCTTACAAAGGTGGCAGTGAGTTGCCTTCCTGAATAAAACAGAGTGGCTCGCTGCCCATTTCAGAGGGTAGTTAAGAATCGGCCATTTTGCTGTGCTTGCCCAGTACATGGAGGCCATCACAGGTAAAAATGGCAGATTTCCTTCCATAATGGTTATGAACCAGTGCTTAACGACAACCCCGGTAGCTTCAATGTTACCATTACTGACCCTCATTTTTATTCCAGATGTATTTAATTAGGTGGTTCAGTTACTCGTGCTCTTATCTTACTTCAGGACTTGAGCACAAAACATCAAAACAATCCGATACTTCAGTATAGTGCTGAAGCGGTGGAGGGCTGCTGTCTATCGAATAAGATATGAAACCGTGGTCCTCTCTGCCTTCTCAGCTTGATGTAAAATATCCTTGGTATTATTTCAAAGAGGCGTTGGGGAACCCTCCCCTGTGCCCTGGACAATACTTATTCATTCTAACCTAATAAAAACAGATTATCCGTTCATTATCATTGAACTCATTCATGCTTCTGGATTCTGAAGTCCAGGCCTCTAGATTACTAGTCTAATAACAAAACCATTTTTCCAACCCTCTTAAGAATTACCGACGTGAATTTTATTTTAATATATGATGCACTAAGAAACGGTGGAAGGCACAGGATACAGAAAAAGCTATGAGTCCTGACAACTGTCATGCAAGTGTCCCTTTAAGAAATGTTTTTGTCTCATCACATGGCGCCAGTGATGCCATTGTGTGGGTGGAGCTGGGCTGTGGCTCTGAGTTTTGCTTTCAGTTTGAAATGGTTTGTACAGCACGGGTTGAAAAAGAAAGGTTTTTCCTACATCTGCATTTTAGAAGCTGTTTCCAGTCTGCTTGATAACTTGAAGAGAAATAATTGTTTTCTGGAAGAAATTCAAACTTGCTGTTTTGGAAAGTACACAAGAGCATCCAAACCAGGTCTTGAGAGCTGTGTGCTGGGCCACACCTTTGAAAAGGGTTTTCTGGTTTATGGGATCTTGTTATTAAATTGGAACAGTTTAGGGGGAAATGTATTCAGGGTTATGCATAGAGTTCTGTAGCTGTGTGAGGTATTTATGTTGGTAGGTGATAAAAATGCTTACTCTGTGTGTTTATACAAATGTTAACTAAATCCCTAGACCAAACTTTGTTTTTGATTAAAAGTGCTGAAGGCCTCTGTTGAATAACACCTGAAAGGCAGGGCCTTGTGCTCATCAACACCAAAATCAATAACAGGTGAACTCCATAATGTACTTTGGAGTTTTCTAAACCTTGGCCCATAACATAACATTCTGCCAGTAGTAATCCAAAACTATGCGCACACCTAGCCATGCTGTTCCAGTACAGCTGCAACACTAACATCTACACAACAAGATGGGAGCTGGTAGTGTGGTGGTAATGTCACTGGGTTAGTGATCCAAGGCCCAGGATAATGCCCTGGGGACAAGGGTTCAAATCCCATCATTGCAATCTATAATCTGGATTGGATTTGTTTATTGTCACGTGTGCAGAGGTACAGTGAAAAGTATTTTTCTGCGAGCAGCTCAACAGATCATTAAGTACATGAAAAGAAAATAAGATAAAAGAAAATACATAATAGGGCAACACAATGTAACTACATAACAGCGGCATCGGGTGAAGCATACAGGGTGTAGTGTTAACGAGGTCAGTCCATAAGAGGGTCATTTAGGAGTCTGGTAACAGCGGGGAAGAAGCTGTTTTTGAGTCTGTTGGTGCATGTTCTCAGACTTTTGTATCTCCTGCCCTATGGAAGAAGTTGGAAGAGTGAGTAAGCCAGATGGGAGGGGTCTTTGATTATGCTTCCCGCTTTCCCCAGGCAGCGGGAGGTGTTGCCCGAGTCAATGGATGGGAGGCAGGTCCGTGTGATGGACTGGGCTGTGTTCACGACTCTCTGATGTTTCTTGCGGTCTTGGGCCGAGCAGTTGCCATACCAGGCTGTGATGCAGCCAGGTAGGATGCTTTCTATGGTGCATCTGTAAAAGTTGGTGAGAGTCAATGTGGACATGCCGAATTTCTTTAGTTTTCTGAGGAAATATAGGTGCTGTTGTGCTTTCTTAGTGAAATTGGTCATGGTGACCACAAAACTATATGTGATTTTTGTTCTTTTAGGAAAAGGAAATTTGCCTTCCCAAGAGATGTAGGTTAGGTGGATTGGCCATACTAAATTGTTCTCTAGTGTCCAGGGATGTAATAATAATAATAATCGCTTATTGTCACAAGTAGGCTTCAATGGAGTTACTGTGAAAAGCCCCTCGTCGTCACATTCCGGCGCTGGTTCGGGGAGGCCGGTACGGGAATTGAACCGTGCTGCTGGTCTTATTCTGCATTACAAGCCAGCTGTTTAGCCCACTGTGCTAAACCAGCCCCAATGTGGAGGTTAGGTTACAAGGTTATGGGTATAGTGTGGGGTGGGCAAGGGAGTGGTCCTAGTAGAGTGCCCTGTCGGAGGGTCAGTGCAGACTTGATGGACTCAGTAGGGTCAGGTTCCACAGCCAGAGACTGCTCTTCTGTACTTGGCCAAGTAGCCCTCCTCTGCACATGAACTTGAACAGCAAGAATTAATCAGCCATTTGGCTTGTGTACTGGGGACATCGCAGCTGAGTTCTCACCCAACATCCACACACCTATACCTTCCAACCTCAACTGGAGCCCTGGCTTACGTGATATCTCGACAGGCAACTGGTGAGGTAACTAACTGCAGCCCCTCAAATGGGATCAGTAAGCTCACCACAGCCAGAGGTATTGAGCTTGGGGACTGACCTGGTGTGCATTGCTCAGTATCGCAGCACTGTGCTTACCAAATTGAGACATTAGGGGAATTGCTATGGTTATTTAAAAGGAGGGAAACAATCTGCTCATTAAGAGTCAAGTACAGTACTGGACAGAGGACAGACACTGCAACAGCATGCAGTTAGCAGTACACATCAGATACTTGTCAATGAAGTGAGGAAATAACTGGTTAGATTTGATTGAAAAATACCTTTTCACATCTACTCCCTGAATTTGAATCCAACCCACATTTATGGTACCCTCCTTCTCTCTGCCAAAGTGTGATCATCTGCGCTGAAAGCATGTGCAGTATTCTCAATCAAGTTCACCGAATGTGGGTCTAAGCATAAAATTGTCCATAATTCAGCAAAAAAATTGCCTCTCGATTGACAGCCTCCCTCACAGCATAAGAATAGCTGGTGTAGGAAATGGAAATGTCACGCTACTGCAGCAGCAATGCTCTTCTGGAATTTGCATAATATGAAAGGGAGATTTGGATAATATAAAAAAAAGGAGATATGGTCTGCATCTAACTGCCATAATAGAAGTGGGAAAGCATTATTTACCAAACCAGATAAGCACAAAGGTTCACCCGAAAAATAACAATCTATTTCACAAAGGCATAGACCAGAATGGGATGGGTCAGTGAAAACAAAGGGAGCTAAAACAATGGACAAAATGCATACTCTGCATATATGTCTGTATATATTACACACATACACCACTCCAGGTTTGCTGGTTGATTGATTTCAAACGTGTGTAATTGACGAGAAAGCTGGTTTGGAAAGGGCGATTGCAAGTGGTTTTAAAGCTGTTAAGTAAATACAAAACAAAAAGGGATTGGGCCAAAATGTTAATCCTGCTCAGTCAGATGTTACCATCAAAGATTCCATAAAAGAAATGACGTTTTTGTACAATTACCCACTGACATCATTTAAGAGGGATAACACAGCATTAAGTCGAGGGAAATTGGGCTCCATCCTTCCTGCTGCTGTGTTCTGACAATCTGACACTTCTCAGACACGATCGCTGCAGCGGTTAAAGCAGCAATAGTTCAGAAAACAGAAGCAGCTGACAGAGACATAAACGACTCATGCTACACGCTACAAAATGGCACACTTACAATCAGCAACAAGGTCAGCATTTGTTTACGGTTTCTATCTCTAGAATCGAAGGAACCCTGCAGTGCAAGAGGAGGCCATTCGGCCCATCGAGCCTACCCTGACCTCTGAAAGAGGACCTTGTCTAGGCCCACTCCCCTGCCTAACTACGGTGCCGACTGTCCCAGGATTTGATTAGGCCCTGAAGTGCTTGGGATTAAACTGTGGAGCACATGCGACTGACATTTCAATCCTTCTGAGTACTTTTGTGAATAGAGAACAAGAGGAAAAGGGAAAGCCGGTGTCTATGTTGTAAGGCAGAATGAGCATGCCCTTGTACTTCATCCATTACCTGGAACCCCAAAGCAACCAACGTGAAGGCAAGATCCAAATTTGATGTGGCTTTCCCGAATAGGGGTCATGTGGAATCATTCTGGAAGTTTCAATTGGGTCATCAACACTCCACACTCTTAACTAATGCTTCTATAATTGGTCACAAGACCACAGAGCAATTTTTATTTTCGACTCATTTATGGGATGTAGGCTTTGCTGGCTGGGCCAGCATTCTTTGCCCATCCCTAATTGGCCTCGAACTGAATGGTTTGTTTGGCCATTTCAGAGGGAAGTTCAGATTCAACCACATCGCTGTGAATCTGGACACACATGTAGCAGGTAAGGACAGCAGATTTCCTTCCCTAAAGAACATTATTGAACCAGATGGGCTTTTACCACAATCGACAATGGTTTTATGGTCATCATTAGACTTCTAATTCCAGACTTCTATTAAATTCAAGTTTCACCATCGGCTGTGACAGGGTTTGAACCCAGGTCCCTGGGTCTCGGGATTAATGGTCCAGTGACAATACCACCTTCCCAGCTGAGAACTGCCATCCATCCTATCTTCAGTCAACAATCCAGAACAGATGTTTCCCCCATTGCAGCAACCACTTGTAGTTTTTTACTCCATCCAGACCCAAATCTATTGCCAGGTCTTGGCCACCAAAAATTTTCTTCTCATGGTCTCAAAATGTATCTTTTCTTCATTTAAACTAGTGTTCCCTACCCAAATCCGTCAATTAAAACAAAAGCATTATTCTGGGTTCATTTGTCAAACCCATGACCTCTACCACTCCGAAGGTCAAGGGCAGCAAGTGCATGGGAACACCAGGTATTCCCCTGCAAGCCACACACAACTCTGACTTTCAGCACTGCGGGTGTACCTATACCACAGGGACTGCAGCTCTGGACATGGACTGAAGAATGCTCAGCATCACCTTCTCAAAGGGAATTAGCGATGAGCAATAAGAGTTGGCCCAGCCAATGACCCCCACATCGCAAGAATAAATCTTTTCCCAATTCCTTTATTATCTCCCCATGTCGGCATGGGTCTCACACCCCCCCCCCCCCCCCAACGCAAAAGGATGTGCAGGGTAGATGGATTGGCCATGTTAAATTGCCTCTTAATTGGAAAAATGAATTGGGTTCTCTGTTTTCCATAAAACAAACAGCAGGTGTCTCAACACTGAGGTTTCCATTTGCAAACACAGCCATCGACCATCATCCTTTCTTTCTCATTACTAGGACAACTTTGGATCTAATTTGCCACATTACCCTGTATCCCACGGCCTTTTACTTCTTTGACCAGTCTGCCATATGGGACCTTGTCAAATGCCTTACTAAAATCCAAACAGACAACATCATTGCACTAGAGTCACAGATGTTTACAGCATGGAAACAGGCCCAGCTTGTCCATGCCGCCCAGTTTCTATCACTAAACTAGTCCCACTTGCCTGAATTTGGCCCATATCGCTCTATACCCACCCTGCCCATATAACTGTCCAACTGGTCACTGCACTCACCTCTGCCCCCTAGTTCTCCTGGAGCTCTGACATCCCACTGGTGTTTTTCATAGAATTCACAATGCAGAAGGAGGCCATTCGGCCCATCGAGCCTGGCTCTTGGAAAGAGCACCCCACACAAGCCCACATCTCCACCCCATCCCCACAACCCAGTAACCCCACCAAACATTATGGGTAATTTTGGACACAAAGGGCAATTTAGCATGGCCAATCCACCTAACCTGCACATCTTTGGACTGTGGGAGGAAACCAGAGCACCCGGAGGAAACCTACGCAGACACGGGGAGAAAGTGTAGACTCCGCACATTGACCCAAGCCAGGAATCAAACCTGGGACCCTGGAGCTGTGAAGCAATTGTGCTAACCACAATTGTGCTACCAGTCTTCCACCGTGAAGGCTGATGCAAAATAACTATTCAGTTTGTCTGCCATTTCTTTGCTTCCTATTATTACTTCTCCAGCCACATTTTCCAGTGGTTCAATGTCTATTTTTGCCTCTCTCTTACCTTTTATATATTGAAAAAAACTCTTCCTAGCTTCCTTTATATTACTAGCTAGCTTGCACTCGTACTTCATCTTCTTCTCCCCCCCCCCCCCCCCCCCCCCCTCCCCCCCCCCCCCCCTTATTTCTTTTTTAATTTTCCTCTGCTCGCTTTTAAAGGCTTCCCAATCCTCTGGCTGCCCACTAATCTTCGCCACTTTGTATGCTTTTACTTTTGCTTTTATACTGTCCTTGACTTCCCTCGTCAGCCATGGATGCCTTGTCCTCCCCTTAGCATGTTTCCTCCTCCTTGGGATGAATTTCTGTTGTGCCTCCCGAATAACCCCAAAAAACTCCTGCCATTGCTGTTCCACTGTCTTCCCTGCTAGGCTCCTTTTCCAATCAACTCTGGCCAGCTCCTCCCTCATGTCTTTGCAGTTACCCTTACTTAATTGTAATACCGTGATATCTGATTGCAGCTTGTCCCGCTCAAAGTGCAGGGTAAATTCTATCATATTGTGGTCACTGCTCCCTAAGGGTTCCTTCACCTTAAGTTCCCAAATCTATTCTGCCTCATTACACATCACCAAATCCAGAATTGCCTGTCCTTCGTAGGCTCTGTCACAAGCTGCCACAAAAAAAAAAGTCTCTTCGACATTCCACAAATTTGTTTTCTTGGAATCTACGACCAACCTGATTTTCCGCAGTCCACCTGCATATTGAAGTCCCCCATGATTATTGTAATATTGTCTTTTTTAAATGCCTTTTCTATCCTGACTACTGCTGGAGGGCCTGTACATAACTCCGTCACGGTGTTTTTACCTTTGCGATTCCTCAACTCTACCCACAGAGATTCTATGGGCGGGATTCTCCAACCCCACGCCGGGTCAAAGAATCCCTGGGGCACGGCGCAAATCCCACCCCGACACCGGCTGCCATATTCTCCAGTGCCGTTTTTCGGGCGGGGTCAGGGTTCACACCACACTGGTCGGGGGCCATTGGTAGCGCGCGCCCCCCCCCCCCCCCCCCCCGGAAATTCTCCGGGCCCTGATGGGCCAAATGACCCTCCGTTTTTGGCCAGTCCCGCCGGCGTGGGTTACGTATGGCGGGACCTGGCAGGTAAGTCGGCTGTGCCGGTGCTCGGGGGGGAGGGGGGGGGGGGGGAGAGCCCTATGGTGGCCTGGCCTGCAATCGGGGCTCACCGATCTGCGGGTGGGCCGGTGCCGTGAGGGCACTCCTTCCTTCCGCGCCGACCCCTGTAGGGCTCCCCCATGGCTGACGCGGAGCAGAGAACTGCCCGTGCATGTGCCAAAACATGCCGTCAGTTCCACGCATGTACTGGATCACGCAGCCCCTTTGGTGCATGCGCGAACTCACGCAGTCCCTTCAGCGCCGGCTGGATCGGCGCCAACCCCTCCGGCGTCCACCTAGCCCCCAGGTGAGAATTCCTCACCTTGGGGGCCTGTTGACGCCAGAGTTGTTGGCGCTGGTATTCCCGCCGGCGTGGGAACCTAGTTCCCGGAAAGGAGAATCCCGGCCCATGTCTTCTGCTCCTCTATCGCTCCTTGCTATTGATATAACTTCATTCTTCACTAATAATGCAACCCCGCCCCCTTTGCCCATCTGCCTGTCCTTCCGATATGACACCTATCCTTGGATAGTTAGGTCCCAGCCCTGATCCCTTTGCAGCCACGTCTCTGTGATTATTGAAAAAGAAGAATGTGCGGGGCTGCGGGGGTGAATTGTTCACTTGGTGATCCGGCACAGGCACAATAAGCCACATGGCCTTTTACTACACTCACAATTCTGTGATTCTATAATGTACAAATGGCAATGTGGGACTGTAGAGTGACCACTATAACTGTTCAAGAGAAAAAAAGGATACACGGCAGACCAGTTTGGGGGGGCCTAGGCTAATATCCTGGGGACATGGGTTCAAATCGCACAGTGGCAGGTGATGAAATTTAAATTCAATTCATATATTTTAAAGAGCTGAAATTGGTTTTGCTATCATCAGTAATGGTGCCATGAAACTATCAATGATTGTCATTGAAACCCGTCTGGTTCAGGAAGGAAATCTGCCGTCCTTACCTGGTCTGCCCCACATGTGACTCCAGACCCACAGCAACGTGGTTGACTCTTACCTGCCCTCTGAAATGGCTCAGTGAGACAATCAGTTTAAGGGCATTTAGCGATGGGCAACAAATGATGACCTTGCCAGGGACACCCAAGTCCCATGAAGGAATTGAAAAAACTAACATCCATTGCAATTAAGAATTCCAAAGACAAGCTTATAAGATCGAGAAATACATGGATTAATCAGGACAATCAACACAGATTTATTAAGGCAAGTCACATATGACCAAATAAGCTTTTGGGCAGCACCGTTGCACAGTGGGCAGCATGGCAGCACAGTGGCTTCACAGCTCCAGGGTCCCCAGGTTCGATTCCTGGCTTGGGTCACTGCCTGTGCGGAGTCTGCACGTTCTCCCCGTGTCTGCGTGGGTTTCCTCCGGGAGCTCCGGTTTCCTCCCACAGTCCAAAGATGTGCAGGTTAGGTGGATTGGCCATGATAAATCGCCATCGTGTTCAAAAGGTTTGGGTGGGGTTACTGGGTTACGGGTATAGGGTGGAGGCATGGGCTTGCGTGGTGTGTTCTTTCCAAGGGCCGGTGTAGACTCAATGGGTGGAATGGCCTCCTTCTGCACTGTAAATTCTATGATTCTATAAGTGGCCAATTGTGCCACGTCACACAAATGCACGTCTGGCGTGGATATGGGTTTTCAGAAGACACAAAAGGCTCAACAGATGAACATAGGCAAACCGTGCAATGTGTTACATTGTGAATTGATGTGATAAGAGACAAGAGAAGGAGGGCTATATCCTTCCTCTGGGGAGTCAGCAGCAGCAACAACAACTTGGATTTATATGGAACCTTTAACGTAATAAAATGCCCAAAGGTGCTTTACTGGAATGTTAGAAAGCAAAATTAAGCACTGTGCCGATTAGCGTGTTATAAATGCAAATGGCCAAAAGCTGGGTCAAAGAAGTAGGTTTGAAGAAGCATCTTGAATGTGGAGAGAGAGATAGTGAGGTGGAGGGAATTAGGAAGGGAATTCCAGATCCTGGGTCCACACCAGTGACAGGCACATCACTGATGGGGCAATAATTAAATCTGGGGTTACTCAAGAGTCCAGAATGAGAGGAATCTGTGCATCTGACAGAGTTGTGGGGCTGGAGGAGGTTACAGAGAAAGGGATGGCTGAGGCCATGGGGAGGTTTAAACACAGGACATCAGTTGAAAATAGTCACTGAGGGATTAAGAGGAGAGAGTTTGTTTGTGCAGAAATCTGATGGGACAGAAGAATGTTTTGCTGCAGGGAGTGGTTAAGGCACAGAGACTACTGCATCTTTCATGGGAAAGCTGAACATATATATTTTTTAAGTACACAAAGAGATAAGGCTGCAGGGAGAGGGCAGGCAGGGCACTGGGATTAGTGCAGGTTGCTTTCGCAGAGTTTCTTAGACACAGTGGCTTCCTCCGTGCTATAAACATTATGCCTTTATGCTTTAGAGAAAGATGTTGCCCTGCTTCCATTAACAAACAGATTAGGGCTAAAATAATGGTTAAAAAAGAACCTGAGTGCTGGATCAAAACAACGCTCATTGTGCAGCAGGCCCATCAGCTTCCTAACAAAGATAGCGAAGCTTTCACACGGGAGCCTTGAAAACAATGCAATTCAGCACTGGTTATTCATTAAGTTAGATATTACTTCTCACCTTTGCACAACAGATTGAGCAGTGAGTACAGGAGAGATATATCATGCTGGAGATCTTTTTTTGTGTTTACTTCAATTACATCAATTACACAGTGGAACATTTATGTGCTTTATTACAGCAAAATCATTTTATTAAAATAAATTAAAATATTAGGTGCATCCCTGTGCCAGTTACAGACCCCGAGGCAAAATCCAATTAAATCACAAAAAAGAAACCTCAGGATTTGCAGTATTCAGCAAGGTTGTCACCATAACTGGTTTGATTTTTTTCTTTAAAAACACAATTTAGGACGTGTAACAATTTTGTAAAGTGAAAACACTCGTTGTCCTTTGGGACCTCAGCCATGTCGCTGTGCCTAATATTCAAACTTCAAATGCCAGGAGATTAAATGATTAAGGGCAGTCACATATTTTACACAATGCTTTTCGTACCCCTCAGGACCTCTCAAAGGCACCCGGGGAGATATTCTTTTTGAATTGTGAGCACTGCGACACAAAACATCCGGCAGCCAATTTGTGCACAGCATGCTCCCACAGAAAGCAATGGGGGAAATGACCAGATAACATACAAGGAAAATAGGAGGAGGCCATTCGGCCCTTCGAACCTGCTCCACCATTCATTATCCTGATCCTGCCTTCCCTCCATACCCCTTAATTCCTTTCTCCCCAAGAGCTGTATCTAATTCCTTCTTGAAATGACACAACGTTTTGGCCTCAACTACTTTCTGTGGTAGTTAATTCCACAGATTCACCACTCTCTGGGTGAAGAAATTTATCCTCATCTCAGTCTTAAAAGGTTTACTCCTTATCTCAAACTAGCTAGTTCTGGACTCCCCCACCATCGGGAACATTCTTTCTGAATCTACTTTTCTAATCCTGTTAGAATTTTATAAGTTTCTATGAGATCCCCTCTCACTCTTCTAAATGCCAATCAATATAATCCTAACTGACTTGTTCCTGCCATCCCAGGAATTATCTCACCTGATGATGGGGCTGGTTTAGCACAATGGGCTAAACAGCTGGCTTGTAATGCAGAACAAGACCAGCAGCACAGGTTCATTCCCGTTGCAGCCTCCCCGAACAGGCGCCGGAATGTGGCGACTAGGGGCTTTTCCAGTAACTTCGTTGAAGCCTACTTGTGACAATAAGCGATTATTATTATTATTATTATTATTAAAGCTAGTGATTCCAAACAAACCTGTTGGTCTTTAACCTGGTGTTGTAAGGCTTCTTATTGATCCCAGGAATCAGCCTAGTAAACCTTCTCTGCTCTCCCTCCATAGCAAGAACATCCTTCCTCATACAAGGACATCAAAACTGCTCACATACTTCAGGTGTGGTCTCATCAATGCCCGATACAATTGCAGTAAAACATCTCTGTTCCGATACTCAAATCCTCTCGCTATGAAGTCCAACATACCATTTACCTTCTTTACTGCCTGTTGTACCTGCGCGCTTACTTTCAGCGACTGATGCATGAGGGCACCAAAGTCTCGCTGAATGTAAACCTCTCTCAATATAAACCCATTCATATAATAATGTGCCTTCCTATTTTTGCTACCAAAGCGGATAACCTCAAATCGTGTTGTAATGATGACTGTTGAAGGAAAAATATTGGACAGGACACGGGGTGAACACCGCTGCCCTTCCTTTTATGTTGACAAGGGCAGCATTGCAGCGGAGCCTCCTCCTCCATTCATATGCAAGCAGGCATAATTCCCATCAGATAAGTCACTGGAAATGGCTCAGATTCATTCCTGCAGCTCATTCAAACACACGAACTAGGAGCAGGAATAGGCAATTCAGCCCCTCGAGCACGCTCCACCATTCAATCCAATCATAGCTGATCTCATCTCGCCCTCATCTCCACTTTCTTATCGTTCGCCATTACTAATTATAATCTGTCTATCTCCTCCTTAATTTACTCAACATACCAGCATCCACTGCCTCTGGGGTACTGAATTCCATAGAATTTGGGAACAACTGTAGATCAGCAGAGGCGTGGAAATAGGTGGTTTGGCTTTGATATTTTTAGGAAATTAATGCTTATTCCTCCTCTCCTCCACGAAAAAAATCAATATGACTATTGACAATTGTACATTTGGTCACGTCCGTAACTAATGAATAAACTAATGCTTGCGCTATCTGGCTAATGCTATTTTAAGGTCAAGGCTTCACATTCTATCGCCTGAATTTCTCCACACGACTGTGCAATTGATCTCAGCTTCACACTTTCCAGTTAGGACATTAATTACTTGCCGATCTGATGACATTACTGCAGTTCCCCAAAAAGATATTTCCAAGGGAAGTAGTATCATTCAATGATCAGGTGGCCGCCGCCTTAAATTCTTACTCATAGGCTTATGGATGTACACACAACAAACTCTACCCATTTCACCACACTCCACCCTATCCAACACGGCACTGGACGGAGCTGAAGGGAACATTCTAGGGTGCAAATCAAAATTAAATTTACCAAGCTGGAAAACAGAGCAGTTAGTTCAGAGTGGCAATGGCATAGTGGTATTGTCACGGGACTAGTAACACAGAGACCCAGGGTAATGCTCTGGGGACAAGAGTTCGAATCCCACAAGGCAGATGGTGGAATCTGAATTAAATTTAAAAATCTGGAATTAAAAGTCTAACGACGACCATGAAACCAATTGTCGATTGTTGTAAAAAGCCATCTGGTTCACTAATGTCCTTTAGGGAAGGAAATTTGTCATCCTTACCTGGTCCACATGTGACTTCAGATCCACAGTAATGTGGTTCACTCCTCAGGGGTGGGCAAAAAATGCTGGCCCAACCAGCGACAGCCACATCCCATAAACAAATGAAGAAAAATTTCATTGCAATTTATAAGTAAAACACTGATTCTCATTTGTTTCAATCCTGCAAGGAACACCACCATTCAGATACCATAGCTAAGTGATAGCATTAAAAATAATGGAAACTCTCACTTCTGCCCACATCATAATTATCTGCTCTGATCCTTCGCTGTTTTTCTTCAAGCTCTCATCTAATTCTCTGCGAAATTTCATGATTGAATCAACATCAATAGCAGCTTGCAGTGAAAATAAAGAGCTGTATTTATGTAGCTTCAAGTGCTGAGATGTGCCAGACACGATAAGAGGAACACAGGAACATAGGAATTAGGAGCAGAAGTAGGCAATTCAGCCCATCGAGCCTGCTCTATCATTCCATCAGATCATGGCTGATCTCTTCCTGATCTTATATCCACCTCCCCCACCTGTTCCCCATATCCCTTTAACCTGTTTTTATTATCAGAAATTAAGCTGATGGGTTACTTTTTGAACTGTCAGCACCATTTCTCAGGCAAATGTGAAATCCAATTGTGCACAGATGGGTCCCACAAAGAGCATGGAGGCAATAGCCAGTTTTCTATTAGTTCTGTGAGAACTTTCAGGTCCAGCTTACTGGGTTAAATGTCTCATTGGAAACATAGCCCCACCAACAATGCAGCATTCCTGTCAGTGTCACAGAATTGTAAGAGTGCGGAAGGAGGCCATTCTGCCTATTGAGTTTGCACTGGTTCTCTGAAGGAGAATTCTATCTCGTCCCACAGCCCAGCCTTATCTCCGTAACCTTGAACATTTTCTTTCTTTTCAGATAACTATCAAATTCCCTTTTGAGTACCTCGATCGAACCTGCCCCACCACCCTTTCAAATTTGTTCCAGACTCCAACAACACTCTGGGTGAGAATTGTTTTCCTCACATCACCTGCTCCTTTTGCCAATTATTGTAAACATGCACACTTTATTTATTGATTCTGTCTTGAGTGGGAACAGTTTTCTCACTATTTACCTTGTCCATGCCCCTCAGGATCTTGAATATCTCGTGGGTGAGTCCAGAACTGGAGGCTCTTAAATTTAATATTAGAGGTCGCCCTTAAGGGCAGAGTTGAAGAGAATTATTTTATCTCCGAGGAATGGGCGACTTTACAACTGTCTGCCTCAGATTGCGGTGGAACCGGGGTCACTGAACATTTTTAAGGCAGATAGATTCTTGTTAGACAAGGGAATCTAAGATTATGGGGGGTGGATGGGGGAACATGGAACTCAAACACAAACAAAGCAGCCATGATCGTATTGAATGGCAGAACAGGCTCGAGGGGTCAAATGGCCTACTTCTGTAGCAATGGAGTTTGTAGTGGGGACCAAAGTCATTTTCCTGGACAAAACTTCTACTCATCAATTTCTGAATGTCGCATCAATAATGTGACGTATCAGTCAAGGGGTCAAAACAGGCACTAGAGAGGCTGGTGGCACGAACAAGATGCACAAATTCAATTTTCAGTTTTTCATCTGCAGTAAACAAATGCATCAATCTTTAATGCATAAGTAGAAAGCTCATCAGCAATCTTGAAAATAGATCCAGAGGCATTTGCTCACTGTGCAAGCTTGACGCCAAAATATGGTGCAAAGCTATCCTGCAGCATAATGGCTAGCTACCCTGATCAGGTAATTCCTCGGTGTGTATCGTACATCCTCACCAATATGTTGAAGGCCGCCAGTTTCGGGTCTGAAAAGGACCCGGTCTACGTCAAATTACACTAGAAGGTTAAAGTATCTAATAATATTTGAGCAACAGATGAAGCTCGTCATTGCATGCTGCTGTTACGCAGCGGTGTTTTTCACGAACACGTGCTGCCATCAAGCCAAGAAGACATCCTGCCTATCAACCAATTCAGTAACGTGGTTTATGAATTTCAGTGTCAGTGCGATTCCAGGGCACACATCCCAACGACTGGCATTACTGGAGCATATCAAACAGCACACGCCTTTGCCATAAACAGAGACTGACTGTACTCAGCTAACCTATGCTTGCAAACTCAGAATGCCATGTCTAACGTTAGGTGTCAGTTAGTGCTGCTGCCTCACAGCTCCAGGGACCCGGGTTCAATTACGGCCTCAGGTGACTGTCTGTGTGGAGTATGCACTTTCTCCCCGTGTCTGCGTTGGTTTCCTCTAGGTGTTCCGGTTTCCTTCCACAGTCCAAAGATGTGCAGGTTAGGTAGAGTGGCCATGCTAAAGGGGCTGGTTTAGCTCACAGGACTAAATCTCTGGCTTTTAAAGCAGACCAAGCAGGCCAGAGGCACGGTTCAATTCCCGTACCAGCCTCCCCGGACAGGCGCCAGAATGTGGCGACTAGGGGCTTTTCACAGTAACTTCATTGAAGCCTACTCGTGACAATAAGCGATTTTCATTTCATTTCATTTTCAAATTGCCCCTTTGTGTCTAAAAGGTTGCGTGGAGATACGGGGTTAGGGTGGAGGTGTGGGCTTGGGTACGGTGCTCTTTCCTAGGTGCAGACTCGATGGGCCGAATGGCCTCCTTCTGCACTGTAGGAATTCTATGTCATTCCACAATTGGCACTTTTCAACAAATGCTGCCCAAATGTGATAAGGATCAATAACAACCAATTATACCATCAGTCAGTCTCACAATGTAGCTCACTTACACCTACCAGAAGTTACATATATTCATAAGCAGACAAAAGAATATGGCTGGGCACTGTACCCATTTTTTAAAACCATAGGGGAACAATAACGCTCTGGTGCACTGGCCATAGCAATGTCTCAATCAATCAGATCTGACTTGTGTCATGTGAGAGTACCTTTAAGAAATGGGTGTTTAGAAATGGGTGTGTATATAAATATCGTAGTGAAAGTACCTTTAAGAAATGAGTGTTTCTTACTGCAGTGATGTCAGAGAGTGGGTGGAGCTGGGCTGTCTGTCAGCTTTTTACTTTCGCTTTAGGCTTTTTGCTGCAGGGTGGGTTTGGTTTCATTTTAGTTTTGGAGAAGCTGCAATCACAGCAGGATGTGTCAGAATCTCTGCAAGCTTATGAGTGTTCATTTGCTGATTTCAATGTGGCAACTGTTCGCAGTAGTGAATTTAAACCTTGTGTCTTTCTGCTAAAAGGTATTTTTAAGTCTTATGGATGCTCAAAGGAAAGTAAGAATTACTTAGTGTTGTATTCTTTGGGGGTTGCATTTGAATTAATGGTTGCCAAGATGTTCACTGTTTGTTTTAAAAAGGTTAACTTGAGTTCATAGAATAAACATTGTTTTGCTTTAAAAAATACTTTTCCATTTCTGCTGTACCACACCTGTAGAGTGGGCCGTGTGCTCCCCATACCACAATCCATTAAAAGTTGTGGGTCAGGTGAATTCCATGATACACTTTGGGGTTCTCTAAACTCTGGCCCATAACACTTGCCAACAAATCAGCACCCCATAGGACCGTAAGGTGCGGCAGTAGAAGTAGGAACTTTGGCCCATCTAGTCTGCTCAGCCATTCAAGAGGTCATGACTGATCTGATATGATAATCCTCAAATCCACTTTCCTGCCTTATCCCCACAGCCCTTGTAGATTAAAAATTTGTACCTCAGCCTTGAACATACTTAACGACCCAGTCTTTGATCACTGGTCCAGTGACATAGTCACTATAACACTGTACTCAACATAATGTGGCTTCATTCCTATTTTCTAACCGGTTCCAATTGCTAACATTTCTCCTCTTCTAGTTTGTTCCATTATTACAAACAGAAAGCACAACACCAAATGGCTGGGTAAATATAGCTTCCAGAGGGTGGATCTAACTGTGTATCCATGACTTTATGTATCAGGCACTCTTTATTGTGCTGCCCATTGAGTGTAATAAATATCGATCAGAGGTTGTTGTACTGTTGGCACAAATGACGTAAATAGAAATAGGGATGAGGTCCTGAGGAGTGATTACAGATAGCTCTGAAAAAGGTTAAGAAGCAAGAGCTTGAGGGTGGTAAACTCTGGATTATTTCCAGTGCCACGTGCTACTGAGGGTAAAGACAGGAGATTATTGGAAGATGAATGCGTGGCTAAAGAATTGGTGCAGGGGCAGGGATTCAGACTCTTAGATCATTGGGATCTTTTCTGGGGCAGATGTAACCTCTCTAAGAGGGACGGGTTGCATCTGAACTGGAGGGGCACCAATATCCTGGGGGGGGGGCAGATTTGCGGCTGCTACAAGGGAAGGTTTAAACAAGATTGGCCGGTGGGTGGGATCCTCAGCAGCAGGGAAGCAAATGAGGGGCTGAAAGGAGAAGCAGTACTCAGCAGCAGCAAGCTGGATCGACATGATAGGCAGGAGCACGGCAGGGAGATGAATAGACATGATAGGCAGGAGCATGGCAGGAAGCAGGGAAACCTGCTGGATTAAACTGCATCTATATCAATGTAAGAGGGCTGACAGGTAACGCTGATGAAAGGGCTTGGATAGGTACGTAGGACTGGGATATTATAGCCATAACTGAAACATGGCTAAGGGACAGGACTGGCAGCTTAACATTCCAGAGTACAGGTGCCGTAGATGGGACAGAGGTGGAGGAAAGAGAGGAAGGGGAGTTGCATTTATGATTAAGGGGAGCATCACGGCAGTAGTCAGAGATGAAATAATAATAATAATAATAATAATAATAATAATCGCTTATTGCTTCAATGAAGTTACTGTAAAATGCCCCTAGTCGTCACATTCCGGCGCCTGGTCGGGGAGGCCGGTACGGGAATTGAACACGCGCTGCTGGCCTTGTTCTGCATTCCAAGCCAGCTGTTTAGCCAATTATGCTAAACCAACCCCCCGAGGGAACACCCAGCCAGGCTTTGTGGGTAGAACTAAGAAATAAGAAGGGGATGGTGACCTTATAGGGGCTGTACTATAGTCAAAGGGAATTAGAAGAACAGATATGCAGGGAGATTGGGGAGACTGCAGGAGTAATAGGGTTGTCATTGGAAGGGATTTTAATTTTCCGAACATAGACTGGGACGGCCATAGTGTTAAGGGCTTAGATGGGGTGGAATTTGTTAAGTGTGTTCAGGAAGATTTCCTCAGGCAGTATGTGGAGGGTCCTACTCGGGAAAGGGCAAAACCTAATCTACTCTTGGGAGATATGGCAGGGCAGGTGAAGGTGGGGGATCACTTTGGGGCCAGTGACCATAGATTTCAGCATCTTCCCTACTACCGAAGTTAAGCTCACTGGCCTATAATTACCCGCTTTCTGCCTACCTCCTTTTTTTTTTTATTATTTTTTTTTATTTATTTTTTTTTATAAATTTAGAATATCCAATTCATTTTTTCCAATTAAGGGGCAATTTTACGTGGCCAATCCACCTAACCTGCACATCTTTGGGTTGTGGGGGTGAAACCCACGCAGACACGGGGAGAATGTGCAAACTCCTCACAGACAGTGACCCAGGGCCGGGATTCGAACCCGGGTCCTCAGCGCCGTAGGCAGCAATGCTAACCACTGTGCCACCGTGCCGCCCCTTCCTTTTTTAAACAGTGGTGTCACGTTTGCTAATTTCCAATCCGCCGGGACCACCCCAGAGTCTAGTGAATTTTGGTAAATCATCATTAGCGCATCTGCAATTTCCCTAGCCATCTCTTTTAGCACTCTGGGATGCATTCCATCAGGGCCAGGAGACTTGTCTACCTTTAGCCCCATTAGCTTGCCCATCACTACCTCCTTAGTGATAACAATCATCTCAAGGTCCTCACCTGTCATAGCCTCATTTCTATCAGTCACTGGCATATTATTTGTGTCTTCCACTGTGAAGACCAACCCAAAAAACCTGTTCAGTTCCTCAGCCATTTTCTCATCTCCCATTATTAAATCTCCCTTCCTCATCCTCTAAAGGACCAATATTTACCTTAGCCACTCTTTTTTTGTTTTATATATTTGTAGAAACTTTTACTGTCTGTTTTTATATTCTGAGCAAGTTTACTCTCATAATCTATCTTACTCTTCTTTACAGCTTTTTTAGTAGCTTTCTGTTGCCCCCTAAAGATTTCCCAGTCCTCTAATCTACCACTAATCTTTGCCACTTTGTATGCTTTTTCCTTCAATTTGATACTCTCCCTTATTTCCTTAGATATCCACGGTCGATTTTCCCTCTTTCTACCGTCCTTCCTTTTTGTTGGTATAAACCTTTGCTGAGCACTGTGAAAAATCGCTTGGAAGGTTCTCCACTGTTCCACCATGAAGTCTTTGCTCCCAGTCTACCTAAGCTAGTTCTTCTCTCATCCCATTGTAATCTCATTTGTTTAAGCACAAAACACTAGTGTTTGATTTTACCTTCTCACTCTCCATCTGTATTTTAAATTCCACCATATTGTGATCGCTCCTTCCGAGAGGATCCCTAACTATGAGATTACTAATCAATCCTGACTCATTACACAGGACCAGATCTAGGACCGCTTGTTCCCTTGTAGGTTCCATTACATACTGTTCTAGGAAACTATCACAGATACATTCCATAAACTCCTCAAGGTTTCCTTGACCGACCTGGTTAAACCAATCGACATGTAGATTAAAATCCCCCATGATAACTGCGGTACCATTTCTACACGCATCAGTTATTTCTTTGTTTATTGCCTTCCCCACCATAATGTTACTATTTGGTGGCCTATAGACTACTCATATCAGTGACTTTTTCACTTTACTATTCCTGATTTCCACCCAAATGGATTCAACCATATCATCCACAGCACCGATGTCATCCCTTACTATTGCCCGGATGTCATCCTTAAATAACAGAGCTATACCACCTCCCTTACCATCCACTCTGTCCTTCCGAATAGTTTGATACCCGTGGATATTTAACTCCCAGTCGTGACCATCCTTTAACCATGTTTCAGTAATGGCCACTAAATCATAGTCATTCACGATGATTTGCGCCATCAACTCATTTACCTTATTCCGAATACTACGAGCATTCAGGTAAAGTACACTTAGTACACTTATGTTGGCTTTTATACCTCTGTTTTGAATCTTAACACCTCGATCAGTAACCTCTCTAAGTTATATTTCCTCTTAACTTTTCTCCTAATTTTCCTTGTCGTTGAACCCATATCTTCATGTAACCGCGTCGTTTACCATTTATGTTTTTATTTCCCTTTTGATTCCTTTTAGTATTACTGAGCCTATTCACTGAGCTCCCCTCAGTCACTGTACCTTGTACTGTCGCCCTTTTTGATTTTTGACTCTGTCTTCTCTGCCTTACACTTTCCCCCTTACTGCTTTTTGTTTCTGTCCCTGTTTTACTACCTTCCGACTTCCTGCATCGGTTCCCATCCCCCTGCCACATTAGTTTAAACCCTCCCCAACAGCTCTAGTTCAGGTGCCTGATTCTCTAAAGGTGGAGTCACAGGCGGACAGGGCAGTGAAGGCGGCTTTTGGCATGCTGGCCTTCATCAGTCAGGGCATTGAGTATCGAAGTTGGGAAGTTATGTTGCAGTTGTACAGGATGTTGGTGAGGCCACATCTGCAGTATAGTGTTTAGTTTTGGCAATCTTGCTGTCGAAAGTAAACTGGAGAGAGTGACGAAGAGATTTCCAAGGATGTTGTCAGGACTCTAGGGACTGAGTCAGAGGGAGAGGCTGGACAGGTTAGGACTTTTTTCTTTGCAGCGTAGGAGACTGAGGGGTGAACTTATCGAGATGTATAAGATCATGAGAGGCATGGATAAGGTGAATGCACTCAGCCTTTTCCCCCAGAGTTGGGGAATCGAGAACTAGAGGGCATAGATTTAAGTTGGGGGGGGGGGGGGGGGGGGGGCGCGGAGAGAGAGAGAGAGAGAGAGAGAGAGAGAGAGAGAGAGAGAGAGAGAGAGAGAGAGAGAGAGAGAGAATTAATGGGAACCTGAGGACCACATTTTTTACAGAGGGTGGTACGTATGTGGAATGAGCTGCTGGAGGAAGTGGTTGAGGAAGGGACCCTTGACAACATTTAAAAGGCATTTAGACAGATAGATGGATAGGAATGGTTTAAAGGGATATGGGCCAAATTGGGTTAGCTTAGATGGGCTTTTTGGTTGGCATGGACCAGTTTGGGATGAAGGGTCTGTCTCCGTGCTGTTGATTCTATGATTGGTCCCGTGTGCGTGAGTGTTTATATCTAACTTACCCCATAAGTCGAATAAATAAGCTATTCTGCAAATTCATGAGCAGTTTTTTATTTTGACACTTGGTAGTACGGTATTTATAATACTAGTATTGCTAAAAATTAGACTTATTTTTTCAATTCTTTTATAAGATGTGAATGCTATTGGCAAAGCCAGCACTATTGCCCATCTCTAATTGCACTCGAGCTGGTGGTGCTTCACTGCAGTCCACGTGGTGTAGGTGCACCCACAGCACCGTTAATAATAATAATAATAATAATAATAATAATAGCTTATTGTCAGAAGTAGGCTTCAATGAAGTTACTGTGAAAAGCCGCTAGTCGCCACATTGCGGCGCCTGTTCGGGGAGGCTGGTACGGGAATTGAACCGTGCTGCTGGCATTGTTCTGCATTGCAAGCCAGCTATAGGGAGTTGCAGGATGACCCAGTGACAGTTTCAAGTGAGGATGCTGAAAAGACTTACAGACGAACCCCCAGGTGATGGTGTCCCATGTGTCGGCTGCCCTTGTCTTTCTTGATGATCGTGGTCATGGGTTTGGAAGGTTAGATCTAAGGAGCCTTGGTGAGTTACTGCAGTGCATCTAGTAGATGGTACACACCACTGCCACTGTGAAGGGAGTGAATGTTCAGGGTGGTTGAAAGGGTGCCAATCAAGCGGGGCTGCTTTGTCCTGGATGATGTCGAGCTTCTGGAGTGTTGTTGGAGCTGCACTCATCCAGGCAAGTGGAGAGTATTCCATACACTTCTGACTTATGCCTGGTAGATGGTGGACAGGCTTTGGAGGGTCAGCAGGGGAGTTGCCCCCAGCAGGATCCCAAGCATCTGACCTGCTCCGGTAGCCCCACTTTTTATATGGCTGGTCCAGTTCAGTTTCTGGTCAATTATATCCCCAAGGATGTCGACAGTGGGGGATTCAGTTATCAGAATGTCAAGAGTTGACTTCTGGTTGCAGCTATGCCCGGGTCGGTCGCATGGTCGGCAGCTCCCGCCAACAACGGACTTTTGGGCCCTTGTACGGGGCTCCAACGGCACTTGGACGACGATTCCCGGTGTGGGAAGGAAACAGTGAGGATCCCCCAGCACTGTACGGAGTGGACTAGGAGTGGGGCGATCAAAAAGGCAGCTTTGGCAAAGAGAGGAGAACGGCCGCGAATAAGCAAGATGGCGGCCGGCGTGGATCAGGCAGCGTGGGCCCAGTAGTCACGGGAGCAGCAGGAGTTTCTTAGGAGCTGCTTCACCAAGTTAAAGGCGGAGATGTTGGCCCCTATGAAGGCTTCTATTGAAAGGTTGGTGGAGACCCAGAAGATGCAGCGGACGGTGATCAAGGAGGCGCAGCAAAAGGCCTCTGACAACGAGGACGAGATTTTGGGCCTGGCGGTTATAGTGGAGGCGCACAAGACCCTGCACAAAAGATGGCAGGAGAAGCTGGAAGACCTTGAAAATAGGTCGAGGAGGCAGAACTTGTGAATTCTGGGTCTCTTTGAAGGCGCAGAGGGGTCAGATGCGAGTGCGTTTGTGACCACGATGCTGGGAACGCTGATGGGCGCGAGGGCCTTCCCGCAGCCCCTGGAGCTGAACGGGCGCACAGAGTCCTGACAAGGAAGCCTAAGGCGAACGAGTCGCCGAGAGCTATGATGGTAAGGTTCCACCGCTTCACCGACAAGGAGTGTGTCCTGCGATGGGCAAAGAAGGAGCGAAGCAGTAAGTGAAAGAACTGTGAGATCCATATCTACCAGGACTGGGGTGCAGATCTGGCTAAGAGGCATGCGGGATTCAACCAGGCCAAGACGGTTCTCCACAGCAAAGGGGTGAAGTTCGGGCTGCTACAACCGGCGAGGCTGTGGGTCATGTACCAAGACCGGCACCATCGATACGCCGGATGAACATAGAACATAGAACGATACAGCGCAGTACAGGCCCTTCGGCCCTCAATGTTGCACCGACATGGAAAAAAAAAACTAAAGGCCATCTAACCTACACTATGCCCTTATCATCCATATGCTTATCCAATAAACTTTTAAATGCCCTCAATGTTGGCGAGTTCACTACTGTTGCAGGTAGGGCATTCCACGGCCTCACCACTCTTTGCGTAAAAAACCCACCTCTGACCTCTGTCCTATATCTATTACCCCTCAATTTAAGGCTATGTCCCCTCATGATAGCCACCTCCATCCGCGGGAGAAGGCTCTCGCTGTCCACCCTATCTAACCCTCTGATCATTTTGTATGCCTCTATTAGGTCACCTCTTAACCTTCTTCTCTCTAACGAAAACAACCTCAAGTCCATCAGCCTTTCCTCATAAGATTTTCCCTCCATACCAGGCAACATCCTGGTAAATCTCCTCTGCACCCGTTCCAAAGCTTCCACGTCCTTCCTATAATGAGGCGACCAGAACTGTACGCAATACTCCAAATGCGGCCGTACTAGAGTTTTGTACAACTGCAACATGACCGCATGGCTCCGGAACTCAATCCCTCTACCAATAAAGGCCATCACACCATAGGCCTTCTTCACAACCCTATCAACCTGGGTGGCAACTTTCAGGGATCTATGTACATGGACACCGAGATCCCTCTGCTCATCCACACTACCAAGAATTTTACCATTAGCCAAATATTCCGCATTCCTGTTATTCTTTCCAAAGTGAATCACCTCACACTTCTCCACATTAAACTCCATTTGCCACCTCTCAGCCCAGCTCTGCAGCTTATCTATGTCCCTCTGTAACCTGCAACATCCTTCCGCACTGTCTACAACTCCACCGACTTTAGTGTCGTCTGCAAATTTACTTACCCATCCTTCTGCTCCCTGAGGCGTGGACTTTTATTAAGAAGAAGCTGGACTTGAATTAATGGACTGCTGCATGTTGTTGGGGCACCCTGGTGGGGCGATGGGGGCAGTGTTATGTTGGTTTTCCCTCGTGTCTTCTTTTTTTTTGCCCCTTTGTTCTGGACCCTTGAGGTTCTGGGTCTGTATGCTGTTTGTATAGAGCTGCGTCACAGGCGGTGGTACGGGCCGGTCAGCGAGAGCAGTTTGCGGGATGGGGGGGGGTTGCTCATCGTTGGGGATAGCACCCGAAGTTTGAGCTTTTTTCTCCTGACACACTGGAATAAGGGGCTCTCTCTCCCTCACTTGGTTTGGGTTGGGGTGGGGGGGGGGGGGGGGGGGGGGAAGAGGGGGAAGGTTGGAGACACATAGAGGGAGCCAACAGTGGGATTGGAGGTAGAGGCGGGAGCGGCCGGGGTCAGCATGAGTCAGCTGACTTACAGGAGAGCAATGGGGGGGGGGGAAGTGGGGTTAAGCGGATGCTTGACTTAGGAGAGAGGGATCGAGGGGGTGGGGGGGGGGGCTGGAGGGCTGGGATGCTGCTTTGCTGGCTGTAGGGGAAGCAACTTTCGGAGTCAAAGGGGGAGTCGGGACAGGGGGGCCTCCCGCTGGGGGGCTGGAATGTGCAGGAGGCGCGGACACGTGGCTGGCCTAAAAAAGGCGATGGTTAGTCGGCGGGGGGCGGGTAATCAACCCTCCGACCAGGCTGATCACATGGAACGTGAGGGGCCTGAATGGGCCGGTCAAGAGGGCCTGTGTTCTCGCACTTAAAGGGGCTAAAGGCAGACGTAGCCACGCTACAATAAACGCATCTGAAGCTCACTGATCAAACCAGGCTGAGGAAGGGATGGGTGGGGCAGGTCGCGAAAACCAGGGGGGTCGCAATCTTGGTGAGCAAACGGGTGGCATTTGAGGCGGGGGGTATTGTGGCGGATAAAGGGGGTAGATATATCATGGTGAGTGGCAAGCTGCAGGGGACCCGGGTGGTGGTAGTGAACATGTATGCCCCGAATTGGGACAATGCGGATTTTATGAAGCGAATGTTGAGTAAATTCCGGACCTGGAGTCATGCAGTCTGGTAGTTTATGGACCAGATGGGAGGAGTGGACCTGTGGAGATTCGCTCGGCCAAGGGCGAAGGAGTTTTCTTTTTTCTCCCATGTCCACAAAGTGTACTAGCGGATTGAGTTTTTTGTGATGAGCAGGGCGCTAATCCTGAGAGTGGAGGGGGTAGAGTACTCAGCCATTGCGGTCTCGGACCATGCTCCGCACTGGGTGGAGTTGAGGCTGGGAGCGGAGAGAGGTCAACGCCCTCTCTGGAGACTGGACGTAGGACTATTGGCGGATGAGGAAGTCTCTGGGCCGATTAGGAGGAGTATCCAAAACTATGTGGCGACCAATGATACAGGGGAGGTTTCAGTGAGTATGGTCTGGGAGGCACTGAAGGCAGTTATCAATGGGGGAGCTAATTTCTATCAGGGCCTACAGAGAGAAGAGGGATAGGATGGAGAGAGAGAGGTTGGTGGGGGAGATACTCGGGGTGGACAGGAGGTATGTGGAGTCCCCCGAGGAGGGGCTGCTAAGGGAGCGCCGGAGCCTGCAGGCGGAGTTTGACTTGCTTACCACAGGGAAGGCAGAGGCTCAGTTGAGGAAGTTACAAGGAGCGGTGTACGAGAATGGGAAGGCAAGTAGGATGCTGGCGCACCAACTACGGAAGAGAGAGGCGGCCAGGGAAATTGGGGGAATTAGGGATGGGGGGGGGGGGGGTAACAAGGTCTGAGCTCGGAAAGGATCAATGAGGCCCTGCACAAGCTCAACCTAACTCGGCTTGTGGATCAGATGGAGGGGGACTTTAAGAGGTGGGACATGCACCCGCTTTCCGTGGCGGGCAGGGTGCAGTCCGTGAAGATGACGGTCCTCCCCAGGTTCTTGTTCGTCTTCCAGTGCCTTCCCATCCTCATCCCCAAGTCCTTCTTCAAGCGGGTGAACAGGATTATCACGGGATTTGTGTGGGCAAACAAGACCCCGCGTGTTAAAAGACTATTCTTAGAGCGCAGTCGGGGGGGGCTGGCGCTGCCGAACTTCTGCAGTTATTATTGGGCAGCGAACATATCCATGATTCGGAAACGGGTAGTAGAGAGGGGGGGGGCTGCGTGGAAGCAGCGTCTTGCAGGGATACTAGCTTGGGGGCACTGATAACGGCTCCGCTGTCGTTCTTGCCGGCACAGTACACCACGAGCCCGGTGGTGATGGCGGCACTGAGATCTGGGGTCACTGGAGAAGGCACGGGGGTAGGTAGGGGCCTCAGTCTGGACCCCGATACGAAACAACCACAGGTTCGTGCCGGGTAGAATAGACGGAGGGTTTCTAAGCTGGCACAGAGCGGGTATCAAAAGGATGGGGGACTTGTTTATAGATGGGACTTTTGCTAACCTGAAGGCTCTGGAGGAGAAATTCAGGTTGCTCCCGGGGAATACTTTTAGGTACCTGCAAGTCCGCGCTTTCTTGAAGAAGCAGGTGGTGGAATTTTCACTGCTACCTTCCCGCAGGATATAGGACAGGGTGGTCTCAGGCATGTGGGTAGGAGACGGAAAGGTATCAGACATATACCAGGAGCTGCAGGAGGCGGAGGAGGCCTCGGCGGAGGAGCTGATGGTCAAGTGGGAGGAGGAGCTGGGTGAGGAGCTGGAGGAGGGCATGTGAGCAGACACCCTGGGCAGGGTCAATTCCTCCTCATCTTGTGCCAGGCTTAGCTTGATTCACTTTAAGGTGGTCCACCGGGCGCACATGACAGCGGCAAGAATGACCAAGTTCTTTGGGGTGGTGGACAGGTATGTGAGGTGTTCAGGGAGCCCAGCAAACCATGTCTATATGTTTTGGGCATGCCCGGCGCTTAAAAAATTCTGGCGAGGCTTTGCAAAGGGGAACTGTATGGGTTGTGGATAGATTTTACTTGTAAATGGTAGTTATTCCACCTTGTTTTGTTAAGTTGTTAATTTTTTTTCCCCTTCTTTTAGTAGTGGTTTTGTAAAAATTCTGTAAAATTTTGAATAAAAATAAGTTTAAAAAAAAAGAATGTCAAGAGTCAGTGCTTCGATTCTCTCTTGTTGGAGATGGCCAATTCCTGGGACTTTTGTGGTGTGAACATTATCTGCCATTTTTCAGCCCAAACCTGGATACTGACCAGTTCTTGCTGCATTTGTACACGGACTGCTTCAGTATCTGAGTCGTGAATGGTGCTGAACATTGTGCAGTCATCAGTGAACATCCCCATTTCTGACCTTATGATGGAGGGACGGTCATGGATAGAACAGCTGAAGGTGGCTGGGCTGAGGACACTATCCTGAGGAACTCCTGCAGTGATGTCCTGGAGCTAAGATGATTGATTCCCTAATGACTGAGTTGCTGAGTTGCTGACACAGCACGAACCCAGTGTGATACTGAGAAAATGGGAATGTCGCTGGAAGTTGCAGTTAATTGCCTAATTATCCACTTTGAGACAGTGGAGCGGCCGGGGGGGGTGTGTCAAAGGGCCTGGTAAAAAGGGCCAAGAACTCTGCTTCTCTCTCTCTCCACAATTGCAATCTGACCTGCTGAGCATATCCAGCATGTTCTGCTTTTGTTTTAGATTTTCAACATCGCATCATTTTGCTGTGATGCTACTCATAAGATAATAGGTTTGGTCTGCAGTGAGCTAGTCACACCACCAGAACACTGGGAGCACGAGGGGGAAAGAAGAAAAATATGGCCAATATGCCCATTTTAGGATTCAGTTGCTGACGTATCTGTTGATTGTGCGGGAAGGCGGAATCTGGTCAAGCTTTCCGGTGAAGACTCCCAATTATTACTTCTGTAGAATTGCATTCGCGACCTGTAGCGTCACTGGCACAGCCCATAGAACCACTTGGCAGCAGGAAATGTGCTGTCAACAGAGGCAGGGAGTAGAGAGGAAAACAGGTAGTGAATTGTACACGGCGTCGTCATAAGTTACATAACCGAACAATGCAGCATTCTCCACGTGAAACATTTACAGTTGGGATTGTGACCGCCAGTGTCGCTTTACACACACAGGTTCATTTGATAGGCTGCACAGGTTTCTGGGGAAAACCTCACTCTGATACCAGAACAAACTCGATTTTTTTGGAATAAAAATGTACAGCTGTTCGCACAGCATCCAATAGACGGGCGGTTAGTAACGATGTTGGGAGGGGCCCTCTGTGAGAGATTAATGCAAGTTTTTTTTTATTAACTCTGAAGCTTGTAATTTTGATGCTCTGCAGAACATCGGCAAATCATTTTGAAATCGGCTTCTTGGCACAGTCTGGTTATCCACCCCATCTTCAGAGACAGTATTTTCGGATCCAGTGATCAGACTGGCAGCACACAGGCACAAAAAGATCTCCAAGAAATACCCAAGAAATTTTATTTCTTGCCACGTTGTAAAATGCAAATCCGCTTCACATTTTTAACAATGGTGTCCTATTATTCCGTGAGAAGTGCTGTACCTACAAAAGATTATTGCGTCTCATGGTGTAGTGTGTGTTTGTGTGTGTGTGTGTGTGTGCTTTAAGACCAGACAGCAATGAAGGAGGACATACAAGTCGACAAAGGTGCTCGGTTTTCATTTATTAACTAAGGCCATTTGCAGATCAGGTCAGAAAGATGCAGTGAAAGGCGTTTTCTGTCCTGATACATCAGTCCATTAATAAACATGATGTTAACATGCATGTAGCTGGGATAAAACATATATATTGTACCACGCAGACAGTCTATCACTATACCTGCAGTTTACATCAGTAGAAGCTAGATGTGTATGAACAATAAGTAATACATTGGTTAATAAAAGATTAAAGTAAGATTACCACAAAAATAAAAGGCCCTAACCCAGTATCACAGAGAGTTTACTGAAAGCCTGGCTCACATTAGAACCAGATTCTCAAAGAAGGAAAATTAGAGATTACACATCAAACCATAAGCATTTCAGCACAAGCTGGTCTCAAGCTCTGCCCCATATTTAAAACAAACTATTCTTTCAGATCATTTAGTCTTCAAGAACCTTTCTTCAAGAGGAAAGAGAAAAGAAGACTGCCAAACCTCAGCCCATGACAAATGAAACCTCATCCCAACACTCCACAGTGACGGCTCTACAGTCTGCCCTGGAACTCTTTCAAAACGGAAGAATGCATTCAGCTGCAGTCGCCAAGGGAACAGCAGCGCGACGCAGACTGTGAAAGGCCCACTTGAGCTAAGAGTGGGAGCACCCGCTTCACAGACACGCTGCACACACTGTCAGTCAGTCACACCAAAGGGCTTCAATAACCTGCATCTAAATCTACTGTTATTCCCAGCTTTGTTCCCAAACCTAAGTGGAATTTTTTGACATATATGAACGGGCCCAACCCAGAGAGTGCAGCCACCCGCAAAATCTAACTATTAGACAGTGTGGAAGGCATTCCTCAATGTTAGTTCCTGCTTGAAGGCAGGGACTGTGTCAGCACTCACTGCAGCAATGGCTCACTTCTCTCTGGCAACATGACCACCTAACATCCACTTGGTTCCTCCCCTTACATTGTTAAAACCCATTCCCCTGATCCTCTGCAATTTGTTAAACCACCATGGCAGTTTGGATAAAACTGAAGTCAGTAAATCTGGTATTGTTGGGCAGGAACAAAGGAAAATAGCCCCCCAAAAAAAGCTGTGGTAATGGCCCACGTCATATATTAATGTCCTTCAAGGAACAGAAGCTGGTGTGATCCAGTCCCACACTACACAGTTAACACCCCTCAGGCGCGAGCAATGAAGACAGACTTGCGAGCATAACCTACATCCCAGTGAAAATAACAGAAAGAGAGGAAAATTCGAATAATAATAATAGCTTATTGTCACGAGTAGGCTTCAATGAAGTTACTGTGAAAAGCCCCTAGTCGCCACATTCCGGCACCTGTTCGGGGAGGCAGAGTACAGTACATCTGGGGCTGGTTTAGCGCACTGGACTAAATCGCTGGCTTTTAAAGCAGACCAGGGCAAGCCAGCAGCACGGTTCAATTCCCGTACCAGCCTCCCCGAACAGGCGCCGGAATGCGGCGAGTAGGGGCTTTTCACAGTAACTTAGTTGAAGCCTACTCATGACAATAAGCAATTTTCATTTTTTTCATTCATTTCATCTCATGCAGCTTTACCAGCATAGCCTCGTCATATAACAGCAGTGCAGAGAAGGGGGGGGGGGGGGGGAACAAAGACAATACAGGAACCATTCAGGCCCTTGAGCCCGACCGCCATTTAATTAGATTATGGCTGATCATCATTTTAGGTCCATTCATCTGCTTGGATCAGTATCCCTCAATATATTTACCTCACAACAATCTATTATTTCCATTTTAAAGTTTTCAACATCAACACCACTTCCCTTGGTGTGAAAGTCAAGAAATCAGCAACAGGAGTAGATCATACAGCCCAACAAGCCATCAATACCATCATTCTATATGATCTTGGGCTTCAACCCTATTTTCCCACCCACTTTCCTAAATCCCTTGATTCCCTGAGACACCGAAATCTATCGACCAGATGCCTATCCCCAGCCATGAATATATTCAACAATGGAGCATGCACAACCCTCTGGGGCTAGAGAATTCCAAAAGAAAGAATAAAACGTGAAGTGTTTCCTGACATAACTCTTGAACTTAAAAACAGCTTATAAAAGAACTGAAATGAATAACGGAAAATTAACAAGTAAATCTGGCTTAATTCAATCATCTAATATCCCTGAATTGTGAGACTAAGGATTAAGCACTCTGTAAAATGTCAGCAGAACTCGAAGACTGAATCACAGCCTGTGCTAACTGCGTGTTACCGAATCATTATTTATTTTAAATTAACAAGCACTTTACCATTATTTGCAATGCTGTTTTAATGCCAGCTATCTTCAAAATAATCTCTAACAAGAGCTGTATTTAAAAAATATATATATATTTAAAATTATAAAACAAGCAGTTATATTTTCTTTAGTGGATGAAACAACAAAACTGAGCTGGGCTGGCTCTTCAGCACTGCTTTGAGTCCTGTCACTGTAGAAAATACGAGTTCAGAGGTCCAATTACCGAGATTTCTCGAGGGTACAATAACATTCTTAGATCGATCTGCTTCTGATTCAAGATCCGTACAAACAAGTGTTAATAAATTGAAAAGAAAAAATAACTTGGTTTCTCATTCCCCCACTGTGAAATAAATTTCTTTAAAAGTGAATAAACAAAATGCAGTAAAAATATTGGATTGCTCTCTGTGGCAAGGGGTCCTGTTAAATAATGAATTCATTTTTATTAGCCTCTAGTTAGATAGAATAGATGAGCATCTCTTAACAGAATGCAGACCATTACAGTACAATTAGAGGAGCAATTCTCAATTTTGAAAACATTGATTGACTAAAGATTTGGTTCTGTAATAGTTTTGATTGTGAAAAATAATGATTGGTCTGACTGTGAAGCTTTGCAGTGTTAGCAGTGGTCGGGGAAACTTTGTCAAGTCAGCTGAACTTTGCTGAAGCAGACGACTTTAACTCCTCACCTGTACCCAGAAATAAAATTCACTTCAATCCCTCGCTGCAGCGGCAGCAGGCTGACTAAAATACAACCAGGGCAGCTACTCATTTTCGTTTGAGTTTTAATGGATTTTCCCCTTCTTTCTCCTCACATGCTGCCACTTTTGGCAATTTTATCTAAAAAAAACCATGACGGCAATGTATCTTGAGCTATGATATTTTCAACAGGCAGCCAAAGATACTGGGCAGGATTCACCAGAGAATCCCGTCTGATGCCCAAATCAGGGGCGACGCTGGTTTGGCGACAGTTTTCTAACCTCCGCCCCCTCCAAAATGGCGTTGCTGTGTCGGACGGCGTTGATGTGTCACGAAGGCGCTCCTCCAATGCTCTGCCCCCAATGGACTGGGTCCCTGACTGCGAGGGACGCGTGTGGTCTCAGCGGTCATGAACCTGGCGTGGTGGCTGCGGATTGTGTCCAGCACCACCACAGCCGAATGGGAGCCATGCTGCTGACCGGGAGGGAGGGTCTGCGAGGGCTGGGAGGACTGGCATAGGTGGCCAAGGGTGTGGCTAATTATCAGGTCATGTCCGCGGACGGCCGGCGCCATGTTGTACGGCGCGACTGCTGCAGGCTATTGCCGTGCGCATACGCGGCCACAGACCTGGCCATTCTCCAGGCATTTATATCGCGCGAGTTTACTCAGCGTAGCTGCTAACCCCTGACCGGTCGCAGAATCAGTGAGGGTTCGGCACCAATTTTGCCGCTGTAAAACGCCACAGTTTCCACGCCGGCGTCGACACATAGCCTCCAAAACGGTAAATCCAGCCCCATACCTGTGGGTGAAGGAGGGTAACAAATATCATACCTCCAACCCTGCAGAATCCTCTAATTTCACTGGCAATTGATTCCATCATCTTTGATTTGGCCCCTTGCACGTATTAATTCAAATGCACAGCTCGCTGAACAGTCATTTTAAGATTCATTAGGCCAGAAAGCTGTGAGCTCACCTACTGACAACCAGTATTAACTCTCTAGTTATACAATATCTGTCAATTGTCCATCACTTCATTCTGGCATCCAACAGCCCAACAGAAACCAATGCTTCACCCACTAAATGACAGGTAAATTTTCCTGGTAATGGAGTGCAGGGGAGTAAACACACACGCCATGCACTGATACAATGGAGAGCATGCAGGAGCTCGAAACCTTACCTCTCTGGTTCATCTTTTCCAATGATCTGCTGGGCTTGTTTTGGTCGTGCCTGTTCTTGTGTCCTATCAGCTTCCAGTTCTTGTTCTAGGGAAGAGCTGGTGCTCCCTTCTCTACTCATGTTACTGCTACGGCCCGGACTGTTGTCAGCCGAAGCTCGACTCGGCGAGTCAGTGTTCTGTTTCAATGTCTGCAATTTGGCCAGCGGGATAATATCACAGTTCTGAGGCCGATGCCAGACAGTCCTCTGTGTGGTGGCATTGTAATAGTAAAACCTAGAGGTGTTGGGGTCAAAGAGCTCCCACCACTGATTTTCATTGGTGCGTTTTATCCGGACACCAGAGGGCGGATCCCAGACACATTCTCCAGTGGTAAGGTTAGCGTACATACGCTCCCGCGTTCGAGGCTCAATGATCTCCACCCATTCCAGCCTTGAAAAAAGAAAGATAAGAGCTTATAAAAGTATATACCTATGTATAATATATACATGTGCATACACACAGACACACACACACTGGCCTTTTAGAAATCAGAGTATCACTGGCTGTAGTTTCAACATTTCAACACTTTGCCAACTAATAGCTCCCCATTCGGTAGGACGGAGACATTTAAAAAACATTTTCCTTGTCAGGTACGAAAGAGAAAATGCTGGAAAATCTCAGCAAGTCTGGCAGCATCTGTAGGGAGAGTAAGAGCTAACGTTTCGAGTCCGATGACTCTTTGTCAAAGCTTTGTCAAACCCCGGGATGGAGGTCTGCCGCCATGGGGAACGAGCCCAGCGGGGGGCACGTGGCGGGCTGAGGAAGGGTTATGGCTAGTCGGCGGGGGAGGGGGGCGGGTAGCCCCCTGATCCGGCTGATAACCTGGAATGTAAGGGGACTGAATGGGCCGGTCAAGCGGGCCCGCGTGTTTGCACGCCTGAAGGGGCTGAAGGCGGATGTGGTCATGCCTCAGGAGACGCACCTGAAGGTGGCGGATCAGGTAAGATTGAGGAAGGGATGGGTAGGCCAGATGTTTCATTCGGGGCTGGATGCAAAAAATCGGGGGGTGGCGATCTTGGTGGGAAAGAGGGTGTCGTTCGATGTGTCGAACATTGTGACAGACAGTGGCGGTAGGTATGTGATGGTGAGTGGCAAGCTGCAGGGGGAGCGGGTGGTGCTGGTCAATGTATACGCCTCGAATTGGGATGATGCGGGTTTCATGCGGCGCATGTTGAGCCGGATTCCAGATTTGGAGACAGGGGATCTGATAATGGGGGGGGGGGGGGAGAATTTTAACACGGTGCTGAATCCGGCACTGGATCGCTCCAGATCTAGGACGGGTAGGAGGCCAGCTGCGGCTAAGGTGCTGAGGGCGTTTATTGACCAGATGGGAGGGGTTGACCCATGGAGGTTTGTGAGACCGGGGGCCAGGGAATTTTTATTCTTCTCCCACGTTCATAAGGCCTATTCCCGGATTGATTTCTTCGTTATCAGTAGGGCGCTGATTGCGAGAGTGGAGGATACCGAGTACTTGGCGATAGCCATTTCTGATCATGCCCCGCATTGGGTGGACCTCGAGCTGGGGGAGGAGAGAGACCAGCGCCCGCTTTGGCGCTTAGAGGTGGGGTTGCTGGCAGATGAGGAGGTGAGCGGGCGGGTCCGAGGATGTATTGAGAGGTACCTGGAGGCCAATGACAATGGGGAGGTTAGGGGAGAGTTGATCGCCATTCGGGCCCACAGGGAGAGGAGAGAGCAGAGAGAGCTCCCGTTTAAGAGGGCAGTGAAGAGTTTCAGATACCTGGGGGTGCAGGTGGCCAGGAGTTGGGGGACTCTCCATAAGCTTAATTTTACCAGGCTGGTGGAGCAGATGGAGGAGGAATTTAAAAGGTGGGACATGGTGCCGCTATCGTTGGCGGGTAGAGTGCAGTCCGTCAAAATGACGGTTCTCCCGAGGTTCTTGTTCCCCTTCCAGTGTTGGCCATCTTTATCCCTAGGGCCTTTTTTAGAAGGGTGACCAGCAGCATCATGAGCTTTGTTTGGGCGCACCCAGAGGGTGAGGAGGGTCTTCTTGGAGTGGGGTAGAGATGGGGGGGGCTGCCGTTACCCAATCTCTCGGGGTATTATTGGGCAGCCAATGTGTCGATGGTGCGCAAGTGGGTGATGGAGGGGGAGGGGGCAGCATGGAAACGGATGGAGAGGGCGTCCTGTGGAGATACAAGCCTGGGGACCCTGGTAACGGCGCCGTGGCCGCTCCCTCCTACGAGGTATACCACGAGTCCGGTGGTGGCGGCTACCCTCAAGATTTGGGGGCAGTGGAGGCCACATAGGGGAGAAGTGGGGGCCTCGATGGAGGCTCCGTTAAGGGGGAACCATAGGTTCGTCCCGGGGAACATTGATGAGGGATTTCAGGGTTGGCACAGAGCGGGCATCAGACAGCTGAGGGACCTGTTTATTGATGGGAGGTTTGCGAGCCTGGGGGAGTTGGAGGAGAAATTTGGGCTCCCCCCGGGAAACATGTTCAGGTATCTGCAGGTAAAGGCATTTGCTAGACGGCAGGTGGAGGGATTCCCTTCGCTTCCCGCGAGGGGGGTGAGTGACAGGGTGCTTTCGGGGGTCTGGGTCGGAGAGGGGAAGATATCTGATATCTGCAAGGTTATGCAGGAGGTGGAGGAGGCGTCAGTAGGGGAGCTGAAAGCAAAGTGGGAGGGGGAACTGGGGGAACAGATCGAAGACGGGACATGGGCTGATGCTCTGGAGAGGGTTAATTCTTCCTCCTCGTGTGCGCGGCTTAGCCTCATCCAATTCAAGGTGCTGCACCGGGCCCACATGACTGGGACGAGGATGAGTAGGTTCTTTGGGGGTGAAGACAGATGTGTCAGGTGCTCGGGGAGTCCAGCGAACCATGCCCATATGTTCTGGGCATGCCCGGCACTGGAGGAGTTCTAGAAGGGGGTGGGGAGGACGGTGTCGAGGGTGGTGGGATCCAGGGTCAAGCCAGGATGGGGACTCACGATTTTTGGGGTGGGGGTGGAGCCGGGAGTGCAGGAGGCGAAAGAGGCCGGTGTGCTGGCCTTTGCATCCCTAGTAGCCCGGAGAAGGATCTTGCTACAATGGAAGGCCCCCAAGCGTGGAGACCTGGATCAATGACATGGTGGGTTTTATTAAGCTAGAGAAGGTCAAATCCGCCCTGAGAGGATCGGTACAAGGGTTCTTTAGGCGGTGGCATCCTTTCCTCGACTTTCTGGCTCAACGATAGGGTACGGGGACAGTAGCAGCAGCAACCCGGGGAGGAGGTGGGGGGGAAGGGGGAGGGAAAAGAGGGAGGGGGGGGGGGGGGGGGGGGGGAGAAGAGGAGACGGGGAGACGATGATTTGTTTATTTATTTGTTTATTTAATTTTAATTTATTCTTAAGTTCTCTTGTTGTTTATTGGGGTTGGGGGGATGTGATACATGCGTTGATACGGTCTGGGGGGTGTTACAGTTATTATGGGTTATTTTGTTGCATTTCATTGTCGTTATATTTTATATTTTCTGTTAAAAATTCCAATAAAAATTATTTTTTTAAAAAAAGAGAGCAGAGAGAGAGGGAGAGGTTGGTGGGGGAGATGGTGAGGGTGGACAGGAGGTACACGGAGGTTCCGGAGGATGGATTGCTTGGGGAGCGGCGTAGCCTCGATGCCGAATTCGACTTGTTGACCACCAGGAAGGCGGAGGTGCTGTGGAGGAAGGCACAGGGGGCGGTGTATGAATATGGGGAAAAGGCGAGCCGGATGCTGGCGCACCAGCTTCGGAAGCGGGATGCAGCCAGGGAGATCGGTGGAGTTAAGGATAGGGGAGGGAACGTGGTGCGAAGTGGGGTAGGCATCAATGGGGTCTTCAGGGACTTCTACGAGGAACTGTATCGGTCCGAACCGGTGTCGAAGGTGGTGGGATCCAGGGTCAGGCCGGGCTGGGGGCTCGTATTTTGGGGTTGGAGAGGAGCCGGGAGTGCAGGAGGCGAAAGAGGCCGGTATTCTGGCCTTTGCGTCCCTGGTAGCCCGGCGGAGGATTCTTCTTCAGTGGAAGGATGCGAGGCCCCCAAGCGTGGAGGCCTGGATCAATGACATGGCGGGGTTCATTAAATTGGCGAGGGTGAAATTTGCCCTAACGGGATCGGTGCAGGGGTTCTTCAGGACGTGGCAACCAGGAATGACCTAATATAGGTCTACAAGATTATGAAGGGCATGGATAGAGTGGATGGGTAGGCACTCTTTCCGAGGGTTGAGGGGGTCAGTCACCAGGGGGCATAAGTTTAAGGTCCGTGGAATGAAGTTTAGAGATGTGTGAGGCAGGTTGTTTTACACAGAGGGTGATGAGTGCCTGGAACACGTTGCCAGGGGAGGTTGTGGAAGCAGATAGATTAACAGCGTTCAAAAGGCATCTTGACAAACACATGAATAGGATGGATACAGAGGGATACGGTACAAGGAAGTGCTGAGGATTTTGGCAAAGGTTGGTATTATGACCGATGCCAGCTTGAAGGGCCGAAGGGCCTGTAACTGTGCTGTATTGTTCTTTATCTGCTATTTGCCTCAACCTCTCTTGTGTGTTGGCGAGTTCCACATTCATACCTGTCTCTGGGTGAAGTAGTTTCTCCTGAATTCCTTATTTGAGTTACAAGTGGCTAATCCTATACTGATGGCCCCCGAGGTTTAGGTCTACTGCCAAGCGGAAACCCCATCTCTACATCTACCCTATAGAACACTCGCTCCTTTCTCGTCACCCCTCAGTGTTCTCCTTTCTAGAGAAAGTAGAGGGTTGAGTTTTCACTGCACTGTCGCGTGGAGGACTAGACTGGCCTCCCGCTATATCCCCTGGCTTTGTCTGATTGGCCAGTAAGAGGAAAGGAATGGCAGCACTGAGTGTAGAAGGACTGGAGAGGTTGGAGGTGAGGTGAGGTTGGGGGGGGGGGGGGGGGGGGAAGGAGGAGGAGAAATTCCATAGACAGCCAGCTGAAATCAAGGATGAAACAATGTCAAAAGATTTACCGTAGTTAAGTAATATAAGTGGTGCTCGCGGGGCCAATTTGGAGGAGTCTGATTTAAGGGGATTTTATTATGCACTGCAGCACAGGGAATTGTTATCTCAGCAAAGTGCATCCTTTATACACTCTCACTTTTAAAATGCTCCAGAGTTTTCCCAGACAAGACAAATCAGACAGGACATTGGCACGTCAGTGAAACAGCATGAAGAAATGTATCACAAATTCCTAAAAATGGTAGGAAGAGTGAAAAAATGTACCAAGATCAATTATAACATCAATAACAAATTATATTCATATCGTGCCTTTAATGTAATCAAAAGTCCCAAGGTGCTTCACAAGATCAAACAAGATATGTACCAAGCCAAATAAGGAGATATTCAGTCAGATGATAAACAAATTGAGTTACAGAATGTCTAAACGGTAGGGACGTGGAAAGGTGTGGGTGGGGTAGAATACCTACAATGCAGAAGGAGGCCATTCGGCCTTTCAAGTCTGCACCGGCCCTTAGAAAGACCATCCTAATTAAGCCCACGCCTCCATCCTTTCCCCGCAACCCAGTAACTCCACGTGACCTTTTGGACACTAAGGGGCAATTTAGCATGGCCAATCCACCTAATCTGCACATCTTTGGACTGTGGGAGGAAACCGGAGCACCCGGAGGAAACCCACGCAGACACGGGGAGAAAGTGCAAACTTCACACAGTCAGCAGAGCCCGGAATTGCTAACCACTGTACCACCGTGCCATGGATAGGTGTTCTAAAGTTTGGGGCTCAGGCAGCTGAAGACATGGCAACCAACAGTGCAGCAATTAAACTTGGGGATTCACAAAATGCAAGAGAAGTGCAAATATCGCGGGAGGTTGTGGGGCTTGGTGGTGATTACAGAGATACCGAGTGGCGAGGCCAAGAAGGGATTTGTTAGCTAGAATTAGAATTTTAAAATTGAGGCATTGTTTGATTATAAGCCAATTGAAGTCACTGAGTAAAAGGGTGGTGTGTCAAGGTATATATTGAGTCATACAGCACAGGAGGGAGGGCATTAGGTCCATTATGCCCCTGTGTCCATGATCTATCCGATTAGTCCAGCCACTTTTCCAACAGCCCTGTCCTTTTCAAGTAAATAACCAATTCCCTTTTGAAAGTTATTACTGAATCTGCCTCCATCACATCCCTGACTTGTGTTTTGTAGATGGTGGACAAGCTTTGAAGAGTCAGAAGGGGAGTTGGTTACTCAACGCAGAATTCACAGACTTTGACTTACATAAGAAATAAAAAGCAGGACCAGATCTTACGGTCTGTCATTTGTTGCAAAAATGTCTAACTTAATTGTTCATATGTTTTGGGGGAATAACTTTTATTTTGGGGGTTGAAATTTGGAGAAGTAAGATCAGGAGGCACCTGGTTTGGCAAGTTGGTAAACAGATAGAAATTAATTGCCATTCAAAGGGGTGGTCAGTGTTTATTTCATATGAACGTAATTGGAAGCGGAAAAAAATTAAACAATGGAAGGCCCCTTTCTGGTTTTCTTGGTGGAGTCGAGGGGCTGGATTCCCCGCAGCCCCGCTCCGAAATTACGTTTGGCACGGGGGCGGAGAATCAAATTTCCTGACGGAATCAGGCCCGGCGCCGAATGTCCGCGAATTATGCCGCGCGGCTGGGGGGCCATTGGTAGTGGCCCGCCGAGTTCCCGACGTCATGGAACTAACATACGATGGCCGGTCGGGACCCTTGTGTGGCGGCTGCGGTTGGGCCTCGGACACTTCCCTGTGGAATTGCAACATTGATCATTGATGTCCTGAGCTGAAATAACTGATCTCCACAACTATAACCATCTTCCTGTGTGTTTGGTACAACTCGAAACAGCGGAGAGTTTTCCGACTGATGTCAATTTTGCCATTGCTGCTCGAGGGTCACAGTCAAATGCTGCCTTGCTATCACCTTCACCTCTGCAATTCAGTTCTTTCCTTCACATTTGGACCAAAACTGTAGAGATCTGGAACTGAGTGGTCTTGGCGGAACCCAATCTGGGCACTGGTCAACAAGCAGGGTGTTGCTGTGCAATTGTCACTTGACTGTTGATGACACGGTCTATCACATTGTTGACCATCAAGAGTAGACTGATGGGGTAATTGATTGGATTGGATTTGTCCTGCTTTTTATGGACAAACCTGGGCACTTTTCCACATTACTGGGTAGACATTAGTGCTGGGTAGATATTAAGTGTTGTAGCTGTATTGGAACAGCTTGACTCGAAGTGTAGCTCATTCTGCAATGCAAACCTTCAGTCTTACACCCAGCATAATCTCACGAACCAAACCTTTGCCATATCCAGTGCCTTTGGTCGTTTCTTGATCATGTGGAGTGAATCTAATTTGTTGAAAACTGGCATCTGAATATTGAGGTCCTCAGGACAAGGCTGAGGTAGATCATCCACCTGACACTTCTGGCAAAAGATGTTTGGAAATACATACATAGATACATAGAAGATAGGAGCAGGAAGAGGCCTTTTGACCCTTCGAGCCTGCTCCGTCATTCATCACGATCATGGCTGATCATCAAACTCAATAGCCAAATCCTGCTTTCTCCCCATAGTATTTGACCCCATTCTCCATAAGTGCTATAACCAGCGCCACTTGAATATATTCAAAGTTTTAGCATCAATTACTTCCTGTGGTAATGAATTCCACAGGCTCACCACTCTGTGTGAAGAAATGTCTCCTTATCTCTGTCCGAAATGGTTTATCCTGAATCCTCAGACTGTGACCCCTGGTTCTGGACACACCCATCATTGGTAACATCTTCCCTGCATCTACCCTGTCTAGTCCGATTATAATTTTATACGTCTCTATGAGATCCCCCCTCATTCTTCTGAACTCCAGCAAGAACAATTCTAACCTAGTCAATCTCTCCTCGTCTGACAGTCCCGCCATCCCTGGAATCAGTCTGGTAAACCTTCGCTGCACTCCCTCGAGAGCAAGAACATCCTTCCTCAGAGAAGGAGACCAAAACTGCACACAATACACCAAGTGTGGCCTCACCAAGGCTCTGACAATTGCAGCAACCCATCCCTGCTTCTATACTCGAAACCTCTCGCAATGAAGGCCAACATGCCATTAGCCCGTTGCACCTGCGTGCTTACCTTCAGTGACTAGTGCACAAGGACACACAGGTCCCGCTGCACACTCCCCTCTCCCAATTTACAACCATTCAGGTAGTAATCTGCCTTCCTGTTTTTTTCTTCCAAAGTGAATAACATCACACTTATCCAAATTATACTGCATCTGCCATTGGTTTGCCCACTCGCCCAACCTGTCCAGATCTTGCTGTAGGATCCCTGCATCCTCATCGCAATTCACCCTCCCACCTAATTTGGTATCATCTGCAAACTTTGAGATGTTGCATTTTGTTCCCTCATCCAAATCATTAATATATATTGTGAATAGTTGGGGTCCCAGCACCGATCCCTATGGTACCCCACTAGTTACTGCCTGCCAATTTGAAAAGGACCCATTAATCCCGACTCTTTGTTTCTTCTCTGCCAACCAGTTTTCTATCCATCTCAATATATTTCCCCCAATCCCATGCACTTTAATTTTGCCCAATAATCTCTTATGCGGGACTTTGTCAAACACCTTCTGAAAGTCCAAATATAGCACATCGACTGGCTCCCCTTTGTCAACTGTACTGGTTACCTCTTCAAAGAATTCCAACAGATTTGTCAAGCATGATTTTCCCTTCATAAATCCATGCTGCCTCTGACTGATCCTGCCACTACTTTACAAATGTTCCGCTACAAAGTCCTTGATAATGGATTCAAGCATTTTCCCCACTACCGATGTTAGTCTTACTGGTCTATAATTCCCTGATTTCTCGTTACCCTCCCTTTTGAATATTGGAGTGACGTGAGCTACCATCCAGTCTGCAAGGACAGTTCCAGAGTCTATAGAATCCCGGAAGATGACCACCAATGCATCCACTATTTCCAGAGCCACCTCCTTAAGCAGTCTGGGATACAGATTCTCAGGCCATGGGGATTTATCCACTTTCAATCCCATCAATTTTCCCAGCACCATTTCTCTACTAATGTTGATCTTCAGTTCTTCCTTCTCACTAAACCTTTGTCTCCAACATTTCTGGTATCTGATATGTGTCCTCATTTGTGAAGACAGAACCAAAGTATGTGTTCAACTGCTCAGCCATTTCATTGTCCCTTATTATGCATTTCCCCTGTTTCTGTCTGTCGGGGGCCTACATTTCTCTTCACCAATCTCTTTCTCTTCACATATCTATAGAAACTCTTAGTGTCAGTCTTTATGTTCCCCGCAAGCTTCCTTTCATACTGTACTTCAATCTAATACTGCAGTCTATTTTTGCACTAACATGCTGATCATCATGTTTAAGATAATGATGTTTGGTTAGTTAGTCAATTGGCCATCGTCAGTCACAAATACACGTAACAGGACTGCCGAGCTTAGTTTTGATCTGTTGGTTGTGGGATTGCTTAACCCCGTCTGGAGCATGTTGTTTCCACTGTGTAACATGCATGTAGCCTTGGATTGTTGCTGCAACAGCTTGGCATCTCATTAATTTACTGCCCATCCCTAATTCATTTTGGGAAGGCAGTGGTAAACCCCTTTCTGGAATTGCTGCAGACGATCCATGTGGTTTTGATCTAACTGGGGAGTTTTCTCGGCCATTTCAGACGGCATTTCAGAGCCAATTCAAATCTGACATCATATATAGGTCAGACCTATAAGGTTCAAGAAGGCAGATTTATTTTCCTAAAAGGCATTGGTGAACCAGATAGATTTTTGGCAATGATCTGATAGTTTAATCACCACTGTCAGGAAGCAGAGGTCGTTGTAATCTATGTTTGGATTACAAATCAGTTTAATTTAATGTTTTTGTGGAACAAAGGGTAAAACTCCAGTCAGATTAATGTTAAACAAAGGTGTTTGCATGTATGGGGGTTTTGGTTTCAGTTTAAACTGTATCGGTATTGTGCTTAGAGAGTTTACAACATGAAAAGTAACAAGCACATTGAAGAAAGAATCTGTTGTTTAGCAACCAAAGGCACCTTCAGGGCAGGAAGGCTTTTTGAGGTGAGTTTTATCTGAATTCATAACAGTTGGAGCTCAGCAGTGAGAGAGAAGGTAGCTCTCACAGCCCTGCTAGAGCAGGAAATAATGGGCAAGAAAGCTAGTTCCATAAACTACATAATGAAAAGAGAGGTTTCCATTAAGATTGAAGTAAAAAGCAAACAGGAACTGGAGTTTGAGCAGTTACTGCTCACTGAAGTTAAAGCCAGAACCGGGAAGAGCAGAGCTGATGAGATTGGCTCAAGAAATGGCAGATATCTGAAGCAGACGTAAGGTTTGGTGTCCTTATTTCCAATTTTTGAAACAATAGTATTCTGTTGGGTACTGAGGGATTGTGTGAAAGTTTGTGCCTATTCAAGACAAAGGAATACTGAATGGAGAGTTGGGAATCCTGGAGGCAGACCCTTGCTGAAATCAGCTGAGGGAAAGCACTGTTAGCAAGAAGATTCTAAAGCGCATGTTTAGAGTGGAGTTTGGAAACATTCTTGTGACAATCATCTGGGGTCGGGGGGGGATTCCACGAGAAATCTACAGAAGATTGCCACAGAAGATCCACAAAGCATCTGCCACTCGGTTTCAGAGTGGGGTGCATCTGACCACAATTAGCCTGTTGGTACAGGGACAGAACAGGGACTGTGTTTCCTGAAAAACTCATAGCAAAAGATATATTTTGTAAACTGTGTTATTCTTAAACTCTGTGTACATTTGTGAAGATAAGTGGGAATGGAGTAGTATTGCATTGTAGTCATAAATGTTTAATAAATGTTTTTTGTTGTTGTTAAAAACTAATAGGCAGTCCTGTGTTTCTCTTCATCCATGTTTTTGGGGGAAAAAAAGAGAGTAAATATTATTGTCATTTGAGGCAGGGTTCCATTCTGGGACCTTCCCGACAAGAAGTAACCTCAACTGGGATTATAACACCACCATTACAGATGTTTGTTTTTCTCAGCCAAGACGGCAGGAGAATTTTCTTGTGCTTTCTGGATTCGTGCTGTGGTATCATTTCCTTCCATCCGAGAAGGCAAGTTGTTTCATCTCTAATCTGAAAAGCAGTACCTCCAACTGCGGAGCACACCTTCAGACCTGCACCGCATCTATATTCTGCGCTGAGGGCAAGGGAGTGCGGCGTGAAACCACACCTTATGTATCAGACTGCTGCCTACTCAGGCGAGGCAAGGCCGGCAGTAAGCCCGATTAGAATAATTCAGCCTCCAAAATGAAACAACCCTATTTAATACATTCTAGCCATTGATAACACAATACGAGTTTAGGATTCTGTGATACTGCAGTAGCTCTGGACTCCCCACACAGGGGGAAGGGACGGCAGTGGCGCTGGTCTCTCACACAGGAGACAAACATTGATATCAGGACGGTGAGTCACGCTCATGGCTCTCACCTGCAGCTCAATCATTTAAAGGATTATAAGAAAATGGCACAGAGATAATCTAATATGCAAAGGAGTAAGAGCACAAAGATGTTTTTAAAAACAGCGTGAGACCAGGATATCCTGCAATTAAATGGTGACCTCCAAGTCAATAACAATGCTAATTCACCCACAATCAATCTCCCCTCACATGGAACATTAGCTAAGATTAAAGAGCTACATCACGATAATACATAGTTGACAACTCATCTTTACACAAAGAAAGAAACAAATAATTTGAAGCAAGGGATTTACAAGTGTATTAGGTGGAATCTATTAAAGGCCCAGTTAAGTAGGCAGTACAGGCCAGGAAAGAGGGTACCAGGTTAGAGGATTTTCAACGGGGAAAGCAGTACAGGGCTGCAATTTGCCTGTGTCCAGATTAGAGGGGGAAATATTAGCCAGGTCATCATTCAGGGCACATGTCTAAGTGTAACTGGGATGATGACGGGAGCAGAGTTTGCCTTCTACTGACCAACAGCCCTTGCTATTCACTTCCAACACTCAATAATTAAATAATGGCCACAGGTGAGGTTCCCAGGAGTCAAAGGACTGGATATTCCCAGGTGTGCCGTGATCCCAATTTGGGTTGGGAACCCAGGAGTGATTGTGGTGGGACGTTGGTCGAAATCTTCCTGGAGGCAACCAATTAATCAGCACCTCTGGGAGCCCAGTGAAGTGGGTGGCACAATAGAAGAGTTTGCAGAAATGTTCAGCTGGCAGCTCTGCAAGAGAGAGGTGAATGATGCTGCAAATAGGCAGGAGACACAGGATAGATTCAACACCAAGCTCAACATCTTGTGACTGAGAGGCGAGTCAAGGGGTATGGTGAGTTGGGACCAATATCAGATCAGCCGTGACCATACTGAATGGCGATGGATCAGATTGGAGGGGCCGACTCCTGCTTTTATTTTCAATGTTCTTCTGTTGAGACAGCGAGGGTAGCTCAAAATGCAGGCGCTTGCTGCAGCACTGTGAAAAGTGCAAAATCCCTCATGGCCACAGTTGTCAGATCACTCCAGAGTGGAGTGAGAATTTAGGTTCAGAGGAACATTCTTGGGCAGCACGGTAGCACAGTGGTTAGCACTGTTGCTTCACAGCACCAGCGTCGAACCAATTCCCGCTCGGGTCACTGTCTGTGCGGAGTCTGCACGTTCTCCCCATGTCTGCGTGGATTTCCTCCGGGTGCTACGGTTTCCACCCATAAGTCCTGAAAGACATGCTGTTAGGTGAGTTGGACATTCTGAATTCTCCCTCTGTGTACCTGAACAGGTGCCGGTGTGTGGCGACGAGGGGATTTTCACAGTATCTTCATTGCAGTGTTAATGTAAGCCTACTTGTGACAATAATAAAGATTATTATTATTAATGGTCGGCCATTCAGCCCCACGAGCCTGTTCTAATTAGATGACTTATCTATACTTGGACTCCATTGAGATTAACTCCCTTGATACCCAATAAAAAACTATTGTTGCACTATCAATTACGACGAGACGAGAGTAGAATGTGATTGAGGCTTTATTACACAGAGATGTGTGGCCTCCTACAGCAGCTGGCGAAATGGCTGCTGTTCGGAGAGCACACATATTTATACTCCGCCTACTGGGCGGAGCCAGCAGCCAGGGATCTACCCCCATACCTGTAGTACAGGGGCCTTACCGTAATACCCATATATACAGTATAGTATAAACAGTGGTGACTACCACATTCACCCCCATGTTAAAGGTGAGCCCAGCGGGGGCGGTGGAAAACTATATACATAGATTGGTTTTAAAATTACAGTGAATGTTACAAATTAGACGATCGGGCGCTTTAATCTGTCGTTGAGAGTGCCGCAGTGCTGGTGGCGACTCAGGCATCGGCTTGGTCTTCGGTGACTCCGGGAGCATGTCAAAATCCTCTTCATCCCCGGGTGGGAGCAAGGGGAGGACGGATTGTCCTGGAGTGGGGGCTGAGGTGGGGTGCGCTGGGTGTGGGGACCCAGCTGGTGCTAGGTCCCCGAGGGAGATTGTGTCTTGGCGGCCGTCGAGGTACGCTACGGTACTGCGGGTTGGCGTGGAGTAGCTGTACTCTCTCAACCAACGGGTCCGCCTTGTGGCGTCGCAAGTGCTTGCGAAGGAGAACAGGTCCTGGAGCTTCCCCCACGTTGGGAGCGAAACCCCGGAGGTGGACTTCCTGGGGAAGGCAAAGAGACGCATGGGGGTTTCATTAGTCGTGGTGCACAGGAGCGACCAAATGGAGTGAAGTGAGTCAGGGAGGGCCTCCTGCCAGCGGGAGGCCGGGAGATTTCTGGACCGTAGGGCCAGCTGGACGGCCTTCCAGACCGTCCCTTTCTCCCACTCCACCTGCCCATTTCACCGGGGGTTGTAGCTGGTCGTCCTGCTCGAGGCAATGCCCCTGTTGAGCAGGTACTGGCGCAGCTCATCGCTCATAAATGAGGATCCCCGGTCGCTGTGGACGTAGGTAGGGAAACCGAACAGGGCGAAGATGGTGTTGAGGGCTTTGATGACGGTGGCAGACGTCATATCGGGGCATGGGATGGCGAAGGGGAATCGGGAATACTCGTCGGCCATATTAAGAAAGTACGTGTTGCGGTCGGTGGAGGGGAGGGGCCCTTTGAAGTCCACGCTGAGGCATTCAAAAGGGGTGGGAGGCCTTCACCAGGCGCGCACGGTCTGGCCGGTAGAAGTGCGGTTTACACTCGGCGCAGACCTGGCACTCTGATGATAGCCCTGACTTCCTCGATAGAGTAGGGCAGATTGTGGGCCTTAATGAAATGGTAAAAGCGGGTGACTCCTGGGTGACAGAGATTGTCATGCAGGGTCCGGAGTCGGTCTACTTGTGCGCTGGCACATGTACCTCGGGACAGGGCATTTGGGGGGCTCGTTGAGCTTACTGGGGCGATACAAAATCTCGTAATTGTAGGTGGAGAGCTCGATCCTCCACTCAAGATTTTATCATTTTTGATCTTACCCCGTTTTGTGTTGTTAAACATGAAGGCGACCGACTGTTAGTCAGTGAGGAGAGTGAATCTCCTGCCGGCCAGGTAATGCCTCCAATGTCGCACAGCTTCAATGATCGCTTGGGCCTCCTTTTCGGCGGAGGAGTGCCAAATTTCAGAGGTATGGAGGGTGCGGGAAAGAATGCCACGGGCCTACCTGCCTGGTTGAGGGTGGTGGTCAGAGCGACGTCTGATGCATCACTCTCGACTTGGAAGGGGAGTGTCTCATCGACCACGTGCATCGCGATGTCGGCCTTGATACGGTTGAAGGCCTGGTGAGTCTCGGCCGTCAGTGGGAAAGTGGTGGATTGAATGAGTGGTCGGGCCTTGTCCGCACAGTTTGGGACCCACTGGGTGTAGTACGAAAAGAACCCCAGGCATTGTTTGAGGGCCTTGGGGCAGTGGGGAAGGGGGAATTCCATGAGGGGGCGCATGCGATCGGGGTCGGGCCCTAGAACTCTGTTCTGAACCACATAGCCGAGGATGGCTAATCGGTTCGTGCTGAATATGCACTTCTCCTTGTTGTAAGTTAGGTTGAGGAGTGTGGCGGTGTGGAGAAATTTGGAAAGGTTAGCGTCGTGGTCCTGGTGGTCGTGGCCGCAGATGGTGGCGCTGTCCAGGTACCAGAAAGTGGCCCGCAGCCCGAACCGGTCAACCATTCGGTCCATCTCCCGTTGAAAGACCGAGACCCCGTTGGTGACGCCGAAGAGAACCCTAAGGAAATGGTAAAGGCGGCCGTCTGCTTCAAACGCAGTGTATGGGTCCGCCTTACGGATGGGGAGCTGGTGGTCGGCAGATTTCAGGTCCACTGTAAAGAAGACCCGATGCTGTGCAATCTGATTGACCATATCAGATATGCGTGGGAGGGGTACGCGTCGAGCTGTGTGTACCAATTGATGGTCTGACTGCAGTCAACGACCATCCTGTTTTTCTCCCCGGTTTTCACCACTACCACTTGGGCTCTCCAGGGGCTGTTGCTGGCCTCGATAATACGTTCCCGTAGCAGCCGCTGGACTTCCGACCTGATGAAGGTCCTGTCCTGGGCGCTGTACCGTCTGCTCCTGGTGGCGATGGGTTTGCAATCCGGGATGAGGTTTGCAAAAAGGCAAGGCGGGTCGACCTTAAGGGTTGTGAGGCCGCATATAGTAAGGGGTGGTAGGGGCCCGCCAAATTTCAGGGTTAGGCTCTGGAGGTTGCACTGGAGGTCCAGGCCGAGTAGCACTTGGATCCCCCGGAGTTGTTTGGCTGCCGCGCTGCGCAGGCATGGGGTTGGCTGGGGGTGGTCGCTGATGCGGTGGCCGCTGGCGGGGTCCACGATGCACAGGAGGGGTGGGCCGTGCGGTCGGGGGCATAAGCCTGTACGTTACGCGAGGCGACTGTGAGCGAGAGCCCTAGTTTCTTGGTCATGGCGAGGTCCAGCGTGGCCCCTTCTAAGAGGCGCTGGCAGATGTAGTTCGACTCTATGCCCGTAACGAACGCGTCTTTCATCAGCAGGTTCGAATGTTCAGTGGCTGAAATGGCCTGGCAGTCACAGTCTCTCACCAGGGCGAGCAGGGCGCGCCAGAAATCTTCCACAGACTCACCGGGAAGTTGGCGCCGCGTGGACAGGAGGTGCCTGGCGTAGATCTTGTTGGTTTGCTGAGCGTAGTTCTCCTTCAGTCACGCCATGGCCTCTGGGTAGATAGGCGCGTCCCGGACGAGGGGGAAAACGCTGGAGCTCAGCCGCGTGTACAGAATCTGGAGCTTCTGTGCCTCTGAGATTGGGTCTGTCGCAGACCCGATGTAGGCTTCAAAGCAAGCTAGCCAATGTTCAAAGTCCTTTTTGGCGTTGTCTGCTTGAGGATGCAGCTGCAGGCGATCCGGCTTGATGCGGAGGTCCATCTCTGAAAAATCTCTGTGTAATAAAGTGATGCACTATCAATTACGACGAGGCGAGTGTAGAATGTAATCGAAGCTTTATTACACAGAGATGTGTGGCCTCCTACAGCAGCTGGCGAAATGGCTGCTGTTCGGAGAGCACACATATTTATACTCCGCCTACTGGGCGGAGCCAGCAGGCAGGGATCTACCCCCGTACCTGTAGTACAGGGGCCTTACAGTAATACCCATATATACAATATAATACAACAGTGGTGACTACCACAACTATTAATACAGGAATATACTTGTAACAGTCCCAATGAGAATTTCCTTGACTTTCATCGGTATACTCGTCACTTAACTCTCGAATAAATCAATCTTGCCAGAAATGCTTAAAGATTAGAGGGCAGCAACCTGAGGTTAGATTGAACGTATGCGGCACTGATTTTAAAATGACAATATGGGTGGTCAGCTGCATTGGGCTGGTAAATGTTAAGCAGCTAATAAACGTACGGCTTTCGCAGGAGTGTTGTCTTGGGCAGGACCTGAAGGGAGCTCTTTAGGAAATGAAGCTGCGGGGAACTCAAACCAGATACTTCAGCTATCAAACACATTTGTGCTTTTTTTCACTAGTTGACTGATGACTGACATTTTGTATGGCGGATGGGGGAGTGGGGAGGGCAAACAACGAAACTCAAAAGCAATTCATAACAGAGTGTTTAATGTAAGTGGATTGAATATGATGAAATTTGCTGGCAGTGGAGGGAATAACAGGTATGTTGCGTTTCAAATCATACAGTCTATATATTTTTAATATCAATTGATGAGAAAGAGGCTAGTAATTTTAAATTCTATTACTGCCTGTTGCGGGCTGTCCAGCTGCTTGTCTCCCAGCTGATTTGTTTTTGCTTGGTTGAAGACGATACACAGCGCTGTCTGGTATCAAAATGTCACTTCAAAGGCATTCTTCTTTTGCACTTATGGCAAAGCATGTGGAAACTCCTCACAGACCACTTGCTTTACTTTAAATTGATTGATTCCAGGACAAGGGTTCAAGTCACATGTTTCAATGGGCTTTGGTCTGGTATTTGGTTGTAATTCAGGAATGATTGAAGGAGCTTCAATTAAGGAAGACACCCTATCAGCTTCCTGTATTCCAGTTTTGAACTTCAGGAAAGGTGCAAAGGATAAATCACAAGATGATAGTTTCAGGTGAAATATCCCTCTTTGGCTCATCCACTCGGGAATATGTGAATTTTCACCCCATTCCAGCAGCTAATTAGTTCTCAAACTTTTCTCCACTGAGAGCTATTCACCGTCATTCATTGTGGGAAGAACGAGGGCAGCACGGTAGCATTGTGGATAGTACAATTGCTTCACAGCTCCAGGGTCCCAGGTTCGATTCCAGCTTGGGTCACTGTCTGTGCGGAATCTAAACATCCTCCCCGTGTGTGCGTGGGTTTCCTCCGGGTGCTCCAGTTTCCTCCCACAGTCCAAAGATGTGCAGGTTAGGTGGATTGGCCATGATAAATTGCCCTTAGTGTCCAAAATTGCCCTTAGTGTTGGATGGGGTTACTGGGTTAAAGGGATAGGGTGGAGGTGTTGACCTTGGGTAGGGTGCTCTTTCCAAGAGCCGGTGCAGACTCGATGGGCCGAATGGCCTCCTTCTGCACTGTAAATTCTATAATAATCTATGATAAACCTTCCTGACTTTAGTCCTAAATTTGCTTTTTATTCATTTGAACCCATGTTCTCCGTTCTTGCTCTCAATTTAACACAATTTTCCACAGAATTTCCAATCCCATCTGCCTCTGCGATCGCACGTTTGCGGCAGAACGCTGCCAGTTCTTCCCCTCCTGTTCCCATGTGGATTTGGACACAACCCTTTCTGGTTAGATAAAAAGCCTCTTGTATAAGTTTCATGTCACAGATTGGTCTAGGTTTGTATTAACAAAATAATTGCTACAGTTTCACAACCATTATTCTTGTACGTAAAGAGGTGTAGATACACATTCTTAATCAAATGAATCATGCAGTATTGATTTCTTGCTACTGTCCGATTCTGCTTTTGATAAACCCGATGCTTAGCTAATATCCCAGCTAATGCAGTCTCACAACTATGTTTATTATTTCATCACCTGAACAGTAGGAGGATACAAGGGGGCTTGTCAATGAAGTGAGTTAATTACAGTATGAAAGGTTCATATTTAACCCCTGGTATTGCACACAGGACCATAGGAGAAGGCCCCTTGAGCCTGCTTTGTCATTCAATTAGATCATATCCATCTGTGCCTCAACCCAATTTACCCACATTTTCTCCACTGCCTGCTATTTTTACTCAAGCAGTGGTGGCTGGGTTATTTAACCATCGCCTGGTACTAAGCAATGACCAGTCACAGGTAGTAAATATCCGTGCTTGCGAGAGTAGGATTGAACACCTGACCCGATTCCAGCCTACGGACATTATAGCTAAAGGCATCATTCCAGCCAAGGTCAGATAACTCACACAGACAACACTGTCTGTACATTGCACCATTACACTGAACAATAACCTGCTGATCAAAAGAGATCATTTCAAGCATTGTGAACTGTGACAAATCCAGTCGTGAAATTTGAAGGGCATCACAAACCACAATTTGTAAAGAAAGAGCCGGAATTTTCTCTTACCATGTCGAAGCACTTTCTGTTTCAGTTTCCAGTTGCATGTCGTAAGACCTGAAAGAACATTAATTTCATAAAGTTATTAATTGCCACAACAATTTTTCAGCAACTATTACAATTAATCCTTTCATCGGATGCAAAGACTTTACCTTTGACTAAATACAGTAATATACCAAATATGGCCACGCGGGACATGGAATTCCCCACCTAACACCACAGTGGGAGCACCGTCGCCCATTCAAGAAGGCCCAGTACCATTACTTTTGGACAGACAACAAAGTCAGCTTTGCCAACATCATCCTCAGCACCGTATGACCATATGACATAGGAACAGAGTACGCCATTCAGCCCATCAAGCCTGTTCTGCCATCTAATGAGATTATGACTGATTTGATATAATAGCCAACATAGAAACTATTTTGATTTCAGTGAATGTATTGAGATTTGTTCTTGATTTATCAGAACCAGAACTCCTAGTCCCAAGTGGGTTCATGTTGATGAGAGGCGATACATAGAAGATAGGTGCAGGAGGAGGCCTTTTGGCCCTTCGAGCCTGCTCCACCATTCATCACGATCACGGCTGATCATCCAACTCAATAGCCAAATCCTGCTTTCTCCCCATAGCCTTTGATCCCATTCTCCCCAAGTGCTATATCCAGCAACCTCTTGAATATATTCAAAGTTTTAGCATCAACTACGACCTGCGGTAATGAATTTCACGGGCTCACCACTCTTTGTGTGAAGAAATGTCTCCTTATCTCTGTCCGAAATGGTTTACCCTGAATCCTCAGGCTGTGACCCCTGCTTCTGGACACACCCATCATTGGTAACATCTTCCCTGCATAGTCCTGTTATAATTTTATGAGTCTCTATGAGATTCCTCCTCATGCTTCTGAACTCCAGCGAGAAAAATCCCAACCTAGTCAATCTCTCCTCATATGACAGTCCCGCCATCGCTGGAATCAGCCTGGTAAACCTTTGCTGCACTTCCTCGAGAGCAAGAACATCCTTCCTGAGAGAAGGAGACCATGCACACAATACTCCAAGTCTGGGTGCCTGGAACTCGATGCCGGAGGAGGTGGTGGAAGGAGGGACGATAGTGACATTTAAGGGGCATCTTGATAGATACATGAATAGGATGGGAATAGAGGGATATGTAGAAGATTGTAGTTTAGTCAGGCAGCATGGCCGGCACGGGCTTGGAGGGCCGAAGGGCCTGTTCCTGTGCTGTACTTTTCTTTGTTCTTTGTGTGGCCTCACCAAGGCCCTGTACAATTGCAGCAACGCATCCCTGCTCCTGTACTCGTAACCTCTCGCAATGAAGGCCAACATACCATTAGCCTTCTTTACCGCCTGCTGCACCTGCATTCTTACCTTCAGCGAATGGTGCACAAGGGCACCCAGGTCCCACTTCACACTCCCCTCTCCCAATTTACAACCATTTAGGTAGTAATCTGCCTACCTGTTTTTGCTTCCAAAATTAATAACCTCACACTTATCCAAATTATACTGCATCTGCCATTGGTTTGCCCACTCACCCAACCTGTCCAGATCTTGCTGTAGGGTCCCTGCATCCTCGTCACAATTCACCCTCCCACCTAATTTGGTATCATCTGCAAACTTTGAGATGTTACATCTTGTTCCCTCATCCAAATCATTAATATATATTGTGAATAGTTGGGGTCCCAGCACCGATCCCTATGGTACCCCACTAGTTACTGCCTGCCAATTTGAAAAGGACCCATTAATCCCTACTCTTTGTTTCCTCTCTGCCAACCAGTTTTCTATCCATCTCAATATATTTCCCCCAATCCCATGCACTTTAATTTTGCCCAATAATCTCTTATGTGGAACTTTGTCAAACGCCTTCTGAAAGTCCAACTATACCACATTGACTGGCTCCCCCTTGTCGACTGTACTGATTACCTCCTCAAAGAATTCCAACAGATTTGTCAAGCATGATTTTCCCTTCATAAATCCATGCTGACTCTGACTGATCCTGCCACTGATTTCTAAATGTTCCGCCAGAAATTCCTTGATAATGGATTCAAGCATTTTTCCCACTAACGATGTTAGGCTTACCGGCCTACAATTCCCTGCTTTCTCTCTACCTCCCTTGTTGAATATCGGAGTGACGTGAGCTACCCTCCAATCTGCAGGGACAGTTCCAGAGTCTATAGAATCCCGAAAGATGACCACCAATGCATCCACTATTTCCAGAGCCACCTCCTTAAGCAGTCTGGGATGCAGATTCTCAGGCCATGGGGATTTATCCACCTTCAATCCCATCAGTTTTCCCAACACCATTTCTCTACAAATGTTGATCTTCAGTTCTTCCTTCTCACTAAACCTTTCATTCTCCAACATTTCTGGTATCTGATTTGTGTCCTCTTTTGTGAAGACAGAACCAAAGTATGTGTTCAATTGCTCAGCCATTTCTTTGTCCCTTATTATGCATTCCCCTGTTTCTGTCTGTAGGGGGCCTACACTTCTCTTCACCAATCTCTTTCTCTTCACATATCTGGAGGAACTCTTAGTGGCAGTCTTTATGTTCCCTGCAAGCTTCCTTTCTTACTGTACTTTCTACTTCTTAATCAATTCCTTTGTCCTTCTTTGTTGAATTCTAAACTGCTCCCAATCCTCAGACTTATTATTTTTCTTGGCCAATCTGTATGCTTCTTCCTTGTATTGGATACTATTTCTAATTTCCATTGTAAGCCATGGATTGGCCCTCTTAGCCCCTTTGCTTTTGTGTCAGACAGGAATGAACAGTTGCTGTAGTTCCTTCATGCGTTCCTTGAATGTTTGCCATTGTCTATCCACAATGCTAAGGTGTAATGTCAATGTAGGGAGTGGAAGGGGGAAATGAGAAAAAGAGTTGCCTTTCATGGCCACTGGAGGTCACAAAGCACTTCCCAGCCAAAAGAGTACTTTGAAGTGTAGTCACTGTTATAGTGTAGGAAATACAGCAGCCAATTTGCACACAGCAAGATCCCACAAACACCAATGTGATAACTGCCAGATAATCTGTTCTTTTTGTTTGATGGATTGAGGGATAAGTATTGGCCAGGGCCCTGGGAGGACCCCCTGCTCTTCTGCGAAACAATGTGATAGGCTCTTTTACATCCAGCCAAGCAGGCAATGGAATTCTTGGCTTAACGTTTCATCTGAAAGACGGTGAAGCACTCTGTTATTACTGCACTGCAGTGTCAGCACAGATTGTGCTGCTCAAACCCTGGAGTAGGGATTCAAACCCAGGCCTGTTCTAATTTCCTGGCAAGTGTTTTCTCAACTCACCCACAGATGAGCTCCTCGAGAACCGCGTTAGGGACCTGGAGCTGGAGCTGGATGAACTTCGGATCATTCGGGAGGCGGAGGAAGTTATTGAGAGGAGTTATAGGGAGGTAGTCACACCTCAGGTAAAAGAAGAAGGTAGATGGGTTACCGTCAGGGGAGGGAGAGGGAACCGGCAGGCAGTGCAGGGATCCCCTGTGGTCGTTCCCCTCTATAACAAGTATACCGTTTTGGATACTGTTGCGGGGGACGACTTACCAGGGGTAAGCAATAGGGCACAGGTTTCTGGCACAGAGTCTGTCCCTGTTGCTCAGAAGGGAAGGGAGAAGAGGAACAGAGCACTTGTCATTGGGGACTCCATAGTTAGAGGAACAGACAGGAGGTTCTGTGGGAACGAAAGAGACTCACGGTTGGTGTGTTGCCTCCCAGGTGCCAGGGTTCGTGATGTCTCTGATCGTGTTTTTGAGATCCTTAAGGGGGAGGGAGAGCAGCCCCAAGTCGTGGTCCACATAGGTACCAACGACATAGGTAGGAAGAGAGATGGGGATTTGAGACAGAAATTCAGGGAGCTAGGGTGGAAGCTGAGAGCTAGAACAAACAGAGTTTTTATCTCTGGGTTGTTACCCATGCCACGTGCTAGTGAAGTGAGAAATAAGGAGAGAGAGGAGTTGAACACGTGGCTACAGGGATGGTGCAGGAGGGAGAGTTTTGGTTTCCTGGATAATTGGGGCTCATTCTGGGGTAGGTGGGACCTCTACAAACAGGATGGTCTTCACCTGAACCAGAGGGGTACCAATATCCTGGGGGGGAGATTTGCTAGTGCTCTTCGGGGGGGTTTAAACTAATTCAGCAGGGGGATGGGAACCTAAATTGTAGTCCCAGTGTACAGGATGTTGAGAGTAGTGAGGTCAGGGATAGGGTTAAAAGTTCGAAAGAGGGCACCGGCAAGCAAGACGCTGGTTTGAAGTGTGTCTACTTCAACGCCAGGAGCATCCGGAAAAAGGTGGGTGAGCTTGCAGCATGGGTTGGTACCTGGGATCTCGATGTTGTGGCGATTTCGGAGACATGGGTAGAGCAGGGACAGGAATGGTTGTTGCAGGTTCCAGGATTTAGATGTTTCTGTAAGAACAGAGAAGATGGTAAAAGAGGGGGCGGGTGGCATTGTTAATCAAGGAAAGTATTACGGCGGTAGAAAGGACGTTTGAGGACTCGTCTACTGAGGTAGTATGGGCCGAGGTTAGGAACAGGAGAGGAGAGGTCACCCTGTTGGGAGTTGTCTATAGTCCTCCGAATAGTTCCAGAGATGTAGAGGAAAGGATTGCAAAGATGATTCTCGACAGGAGCGAGAGTAACAGGGTAGTTGTTATGGGGGACTTTAACTTTCCAAATATTGACTAGAAATACTATAGTTCGAGTACTATAGATGGGTCAGTTTTTGTACAGTGTGTGCAGGAGGGTTTTCTGACACAGTATGTAGACAGGCCAACAAGGGGCGAGGCCACATTGGATTTGGTACTGGGTAATGAACCCGGTCAGGTGTTAGATTTAGATGTAGGTGAGCACTTTGGTGATAGTGATCACAACTCGGTTATGTTTACTTTAGCAATGGGCAGGGATAGCTATATACCGCAAGGCAAGAATTATAGCTGGGGGAAAGGCAATTATGATGCTATTCGGCAAGATTTAGGATGTATAGGATGGGGAAGGAAACTGCAGGGGATGGGTACAATCGAAATGTGGAGCTTTTTCAAGGAACAGCTACTGCATGTCCTTGATAAGTATGTACCTGTCAGGCAGGGAGGAAGTTGTCGAGCAAGGGAACCGTGGTTTACTAAGGAAGTTGAAGCACTTGTCAAGAGGAAGAAGGAGGCTTATGTTAGGATGAGACATGAAGGCTCAGTTAGGGCACTTGAGAGTTACAAGTTAGCCAGGAAGGACCTAAAGGGAGAGTTAAGAAGAGCGAGGAGAGGACACGAAAAGTCGTTGGCGGATAGGATCAAGGAAAACCCTAAGGCTTTCTATAGGTATATCAAGAACAAAAGAATGACTAGAGTAAGATTAGGGCCAATCAAGGATAGTAGTGGAAAGTTGTGTATGGAATCAGAGGATATAGGGGAAGCGTTAAATGGATATTTTTCGTCAGTGTTTACACAATGTTGTCGAGGAGAATACTCAGGTTCAGTCGACCAGGCTAGATGGAATTGGGGTTCAAAAGGAGGAGGTGTTAGCAATTTTGGAAAATGTCAAAATAGATAAGTCCTCTGGGCCAGATGGGATTTATCCTAGGATTCTCTGGGAAGCCAGGGAGGAGATTGCAGAGCCTTTGTCCTTGATCTTTATGTCGTCTTTGTCGACAGGAATAGTGCCAGAAGACTGGAGGATAGCAAATGTTGTCCCCTTGTTCAAGAAGGGGAGTAGAGACAACCCTGGTAATTATAGACCTGTGAGCCTTACTTCGGTTGTGGGTAAAATGTTGGAAAAGGTTATAAGACATAGGGTTTATAATCATCTTGAAAAGAACAAGTTGATTAGCGATAGTCAACACGGTTTTGTGAAGAGTAGGTCATGCCTCACAAACCTTATTGAGTTTTTTGAGAAGGTGACCAAACAGGTGGATGAGGGTAAAGCGCTTGATGTGGTGTATATGGATTTCAGTAAGGCGTTTGATAAGGTTCCCCACGGTAGGCTATTGCAGAAAATAAGGAAGTATGGGATTGAAGGTGATTTAGCGGTTTGGATCAGTAATTGGCTAGCTGAAAGAAGACAGAGGGTGGTGGTTGATGGCAAATGTTCATCCTGGAGTTCAGTTACTAGTGGTGTACCGCAAGGATCTGTTTTGGGGCCACTGCTGTTTGTCATTTTTATAAATGACCTGGAAGAGTGTGTAGAAGGATGGGTTAGTAAATTTGCAGATGACACGAAGGTCGGTGGAGTTGTGGATAGTGCTGAAGGATGTTATAGGATACAGAGGGACATAGATAAGCTGCAGAGCTGGGCTGAGAGGTGGCAGATGGAGTTTAATGCGGAAAAGTGCGAGGTGGTTCACTTTGGAAGGAGTAACAGGAATGCAGAGTACTGGGCTAATGGCAAGATTCTTGGTAGTGTAGATGAACAGAGAGATCTCGGCATCCAGGTACATAAATCCCTGAAAGTTGCCACCCAGGTTAATAGGGCTGTTAAGAAGGCATATGGTGTGCTAGCCTTTATCAGTAGGGGAATTGAGTTTCGGAGCCACAAGGTCATGCTGCAGCTGTATATAACTCTGGTGCGGCCGCACCTGGAGTACTGCGTGCAGTTCTGGTCACCACATTATAGGAAGGATGTGGAAGCTTTGGAAAAGGTTCAGAGGAGATTTACTAGGATGTTGCCTGGTATGGAGGGAAGGTCTTACGAGGAAAGGCTCAGGGACTTGAAGTTGTTTTTGTTAGAGAGGAGAAGGCTGAGAGGTGACTTAATAGAGACATATAAGATAGTCAGAGGGTTAGATAGGGTGGACAGTGAGAGTCTTTTTCCTCGGATAATGATGACCAACACGAGGGGACATGGCTTTAAATTGAGGGGTGGTAGATATAGGACAGATGTCAGAGGCAGTTTCTTTACTCAGAGAGTAGTAGGGTGTGGAACGCCCTGCCTGCAACAGTAGTAGACTCGGCAACTTTAAGGGCATTTAAGTGGTAACTGGATAGACATTTGGATGAAAATGGAATAGTGTAGGTCAGATAGGCTTCAGATGGTTTCACAGGTCGGCGCAACATCGAGGGCCGAAGGGCCCGTACTGCGCTGTAATGTTCTATGTTCTATGACAAAGGACAAAACCAAACCGGATAGGTGACACACAACACATTAAACAGCACAGTACGCAACGTTCTCATTGCGCAAAGGCTAAACACAAAATATGTTAGATTACAATGTTAGATTTGTTAGATTTGGGCAGCAGGGTAGCATGGTGGTTAGCATAAATGCTTCACAGCTCCAGGGTCCCAGGTTCGATTCCCGGCTGGGTCACTGTCTGTGTGGAGTCTGCACGTCCTCCCCCTGTGTGCGTGGGTTTCCTCCGGGTGCTCCGGTTTCCTCCCACAGTCCAAAGATGTGCGGGTTAGGTGGATTGGCCATGCTAAATTGCCCGTAGTGTCCTAATAAATGTAAGGTAAAGGGGGGGGTTGTTGGGTTACGGGTATAGGGTGAATATGTGGGTTTGAGTAGGGTGATCATGGCTCGGCACAACATTGAGGGCCGAAGGGCCTGTTCTGTGCTGTACTGTTCTATGTTCTATGTTCTACAAGGCAGTAATCTATAAGGAGTTAAGACTGCATACGTTCCTTGGTCACCTCAACCTCAAGGCTGGCTGACTGGCTGGAAAAGATCTGCATTTATATAATGCCTCTCATGACCTCAGAACATCCCAAAGCATTTTTCAGCCAATGAAGTACTTGTGAAATTTAGTCACTGTTGCAATTTAGGATATGGCACGGCCAAAGAGCGCAGCAAGATGCCACAACTGCGATGAGATTGATGCATTGATAATCGTTTTTAGGTGTTAATTCAAGGATGAGAGCAGGCAGAGCATTGGGATTGTTACGTAATAACGTCTCGAGACCTTCTGTGTCCACCCGAGGAGACAAACATCCAGACTGACAGACTTTTGACAATTCAGGACTCCCTCGGTACTAAGAGCATCAGACTGGAATTTTAAATCTCTGAAGTGGGGCTTGTACAATCTTCTGTTACGCAATATTTTTCTTTAAAAAACTTCTGCAGGGTAATATTGTGACAGACGTTGAAACTCAGATTAAGGTAGTTCAACAAGAAAAGTCATCAGGAATAATGTTAAGTGCACAAATTTCAAATTCATGCCAACTGGATACAATGGATGCAAGTAAAGTAAGTCCCCATTTAAAGTTGTTTCGCTTTAACACCGGTAAGGCCTGTGATCTCGTTGAGTGTTGTAAGTTTTGTTTTAACATTCTTTCCCATGTAATATAATAATAATCTTTATTGTCACAAGTAGGCTTACATTAACACTGCAATGAAGTTACTGTGAAAATCCCCTAGTCGCCACACTCCGACGCCTGTTGGAGTACACAGAGGGAGAATTCAGAATGTCCAATTCACCTAACCTGCACGTTTTTGCGCAACTTGTGGGGGGAAACCGGAGCACCCGGAGGAAACCCACGCAGACACGGAGAGAACAGACAGTGGCCCAAGACGGGAATCGAACCTGGGACTCTGGCGCTGTGAAGCAACAGTGCTAACCACTGTGCTATCGTGCTGCCCAATCGGCAACATTTTGGCCAATTTCCTTTGTAAACCATGGATTGGCCCTCTTAGCCCCTTTGCTTTTGTGTCAGACAGGAATGAACAGTTGCTGTAGTTCCTTCATGCGTTCCTTGAATGTTTACCATTGTCTATCCACAATGGTAAGGTGTAATGTCAATGTAGGGCCAACTTCAAAGTTGTGGCCTCTGCACATCTCACCGGTCCACCCTCTCATCACAACTCCCACTCTCTAACCCACCCTCTCGTCGCTTCCCTCTCCCCGGACCTGGGTTCCCATTGAAGATCCAGATGTGATCTAAAGTTGGAGCTTCAGGGACCGGGGAGGAGGAGTCTGTAACCCGGGGATAGGAGAGAAGGAGGCCGAAACACTGGGTGAGGCCTCTCCCCATTTTTAAACTTATTTTATTTTAAAATTTATTTTGTTTACCAATGTAGCATTGCAATATATTTCAATTGGGAAGGTATCATGTTTCAATATTTGTTTCTTTCTGAAAAGGAATGCCCTACAGAACTGAACTACAGTTTAACATCGATTTCCATGGGGATTTTTCAGTTAAAGTCATTTCGCTCAAAGTTGTGGTTTTCAGGAATACAACCACAACATTCAAGTGAGGACCAACTGGGAGGATGTTGGTGAATCTGAATCTCCTGAATCAGACACAATGTTAACTTAAGAACATAAGAACATAAGAACTAGGAGCAGGAGTAGGCCATCTGGCCCCTCGAGCCTGCTCCGCCATTCAATTAGATCATGGCTGATCTTTTGTGGACTCAGCACCCATATTACAAATGGTCGCAAAGTCTGATCAAATATGTCACAACATTATTGAAGTGAGAGGGAAGAAAAATCATTTATTTCAAAAATATTTTGTTCCTCACCAGCTCAGCAAGCCTTAGCCAGGAGTTTCTGGGACAGACAGATTAAAAAGGTTTGCAGTCAGTGCTTAGTTGCTTCATCTCAGCCCAGGGGACAGCATACACCCTGCAGATGTTGAGGGGTGACCGATAACCTGCCATCGTTCCCACACCCTACTGCTGTTCAGTGATGTGCTCCCACCCGGCTGAAAAGTCCACTTGCAATGATGAACGAAAATGCTAGACACCAAGCGAGGGCAAGATCAGTTTTGGCAGTATTGCTGCTTGGGTGGAACGGCCGACCAACACGCACTGTGCCGACACAGGGATAACGCTGAGGTACCTTAAGCGGGAAGCCTGAACCTGTCAAATCGGACCCCGGCACAAGTAGGTGCCCTCTGAAGCAGCCCTGAGGGGAGAAAATTAGCAAATAAAAAACATTTCAAAGGAAGGACCACCCCTGCTAGCAGTGAGAAGATAAGCTTCCCCTCCGCAGTGAAGTCACACTCCATACAACACAAGTGTGAATTAAACCACTGTGGAATAAATATATATGGTATCAGGACTTTAGGTACAGTCTCTATTTCGAACTGAAAACATAATAACATAGGAAAGAGGAGATCGAGTAAGCCTACGGAGCTTTCTCTGCCATGTAATATGATCATGTTGATGCTCATAGATCAATTCTACCTTCCCACACTATTCACAGGAACCTTCAGTGCAGAAGGAGGCCATTCAACCCAACTCTGAAAGAGCATTCTACCTCATCCCACTCCCCTCCCCTGTAACCTGGCACATTCTCTCTTTTCAGATAGCAACCCAATTCCCTTTGAATGCCACAATCGAACCTGCCTCCAGCACCATCTCAGGAAGTTTGTTCCAGACTTCAACTCCCTCAGCGCGAAAAAATGTTTCCTCGCATCATTTTTACTCCTTTTGCCTATTATTTAGAACCTGTGCCCTCTGCTGCTTCTTGTTCTCAAGTGGAAAAAGTTTCTCATTATTTACCCTGTGCACATTTTTACCCTGCGTCCTTTTCTTGGATTGTCACCGTGCCATATTGAAGAGTCTTCAATGCTCCCTTGAACCCAAAAGTATTGCCGTCGGGTGTCTTAAACTCCTGGCAGGGTCACGCATGACGGTAAGGTCGGTGAGAGGAACCAGACAAAGCACAATCCAAAACAAGTCCTCAACAGTGGACCAGGAGGAAGATACTCATTGTGATGGCGGATTACGGCTGCAGCAGCTGAAAAATCTCCAGTCATTGAAGTTCCCTTGCCACAGGAACTGGGCCCACCTTCTGTCAAGTACCATGTGTCCATTCATGCGCAACGGCATTCCCACATTAAACGAAGTCCCGCACAATGCACCTACATAGAGGGAAACCATCACACAAATAAGCCCTGCGGTGATAGGACCTTGAGATCTGGAAGTCCCTAGCATTGGACCGGCACGTACGTGTGGAGTTTGATTCAGTCGTATCACTCTTGGAATAGGAACAGGAGGGGTTTTGACAGCTTTCTTCGTGGCTGAGTAGCTTTCTTCAGGATCCACTCTGCTCACTCTGTATGGAGAAGGGATTAGCAAAGGAGCCTGAAAAATGGCCAGTTGCATCTCCAGCCTGGCTGGAAAACCGTATCCAGCAGCGCATCGACCTGCGGTCAGAAAATCAGAGTTAATCTCAATCTCGGAACCTGGAATGCACAAACCCTCATGGACAATGAGCAAAACAATTGACCGGAACGGACAACTGCCCTTGAGCTCAGGCACTTTAGGATTGATGTTGCTGCCCTGCAAGAGACCCAAAGAGCAGGCAACGGGCAGCTGAAGGTGAACGGCAGCGGTTACACCTACGTCTGGAGAGGAAATTCCGAGGATCAGCCCAGGACACATGGAATTGGATTCACCATCAAGAACAAACTCGGCAACTGACTTTCAGCATCAATAACCACCTCATGACTCTCTGCTATAACTTACCATGAACCAGCAGGCAACGATTGTGAGTGTCTACACCTCAACCCTTGATGCAGATGACGAGTCCAAAGAAAACTCCTACTCCTCCCTGGACTATACTTTCCAATATTCTTAAGAGGCTAAGATTGTGTTCCTTGGGGACTTCAACGCCAGGTTTGGAAAGTACTTCCAAGGAACCATAAGAAAGGAAGGAGTTGGGAACTGCAACTTCACAAAGTGTTCTCCTGCTCACCAAATGTGCAGAATACCAGCTTGTCATCACCAACACACTGTTCCACAAAAAAGACAGCCATTATGCCAGGGTGTGAAGAAACCATCAGCAACAAGACCAGCAAACACCAAGACTGGTTCAATGAGAAGGACCACACCACCCAAGATCTCATCGACATGAAGAGGAAAGCTCTCCACACCTGGAAAAAATAACATAACCAGCAAGGTAAAGAGGAGAGCTCATCAAACAGCCAAGGCGGAACTACAATGAAGAGCCACGGAAATCAAAAAACAATGGTGGACTGAGAAAGCTAAGGAGTTGCAACTCCTCGCCGACGAGCCCGACACGAGAGATTTCCTCAGTGCCACCAAGGCAACATATGGACCCAACAACCTAGGCTTCAACCCAGTATGGAGTAAGGATGGAGCCCTTTTGAGAGACATACTTCGATGGAGAGAACACTTCAAAGAACTCCTAAACCATGAGACAGTCATAGTTGAGGATGTATTCAAAGAAATTCCCCCAACTCCCCATCAATGATGATCTTGGATTCCCACCAAGTTAGGATGAAGTAGAAGCCATTAAACACATGATAAATGAAAAATCCCGCTGGAGGGGATGCGATTCCGTCAGAATTTTCAAACTTGGAGGAGAAATAATTACCCGTCATTTCCATCAGCTGTTCCGGAAAATCTGGGACAGAGAAGAAATTCCAGCCAATCGCAGGGATGCCATCATCACCAACTTCAAGAAAGGAGACAAAGCAGACCGTGGGAGCTCTCGAGGAATCTCCCTACTCTCCATCACTGTGAAGATCTTCACCTGAAACCTTGCTGGCCACTTTCTCCTATTCTCTGAAGAAATCCATCCTTCCGTAAAGGCAGCGTGGTTTTTGACCAACCCGTGGAACAATGGACATGATTTTCAATGCTCGACAACTTCAAGGGAAATGCCAGTCACAATATCAACTACTCTACATGGCCTTCATCGATCTGATTGAGGCTTTTGACTCAATTGGACGTTATGGAAGACCCTGTCAAAGGCCAACTGTCCAGAGAAATTCATCAACATCCTCCATCCCCTCCACTTTCCCCGTAACCCTTGATTCACTTACTGATCAAGAATCTATCTCAGCCTTAAATACACACAAGGACTCTGCCCCCACAGCTCTCAGTGGAAAGTAGTTCCAAAGACTCACAACCCTCTGAGAGAAGAAATTTCTCCTCATCTCAGTCTTAAATTGGTGGCCCTTTATTCTGAGACTGCTCTCTGGTCCTGTGAAACCCCTCAAGAATCCTATATGATTCATTGAGATCACCTCTCATTCTTCTAAACTCCAATGAGTAGAGTCCCAACCTGTCTAACCTTTGCTTATAAGACGATCCCTCCATACCGGGCACCATCCTAGTGAACCTTCTCTGAACTGCCTCCAATGTAATAATATCTTTCCTTAAATAAGGGGACCCCAAACTGCTCACAGTGCGCCAGATATGGTCTCACCAGCACCTTGTACAGCTGCAGCAAGACTTCCCGACTCTTATACTCCAACCCCTTTTAAAGAAGGGCCAATATTCCATTAACCTTCCTGCTTACCTACTGCACCTGTGTGCGAGCCCCCCACCGCCACCCATATCCACTCTGATTTAGACACCCTCGAAAAACTCTAATAAATTAGTCAGACATGAGTTTCCTTGAATGAAGCCAGGCTGATTCTGCTTGATTGGATTATGGTTTCACAAATGTGCGTCTATTACCTCTTTAATAATTGATCCCAACATTTTTCCAACAATAGATGTTTGGCGAATTGGACATTCTGAATTCTCCCTCAGTGTACCCGAACAGGCCGCCGGAATGGGACAGCCAGGGGATTTTCACAGTAACTGTGTTACATGTTAATGTAAGCCCTCTTGTGACACTAAGATTATTATTATGTTAGGCTAATCGGCCTATAGATACCTCTTTTTGCTTCCCTCCCTTTTTGAACAAGGGTGTCACTTTGGCAGTTTCCCAATCCTCCGGTACTTCTCCAGAATCCAAGGAGTGTTGGTTTTACAACCAAAGCATCCACTACATCGGTAACTACTTCTTTTAGGATCCTAAGATGTAAGCCATTTGGGCCAGGAGACGTATCTGCCTTTAGCCCGATTAGTTTGTCTAATACTCCTTCTCTAGTGGTGGTGATGGTATTTAATTCTTCCCCCGCATTCTTTGGGAAGTTCTAAGTATTTTCAACCATAAAGGCTGATGTAAAATATCTGTTTAACTCCTCTGCCATTTCCTTGTTCCCCATAACTATCTCCCCACATTCATTTTCTAAGGGACCTATGTTTACTTTGACCTCTTTCTCCCTTTTTTATATTTAAAGAAGCTCTTATTGTCAATTTTTATATTCCTTACTAGCTTGCCCTCGTAGTTTATTTTCTCTCTCTTTATTATATTTTTAGTCCTCCTTTGTTGGATTCTGAATGTATCCCAGTCTGCGGGGCTATCACTGACCTTTGCCTTGTATGCTTTTTCTTTCAACTTAATATTCTCCTTAGCTTTCTTGGTTAGTCATGGTTGTTTATTGCCCTCTTAGACTTTTTCCTCCCTGCTAGGATATATTTTTTTTTGTTTTTTAAATTTAGATTACCCAATTATTTTTTCCGAATTAAGGGGCAATTTAGCGTTGGCCAATCCACCTACTCTGCACATTTTTGGGTTGTGGGGGCGAAACCCACGCAGACACGGGGAGAATGTGCAAACTCCACACGGACAGTGACCCAGAGCCGGGATTGAACCTGGGACCTCAGCGCCGTGAGGCGGTTGTGCTAACCACCGTGCTGCCGCTAGGATATATTTTAGTTGAGAGTTATGAATTACCTTCTTAAATGTCTGCCACTGCTTATTTACTGTCCTTCCTGCTAATCTATCCATCCAGTCTACTTTAGCTAACTCTATCCTCATTTCGTTGTCATTCCCTTTATCCAAGTTAAACACAGTTGTTTGTGACCCAAGTTTCTCACTCTCAAACTGAAAATTAAATTCCACCATGTTATGATCACTACTTCCGAGGGAATCTTTTACCATAAGGTAATTTATTAAACCTTCCTTATTATCTATTACCAGATCCAAGATAGCCTGTTCCCTGGTTGGATCCATGACATATTGCTCCAGGAAAGTATCCTATTGTATTCCTCTATTCTTTTTACGTGCTCCTACTGTTTGTTGATTTATACCCTTTCCTAAAGTGTGGCTTCTGTTTGAGGGTCTGTTCCTACCAATCCCTTTTTTACCTCCACCCAAATGAACTCTACATCATCCGAATCTAGATCCTCTCTCACAACTGTTCTCATTTCATCTCTTTTAACAGTGCTACCTCACCACCTTTTTCTTCCCTCCTGTCCTCCCGGCAGGCCTCCCTGAATATTAAGTTCCCAGCTTTGATCTTCTTGTCACCATGTTTCCATAATGGCTAAGACCACTTGACAGGGGAGATGCTGAGAGACTATTTCCATTTTTGTTGGTATACAGATATACAGAGTCTGTGATGCCAATACAACAGAAGTAGAAGTGGTGGTGGTGAGAGGGGGGGGGGGGGGGGGGGGGGAAATCTGGAACTAGGGGCACAGTTTAGGAATAAGGAGTCTCTAATTCAGGGTGGAGCCGAGGGTCTCAAAGGGTGGTTGATCTTTAGAATTCTGTTTTCCAGAGAGGCATGGAAGCTGGTTCATTGAATACATTCAAGGCTGAGTGAGAACTACAAGGAATCAAGGATTATATGGCAGGAATGTGGAGTTGAGGTCATGATTAGATCAGCCATCATCTTACTGAATGACGGCGCAGGCTCAAGCGGCCAAATAGCTTACTGCCCTCCTTGTTCTTGTCTCTGCCTTTAAAGGGATCCATATTTATTTCACAAATCTCTTCCTTTTACTTACCTGTAAAAAACTTCTGTAAGCTGTATTTTTAATGTCTGCGGCTCGTTTACTCTCACATTCTAATTAATCTGTCAATTTCTGGTCACTTTTTTCATGGAATCCTTAAAATCCTCCCAATCCTCAGATTTGAGAAAGTGTCAAGGATTCTGAACTCTCTTCCTGGAGGCCTATATCCTCTTCCTCCCTTCACAAATATGACACAATGGCCACGATTCTCTAGCCGCTTTGCACTCGAGCAAGAGTACAACGCGGCCGGAGAATCCTGGGAGAGCCCTTCAGCGGGCCTGCCTCGCGGGATTTACCCAAGTCCCGTGAGGCATGGGAGTCGGAACTTGCCCCAAAAGGGCAGGAGCCAACAGACGCACGTGGATATCAGTCGTAAACCTACTTCCAACCTCCCTGCCTGGGATCTACAGGCCTCCCTGAATTCTCCGGCCTTCCAGGGAGGCTGCAGCCAGGCATCGTTGAGCACTGGTCCACACCATAAGACATAGGAGCAGAATTAGGCCACTCAGCCCATCGAGTCTGGTCTGCCATTCAATCATGGCTGATATTTTCTCATCCGCATTCTCCTGCCTTCTCCCCATAACCCCTGATCCCCTTATTAATTAAGAACCTATCTATCTCAGTCTCAAAGACACTCAGTGATTTGGCCTCCACAGCCTTCTGCGGCAAAGAGTTCCACAGATTCACCACCCTCTGGCTGAAGAAATTCCTCCTCATCTCTGTTTTGAAGGACCATCCCTTTTAGTCTGAGATTGTGTCTTCTGGTTCTAGTGGAGCAAGTGGAGCAGCACCCATGGGGTCTCCAGGGCCATCGGAGACCCCTGGGTGGTCAGGTTAAGTGCAGGGTGGCTCCCTGGCCCTCCCCCTGCCAAGGTGCCTGAATGGCACTGTCAAGTCAGCAGGAGCACTGCTTGGGTACCAAGATGGCAGTGTAAGGGGCCGAGGGAGGCCATGCCTATGAAATGAGGATGAAGGGGAGGTTTGAAGGGCAGCTAAGTAGGGGCCTCAGGGAGGTTGGAAGGGACAGGGTGCTGAAAGGGGGCTTGGAGGGACCTGAAGAGAGGGGGGTGGGCCATAGCAGGGTGTGCTCACTTGGGGGATGTGGAGTATTGCCCATGTGTGTGGGGGGGTGATATTGCCTATGGGTGGGGGGTGGGGGGGGGGGGGGGGGGACTGTAGCCATGCTGGCCACGCAAAATGGACACTGAGCCAAACTAAAATGGAAGGCTGCTGAGAAACAGACAGTTCAGCCAGAACAGCAGTCTGCAAAGAGCAGTTTGCATTCTGCAGCAGCAGAAACCAGTTTGGGCTCAGGTGAAGAGACCTTAGCTAGGTGCAAATGGCAAAACGCTTTGCATGCTAATGAGGCCATCAGACTTGAACACCCACACAATAGATACATTTGGTTCTGAATGGACACATTCCAATCAAGACCCAGACATCGAGGCACCAGAAACCTCCGAACAAAAGGACATAAGAAACGCCCCCTCCATCACGGAGACCCCCTCGCATTGGGGAATTAATCCAGTATCGATAAGAAATTGATCCAATAGGTAGAGCCCGCCCGAGAAGAGGGAAGGACAACGGAACCCCTATAAAAGATAGGGACCTCGTGTTGTCCGGTCTGTTAAACCTGTGCTCCGGCCTCGACTGACACCTGGTATCCTGACTCCAGCCGTTGAGCACCAGCCGCCGAAACCGTAAGTTCAACGCTCGCTACGCGATCCAAGCCCACTAGACTCCCAAGTGCCAGAACGCTTGCTGAAGGCTGCAGACAAAACCAGGACGAAGGCCTCGTTCTCTGACCTTGCCTGTTCCTGTTAGATAAGTATTCTGTTTGCTTATGTTTAGTTGTAGCTTAGTCTCTTAGTGTGTGTGCATGAGTATTTATTATTAACTGTATAATAAATATTGATCGTTTGAACTTGACTAATCGGTTGTATCGTCTTTATTACTTTGAATTTGACCTTGGAATACTTGTGACGTTGCCTATACGGCAGCTGGCGACTCCAGAGCTTAAATAATTACATAGAACAGAGCCTAGCAGTGTTAAGCACACGTCGAACTCGGAGGCGTGTTAATACACTCCAATAAACGCGTTTTACGCCCATAGTAAAACGTGCAACATTTAGTGGCGACATCCGCCGGGACCCTGTTGTAAGTGGAAACACCACAGTGTCCAGGACCCTGAAATTTGAATTAGAACTCCAAATTGCAGAGAAAAGAAAGAGATCACAAGTATTCAAGGTGTTCAAAATAATAAGCGAAATTCGGAAGTGTGTTTTAGTGCATGCGTACTAACAGGGCTGTAAGGTAAAACTGAAAGCTTTTTGTTGCGACAAACTTTCGGTAGTTTTGTAATCGGAAAATAGCGTAAGCCGTACCCTTTTCTCAAAACACCACCCCAGCAACCCCCTGTTCCAAATTATAAAAAGAGAGTCAGAGGAAATGGCCATGCAGGCAATGGAACGTCTGATGGATCCAGCAAAGTTTGTGGTCGCAGCGACCAGCAGCAGTAGCAGAGTAGGCCAGTGTCCCACGTGGGAGCTGGAACTCCGCAAATATTTACAAGGAAAGGGATGGCCCCTTTGGAAAGAGTTTTGTGCAAATGAGGAGACAGGTCCCGGAAGTATAGGTCATACTTGGTGGGAGAACCTCTCTCAGATACACAAAAAGAGTTTAAGTAAAGCACGCAAGCCGATGGCGATTGTGTCCTGCTTGGCACAGTTGCGAGGCGCAGAGGAGGTCATCAGGACGCTCCGGACAGATTTAGAGGAAAGGAACCGAATGAGTAAGGTCGATGTCAGGGACATTGAGAAAGAAAACCTGGATCTTAAAGGGAAGTTGGCAGAGAAGGGTAGAGAGGTGGATGATGCCAAGAGGGCTCACCAGTCTTGTCTAGCTCATCTGAACAGTTCCCAGACCCAGTATGAGAAAGCCTATCAGGACGTGCAACGTGCCGTTCTGATAAGACAGGAATCGGAAAAGCAGGTGGAGGCATTGCAGAGGCAATGTTCCGATCTCAAAGCAGCTTTGAGAGCACTCCATGCTGCAACAACCGAACAAAGACAAAGCACAGTTGACCACGCGAAATGCAGAAAACAGATTGCGGAACTGCAATCTCTGCTTTCGGTGCAGAATGGCTTCCAAAGCACCTTTGGAGCTCAGTTAGATGGGGAAAATGCCCCAGATTGGCAGGAATTAAGCGAGACAGCGCAGCGTTATGTTCAGGGAACATGTGCGCCCGCAGCTCAGCAGAAACGACAGGCACCCCAACCCCCCACAGCTCAGATCATAACCGCACCCATGAATCCCGTAACCACACAGAGGAAAGCCGAATCAGAAGGCGCCCCAGACATAACTTACACCACCCCTTTAACAGTAACCCAGCTAAGGGACGCTTGTGAAAAGATCACTCCGTTCCTCCCCACCGCAGACCCCCACCAGTTCTTTGCGAAAGTAAAACAGCAGGCTACCATGTACGGCCTGGATGAGAGAGAGCAGGTTAAGCTCACCGTGCTGAGCTTAGACCAGAGTGTAGTGGCAGCCCTCCCCGACCCACAAAACGTGGCAGGAGGCAGCCTAGAGGAGATGCACACTGCTATTTTAGATGCCATCGGGTACAATAGAGGTGACCCCGTAGAAGGCTTGAATAAGTGCAGGCAGAAGAGATCTGAACACCCCACAGCATTCGCCGGAAGGCTGTGGATTCACTTCAGCGCAGTTTTCGGACAGCTAGATAGAGCGCATTTAACCCGCGAAAACATGGTTAAGTGGACGCGCACAATTATCTCACACGCAACAGAGGCAGGACAGAGCGCTTGCAATAATTACGACCCCTCAGAAGAGGCCCATAACGAGAAATGGGTCCTCAAAAGATTGTCCCGCGCTTGGGAGCAATCGCTTCAGGCAAAAGCAAAGGTTAGATCCCCAGAAGAGGCTCAGGCTGCTGCAGATATCCAAGCAGTCAGAGAGCACCAGAAGCCCGCATGGGTAAATGAAGGCAAGAGCAGCCCTCAACAGAAAGGACAGGAATGCTATAACTGTGGACAGTTAGGGCATTGGGCAAAAGAGTGCCAAGCACCCCAGCGATCTCAGAGAGGCCAGCAGACAGGCACTCTGAACCGCAACAAAGCAAAACCAATCCACAATGTAGCAGTACAGTCAGGACCCACCAATGTGGACGAGACGAACTGACGGTGTTCGGGCTCCCCCACTTGGGTCTGTGACACACTATGGGACTCATCAGGGAGGCCCGTAGTCACGGCAAAAGTCAAAGGGAAGCCCATAGAGTTATTGTGGGACACAGGAGGATCCCGCACCACCATTAACTCCACAACCACGGCACACGCAGACACGTGGCCGACCACCTCCACCATCACACTTAGCGGGTTCACCGGACACTCGCAGCAGGGACATATCACAGCACCCGTAGCGATCCAGCTAGGGAACATTAGCACAAGGCACCCCGTAGTTTTAGTAAATCTTCCCCGGACAGCAGAGCACATCCTGGGGATAGATTTTATGAACGCCCACAGCTTGTCGTTCGACCCAGTGAACCAGTGTGTCTGGCGAATGGCGAGATCAGACAGAGCCCCAGCCACCCTCACAGTAGGAGACTACGCTAATCGGATTAGCGCAGTGGGAGAGTACTCATTCGACCTGACTACGCTCCACACCGACTGACAAATTAAGGCCCTACTAAACAAACACAGGACAGCATTTGCAAGTCACCGTCATGACTGTGGCAGAATGACTGGACAAGTTCATGTTACCGGACAGGACCCCCGACCGCAAAAGCAGTATAGATTTCCCCTCGAGGCAGAGGTGGAAATAGAAAAAGTTATAGGCAGCTTGTTGGACCAAGGTGTACTGAGAACGGTAGCCTCCACCAACAATGCCCCTATTTGGCCAGTGAGGAAGCCCGATGGATCATGGCGTCTGACCATCGATTATCGGGAACTCAACAAAGTAACCCCCGCAGTAGCCCCAACGGTAGCTACTAGTCCCGAGACCATGCTCAAGCAGGGTCTCAACGCCAAGTACTTCACGGTATTGGACATCAGTAATGGATTCTGGTCAATACCATTGGCAAAAGCGTGCCAATACAAATTCGCATTCACTTTCAAAACTCAGCAGTACACGTGGACATGCCTCCCACAAGGATTCCACAATTCCCCCTCCATTTTCCACCGACAGCTGGCAAGTGGATTAGAAAAATTTTCCCGACCCGAATGTCTGGTACAGTATGTAGACGACCTACTACTGCAGACAGACACAAAGGCAGAGCACATTTCGCTTCTGGCCGAACTCCTGGAACTCTTAACTGAAATTGGCTGTAAAGTTAACCCGAAAAAGGCCCAAATATTGGAAAGTAAAGTGATGTATTTGGGATCAGTCATCACGCACGGCAAACGCGAGATCGAATTCAAAAGAATAGATTCGATCGTCAAATTGCCCCTTCCCCAAAATGTATCAGCCCTCCGGTCGTTTTTAGGACTGGTTGGCTATTGTCGGAACCACATAGACGGATTCGCGACAAAAGCCGCCCCACTTTCAGACCTCCTTAAGAAAGGAGCCCCCTGGGAATGGCTTCCGCAGCATACAGGCGCTGTGGAAGAGTTGAAACGAGCCCTTAGTGCAGCACCCGCGCTGCTAGTCCCCGACCAACTTTCACCGTACGCAATCGAGGTAGCTAGCACAGATCTAACCCTCTCGGCCGTGTTGCTTCAGGAACGGCACGAGCAGCTAAGACCAGTGGCTTATGCCTCCCGACTGTTAGACCCAGTAGAACAAGGATTTTCAGCCTGTGAGAGGCACCTCCTTGCTGTCTTCTGGGCAGTGCAGTATTTCTCATACATCACCGGACTAAACCCCATCACCATTCTAACCGAACATACACCCACACAGCTACTACTAGACGGTCGACTGAAGGACGGTTCAGTTAGCCAGATTAGGGCAGCTAGGTGGACCCTACTTTTACAAGGACGGGACATTACAGTAAAACGGACACGCACCCACACATACTTAGCAGACAACCTCCAATACCCCGGACAGCCCCATGACTGTGAAATTGTAGCTCCCCTGCATAACACAGGACCCTTTTTAGCAAAAACACCCCCCAGGAAGATAGGGAACCCGAAACAAAGCCCCCAGCCCACAGACACGTGTGGACCCTTGAGGATTTATGTAGACGGTTCCTCCACAGTTTTAAATGGTGAGCGTATCACAGGATGCGGCATCTATGTAGAGGACGCGCAGGGGCGCGCTCTCGAAGAAATCGCTCTTAAGTTACCAGGTCACTTAGGCGCGCAGGCAGCAGAGCTAGCAGCCATAGCGTACATAGTGGACCACCCCGATTCTTTCCCCAGCCCAGCAGACATATATTCAGACAGCTTATATGTCTGTAACAGTTTAACCGATTTTCTGCCCCTGTGGAGGACACGAGGTTTTGTCTCCGCAGACGGGAAACCCCTTCCATCAGCCCCTCTACTCCAGCATATTTTAGCGAAAGCGAAGGACAGGACCTTCGGCATTATAAAAGTTCGCAGCCACCATAGGTCATCACCCCCTGGGAATGTAAAAGCCGACGCATTGGCTAAGGCAGGTTCCAGGAGAGGACACTTATGGACCCCCCCAGCTAGCGCACCAGCTAGCGCCCCTGTGAGCGCAGTCCAAGTCTCACAGACTGATATTAAAGATCTCGTGGCAGCACAAAAACAGGACGGAGACCTCAGGGAGGTTTTCAAGGGAAACTTTGTGCCTGCTTACGAGCACTTTAAACACGCACTGACCACACATGAGGGTGTGATCATTAAGGACCGACTTTATGTGGTCCCACAGCAGGACAGGAATCAGATGATTGCCTTGTTCCATGACGGACACGGGCATCAGGGAATTGATGCAACAACGAGGCACCTCAGGCAACTCTGTTGGTGGCCTGATCTCAGGAATGATGTAACGCACTACATAGAGAATTGCCTGATTTGTGCTCAGAATAACCCGGAGAGGTATTCTAAGAAAGCACAACTTCGGCATACTCGCCCAGTTAACGGCCCTTGGACAAACCTCCAGATCGACTTTATAGGTCCATTGCCCCCTTGTAGGAATGGCTATAAATACGTTCTGGTGGTGATAGATACCTTTACCAAATGGGTAGAGGCATTTCCCTCACGAACAAATACAGCAAAGACAGCTGCAAAGATCCTGACCCACCACATCTTCACGAGATGGGGTTTACCCCGAAGTATCGATTCGGACCAGGGATCTCACTTTACAGGACGGGTCATGAGGAACGTCCTGACAATATTCGGAATCAAACAGAACTTCCACATTGCGTATCATCCACAGTCCAGCGGGATTGTGGAGCGCATGAATCGGACCCTAAAAACTACCCTTAGGAAAATGGTTCAAGAGAACAATTCCACATGGGATTCAGTGCTCCCCTTTGCACTTATGTTCATAAGGAACACTGTCTCCACATCGACAGGATACACACCACACACACTCATGACCGGACGCCCTATGAAAGGTACAGAATTCCTTTTAGGACTGGACATGACAAGCCCCGAAGTGACGGCCCTCACACATGAAAAGGCAGTTAAAGAATTAGTTGAGACTGTGAGGTCTGCACAGCTCGCAGCCGCAGTCCAGCTAGGGAAACGCCGACAGCAACGTACTGCCTGTTTCAACAAGACCGTACACACCACAGAATTCCAGGTTGGGCAACAGGTAATGTTATCTGTTTATAACCCCAGCAGTTTTTTGGCTCCAAAATATTCCGGTCCCTACTCAATTTCGGACAAAATTAGCCCCTCCGTTTACAGGATAAAGTATCCTAATGGGAAGACCGCGTGGTTCCATATAAACCAGTTAAAGGCATATGGAACACAGGCCAACCATGCTCACCATGTCCTGCTAGACGCGGCAGAACACTTCACCCCGCCCACCAGAAACACCTTTCCACCATCCCCCTCACAGACCAGTTCATCAACGGACTCGCCCACGACTCCGCCCACAGACCACTACAGACCACGCCCCGACACGCCCACAAGCTGCCACAGCAGAGACAGTAGGACAGACACTGACTCTGAAGACAGCGACACCACACAGCCATACAGCCCACACTGCACCACCTACGACCCCGACTCCAGTGACCCCATGGAACTCACTTACCTCAAAAACCCAGAACCACCACCCGACCCCGACTACCCCGACAACACACTCGACGCTACACAATGGCACAGGGACAATTCCTACAGACTTGTCCGCAATGACGAGAGTGACCCCCGGTCACACAACTCCAAAATTGCATGCCTGATCCACACAAGGGTGTGGGATCCGGGAGAGCAGGACGACACGGTGTCTGACTCCCGACACGGCAACCCCTTTGTGACCCTGTTCACAGAGGCAGAATCAAAGTGAGGTGTCCAGATGATGTAAGATAGGAATCGTTTGAGGGAAACGATGTCCTTTCTGATGGAACCTGCACGTATGTTTGTCTTCGTTTTATGTTTGTTTGTTTCCAGGAATGTAAATGTTTCAGTTGGAGGATGGACATCTTCTTTTCAGCTGAAAAGATTGTGACCACCTCACATGCACGTTAGTTTGTCCGCAGATACTTCTGAGAACTTCGGTTTGATTGGAGATCTTTTCCAAAGTTGTAAGGCCACACGCCAAATAGTTTATCTGCAGATATCTCTGAGAACTTCAGTGATGTCCTCAGTTGGAGCATCTTGGCTCCCTTGGTTTTTTAGGTGCCCCTCTATTCGGCGAAATAGAGGCTGCAAGTCATGGTTAACACATTCGTACCCGTTTTCTCCAGGTTACTCAGGCAGTGGACAAACGGCACTGAGGACCCGCCCTGTCTGAGAACCAACCCTTGGTCAGCCAAGCTCGGGTATGGCACAGCACGCCCTACCCGGGGATCCCATCCAACTCGTACCCGTAGCGGCCCATACGCAACTCATTCGGATGTTTCTTTCCAAATTTGTTTTCATTTTAGGTTAGGTAGCCCTTCGGCCGCCATCCCACATGCTATTTACATCCGGAAACATTCGGATGGTAAATCAGCAAAGCCTGCGAGACGGCTCGCAGAAGGAAGGATTGTTAGGTGTATGCTGGTCTTTAAATTCGCTTTTTGAAAAAAAAAATGAGGGGAGTCACAGGGTGTGACTTAGCCAGTCATTTTAAAGGGTCAATTGGGTTTTGAAAGACAGATGCACTAACAAGTAAAGGTCTTAAACTGTGTATTGACAGATACTGTGCTTGATCCCAAAGGTTTCAAAGGACGAGACAGAGGTTGAAGCCAGGATTGTCAATACCGGAGGAAGAAGGAAGAGAAAGAAGAAGAACAGCAAAATGATGGAAGCCCACTTATTACTATTTAATGTCATATGTATATGTGTGGAAACAAGACACGTTTCCCCCACAACCCCCACCGTAAATGTTTCTAGTACAGCAAACCCCCAGTGCTCAGCTCTGATCAGCGAGGTTCAGACCTGGTGTACTAAATTCATGACGTGGTACTCCATGTCCTACATAATCGAATCACTGTTGGTGATTGCGATCCTCACCATCCTAGTGCAGACCCTCAGGTTGAGGAAATGGAAGAGGAGAGCCTCTCGTTCCAGCACCTCACCCATCTATAGAGTGCAATCCCCCATCTTCGGATTCCACCAAACCCCTCAACCCCTCACTGATTACAACACTCTGTAAATAAAATTCAGCCATGTATTATATTGTTCCATACTCGACTGCCGAGTTGGGAAGTGTTATGTTGTGGTGTGAATGGTTAAGATTTTAGAGTGATTACATGTTTAAGTTAAGGTTAAGGTTAATAGTGATAGGTAGAGGTTCCCAATTGTAGTAATGCATGTCCCTTTCACATAGGGCCAAGTAGAAATGTTAGTTAAAATTTTTTTTCTCTTCTTCCCATAGTTTAGAACAGAGTAGAACAGGAACTGGCAAGAGGTCAGAACACAAGGAGGCAAAGTACATAGGTGATCCTTCACAATAGTATGATTGTGAGGATCACAAGGAGGGAATGTAGCCATGCTGGCCACGCAAAATGGACACTGAGCCAAACTAAAATGGAAGGCTGCTGAGAAACAGACAGTTCAGCCAGAACAGCAGTCTGCAAAGAGCAGTTTGCATTCTGCAGCAGCAGAAACCAGTTTGGGCTCAGGTGAAGAGACCTTAGCTAGGTGCAAATGGCAAAACGCTTTGCATGCTAATGAGGCCATCAGACTTGAACACCCACACAATAGATACATTTGGTTCTGAATGGACACATTCCAATCAAGACCCAGACATCGAGGCACCAGAAACCTCCGAACAAAAGGACATAAGAAACGCCCCCTCCATCACGGAGACCCCCTCGCATTGGGGAATTAATCCAGTATCGATAAGAAATTGATCCAATAGGTAGAGCCCGCCCGAGAAGAGGGAAGGACAACGGAACCCCTATAAAAGATAGGGACCTCGTGTTGTCCGGTCTGTTAAACCTGTGCTCCGGCCTCGACTGACACCTGGTATCCTGACTCCAGCCGTTGAGCACCAGCCGCCGAAACCGTAAGTTCAACGCTCGCTACGCGATCCAAGCCCACTAGACTCCCAAGTGCCAGAACGCTTGCTGAAGGCTGCAGACAAAACCAGGACGAAGGCCTCGTTCTCTGACCTTGCCTGTTCCTGTTAGATAAGTATTCTGTTTGCTTATGTTTAGTTGTAGCTTAGTCTCTTAGTGTGTGTGCATGAGTATTTATTATTAACTGTATAATAAATATTGATCGTTTGAACTTGACTAATCGGTGTATCGTCTTTATTACTTTGAATTTGACCTTGGAATACTTGTGACGTTGCCTATACGGCAGCTGGCGACTCCAGAGCTTAAATAATTACATAGAACAGAGCCTAGCAGTGTTAAGCACACGTCGAACTCGGAGGCGTGTTAATACACTCCAATAAACGCGTTTTACGCCCATAGTAAAACGTGCAACAGGACAAATTCACTTAGAGATCAGGGCACACTTTCAAAATGGCAGCCCGATCTCAGAGTTCATCTCCCCAGTGCTAAAAAAAATTCTACGTGTAGGCTAAACCGGTGAGAAACTCCCCAGGGCCCAGAAAAGTGACTAAGTGTCATTGAATAGCGGTGGGGAACTCGCCAGCAGAGCCAGCGGGTAACTCCTTGAAAAACCCACCACAAATGAACATAGAACATACAGTGCAGAAGGAGGCCATTCGACCCATCGAGTTTGCACCGATCCACTTAAGCCCTCACTTCCACCCTATCCCTGCAAACCAATAACCCCTCCTCACCTTTTTGGTCATTGAGGACAATTTATCATGAACAATCCACCTGCACGTCTTTGGACTGTGGGAGGAAACCGGAACACCCGGAGGAAACCCACGCAGACATGGGGAGAACATGCAGACTCCGCACAGACAGTGACCCAGCGGGAAATCGAACCTGGGACCCTGGCGCTGTGAAGCCACAGTGCTAGCCACTTGTGCTACCCTGCTGACTCAGAAATTGTTTTGGAGAATCGCGCCCAATAAATCTCCACTTAGGGGCATGCAGAAAACTGTAGAGCATCAGCATCCTTTTTCCAGCATTTCTGAAAACTGGCTCAACGTTGTCAAGTAGATGCTCTCTGTGACCACTCATGCAATAGGTCACCAAACTGTTAGGTCAACTAGCTGCCCAAATACACATAGCTCGGTCTCTGAAGTACCACATTGTTTTTTTTTTTTATAAATGTTTTTATTCAGTTTTCGTATTTTATATTGAACAAATTACAAATTGTTAGGAGAGAGAAAAAAAAACAAACAAAAACAAACACGCAAAAATTAACATACATATTTACAGGTAAGCATCTTCGTAGTAGTAACTGCGCCCCCCCCCCCCCCCCCTCTCCCCCCCTCAACATGTTTATTTAGCTTGGTTTTGGGCCTTAGCTAGCCATCGAACCCCCGTAACGAACCTGTAGCCCCCCCCCCCCTCCCGCTACCTTCCCCCAACTATTCTTCCTCTTGTACATTGGCCACAAATAGGTCCCGGAACAGTTGCATGAATGGCTCCCACGTTCTGTGGAAGCCGTCGTCCGACCCTCGGATGGCAAATTTGATTTTCTCCATTTGGAGAGATTCCGAGAGGTCGGACAGCCAGTCCGCAGCTCTGGGCGGTGCTGCTGACCGCCAGCCAAACAGGATTCTACGGCGGGCGATCAGGGAGGCAAAGGCAAGGGCATCCGCCCTCCTCCCCAGGAATAGATCTGGCTGTTCTGAAACCCCGAAGACCGCCACTATCGGGCATGGCTCCACCCTCACTCCCACCACTTTGGACATTACCTCGAAGAAGGCTGTCCAGTACTCCACGAGTCTGGGGCAGGACCAGAACATGTGGGCGTGGTTGGCCGGGCCTCTTTGGCACCGTTCACATCTGTCTTCCACCTCCGGGAAGAACCTACTCATACGGGTTCTTGTTAAGTGGGCTCTATGTACCACTTTTAGTTGCGTCAGGCTGAGCCTTGCGCACGTGGAGGTGGAGTTGACCCTATGCAGTGCTTCGCTCCAGAGTCCCCACCCGATCTCCATCCCCAGGTCGTCCTCCCATTTCCTCCTTGTTGCGTCCAGTACGGTGTCGTCCCTATCTACCAGTCGGTCATACATGTCACTACAGTTCCCTTTCTCTAGGATACTTGCGTCCAGTAGGTCTTCCAGTAGTGTCTGTCGTGGCGGTTGTGGGTACGTCCTTGTCTCCTTTCGTAGGAAGTTTTTGAGCTGCAGGTACCGTAGCTCGTTCCCCCCAGCTAGCTGAAATTTCTCTGTCAGTTCGTCCAGTGTTGCGATCCTGTCGTCCGTGTATAGGTCCCTGACTGTCAGTGTCCCCCCGTCCTGCCTCCACCTTTTGAAGGTGGCGTCGGTCAGTGCTGGTTTGAACCTATGGTTGTTGCAGATGGGAGCCCTGTTCGACATTTTGGTCAGGCCAAGTTGCTGCCGCAGTTGGTTCCAGGATTGGAGGGTGGCTGTCACCACTGGGCTGCTGGAGTGTTTTTTGGGTGGAGATGGGAGTGCTGCCGTGGCGAGGGCCCGGAGGGAGGTTCCCATGCAGGAGGCCTCCTCCGCACGCACCCACTCAGCTTCTGGCTCCTGGATCCATCCCCTTACTCGCTCGGCTGTTGCTGCCCAGTGGTAGAATTGTAGATTCGGGAGGGCTAACCCTCCCCTGGTTTTTGTTTTTTGTAAGACCTTCTTTGGGATCCTAGCATTTTTACCCCCCCATACGAACGCCATGATGAGTTTGTCCAGCGCTTTGAAAAAGGCCTTGGGGATGTAGTGAAGTACCACATTGTTAAAAGCTATTTGAAGAAAATGCCCAACTAATATGTAAAGCAAATATGTACACTGCGATGATATTCCTCTGAAGGATTTTCAGAACATGTTTATAAAACGTCAGCTTTCCTGTTGGAAGTAGGACTGTCATTAAAATATAACGAAGGGTAAAAAGAATTCCCATGTCACTTTGCAGAATTGAGGTGTACTTCATCTGAAGGCAAAGTTGCAATGCGAGTCTAGTTATAATGCACGGCTGAGGATGTGACTGACACATGGCTTTTTAAAGCAATTTCACTGTCCTTACTTTGTACGATTCTAGATCAGGTAAATCCAAAGGTGAAAATCACCTCAGCCAGCTGCCACTCTGGAGATGTGTGAAAACTCCTTCTGCTCTGAGACAGTTATTCTATAGCTAACATGCACAGGTAATTGGCTGCCTGGTATCCGGCAGTCATTGTATTGAATGGGACATCAGTCCTAAATGAGATTTCAGTGTTGTTTCAATCTCTGTCTGACCAACTAAAACACAGCCCATTCCCTGTATACATTCCCACTGTGAGAGTTTCTCTTGGCAATAGCTATCACAAAATGTAATTTCATCTGTCGCTGAGTGTCGCAGATATGAACATCACTAAGAGAGACAGTTTCTGAACCGTGCCGACTGAAATGGCATTATTTCCCAGACATATTTTTTTTTAAAAAGGAACCACTTCCACATCAAAAGAAGGGACAGCCTCAGAATCCGAGGACTCTATCCAGTTGTTGATTCTTCTGAACACCCCATGTGCAAGAGAAGGATAGCACAGTCCCACAAGAAACAAAAAGCAATGCGCATCTACCACCAGAGATTGTGGGCGAAATTCTCCCAAAACGGGAAAAATCGTCAAACCGCCGTAAAACCCGGGCGGGTTTTACGGCATCGCGCCCCTTCCCGACGGGGGACCGATTCTGGTCCCCCGTCGGGGCTAGCAGCCCGACGTCGGAGGCTCCGACAAGTCGGGCTTAACGAAAATCGTTAAACCCGCTTGTCGGACTTAGCGCCGGCTGACGCGTCATATGACGTCAGCCGCGCATGCGCAGGTGGGAAGACGCCACCCGCGCATGCGCGGGTGACGTCATCGCGTTTTTGCGCGAAACCCGCGCATGCGCGGTCCGGGTTGCCCCTCAGCCGCCCCGCGTATTGATACTGCGGGGCGGCGGAAGGACAAATAGTGCGCGGGCATCGGGCCCGCTGCCCGCGATCGGTGGGCACCGATCGCGGGCCCATGGCACCCTTGGCACGGCCGTGGTACTGCCGTGCCAATCGGTGCCATGGTTATTTTTTTCCAGGTGGTCACGACGTTTTTACGAACGGCAGGACCAGGTGTGTTTGCCGTTCGTAAAAAGGTCGTAAAGGGCTGGGACTTCGGCCCTTCTAACAGCTGTGAATCGCTGCCGGCCGTAAAAAAACGGCGGCAGCGATTCGTGTCGGGATTTCGGCGGGGGGGTGGGAGAATAGCGGGAGGGCGTCAAAAAAGTCGGGAAGGCCCTCCCGCTATTCTCCCACCCGTCGTGGGGGGGGGAGAATTTCGCCCTGTATTTCTTAAAATATGAAGAGAAGATCGACACGAATCATGTGGGGTCAACTCAGTTTGAATTAGTGTCAGATTGATTAGTGTCGTTAGCACCTTGGCAAGCACACATCCATAAATCTAAACAAGCAGCCTTGGTTGGCCCATGCAATCTATGGATGGGTAGTGAGCTGCTTATGTGCTCTCTGGAGGGACAGGAAAGCATGGCAAATGTCCTCCATATTCTCCATAAATCAGGACATAGAACTGTGTTAAAGCTGGGGTTCAGCAGTTCATGCCCAGCAGTGAACAAAAATACAGGTTTTTGTTTGAGACAGACTCGGTTGATTATCAAATTATACTAGACAATAGACGCAGTAAAGTGTTGGGAGGGAAAGAAACAAAAACGGGCATCGTCAAATTGCAGAAACAACACCGTACAAGGATTTTGAGATAACGCGCAGAACTCAATTACTGTGCCTATAGATTGCTCATTACCTGTGTAATTAAAAAATAAATAAATGTTGCTCATGTTGCAGAGTTTACGGCAATACAGATTATTCCTTTCTCTCCAAGTGGAACCATTTAGTTTCCAGTGATTGAACAGAGATTACAATTTGCTGGGAATGATTAAGACGGACGTGCCCTGCTAATTAAAGAGATTCCCTCTGAGATCTTCATTTGCCCATTGTGTTAAATTCTTTCACACATTCAGTACATTTCTGATACTTTGACAACAGCCAATGGTGTCAAAATGAGAAATAGGAGAATTAAGGGAGGATTATGCAGCATGTGTTCAGAACAGACACCAGCTCAGGCAGCTTCACTATTGTGTTAAACAACAGCTGCAGAGATTTGCTTCGTCTCCGGTTTGGCTGGTGTTGCTGACAAGGCCAGCACTTACTGCCTGTCCCAAACTGCCTCGAGAAGGTGCTGGTGGAGTATCTCCTTCAACTGATCAGTGGCTTGGATTTAGCGACGTGGTTTGCCAGGTCACTTCAGAGTCGTCGAGTATAACATGATATTTTGGGACTGCAGTCACACATGGGGTCAGACGAGGTACAGCAAGATCAGCAGATCTCCTTCCCTAAAGAACATTAATGAACCTGTTGGGTTTTAACAACAATCAAACAGTTTCTTGTCAAGACATTGTTAACATAGAAAATAGGACCAGAAGGTGTCTATTCGACCCTGCTCCACCATTTATTATGATCATGGATGATCGTTCAACTCAGAAACCTGTTACTACATTCCCCCTATATTCTTTGATCCCTTTAACCCGAAGTGCTAGGGCTAAAGTGTGGGCAGCAGCACGGTAGCACAGTTGTTTCACAGCTCCAGGGTCCCAGGTTCGATTCCCGGCTTGGGTCACTGTCTGTGTAGAGTCTGCACATTCTCCCCATGTTTGTGTGGGCTTCCTTGGGATGCTCCAGTACAAAAGATGTGCATATTAGGTAGATTGGCCATGCTAAATTGCTCTTAGTGTCCAAAAATGGTTAGGTGGGTTACGGGGATAGGGTGGATGTGTGAGGATAGGATGGAGGTATGGCCTTAGGTAGGGTGCTCTTTCCAAGGGTTGGTGCACACTCGATGGGTTGAATGGCCTCCTTCTGCACTGTAAATTCCATGATTATATACTGCATCGAACTCCTTCTTGAAAACATATAGGGTGGGATTTTCTAGTCGTCGGCGCCGAAATCGCGTTTGGTGCTAACAGATTCCACAGGCTCATCAGCAAATTTGGTAATGGGACATTTAGTTTCCTCATCTAAATCAGTTATATATATTGTGAATAGCTGGGGTCCTGGCACTGATCCCTGTGGTACTCCCGTAGTCACTGTCTGAGATTCGGTAAAAGACCAGTTTATTCCTACTCTTGGATTCCTGTCTGCCAAGCAGTTTACTATCCATCTCAATACACTAGCCCAATTCCATGCGCTTTAATTTTACACGCTAATCTCTTATGTGGGACTTTGTCGAAAGCCTTCGGAAAGTCCAAATACACCACATCCAGTGGCTCCCCTCATCAACTCTGCTAGTTACATCCTCGAAAAATTCCAGTAGATTTCTCAAGCGTGATTTCCCTTTAGTAAATAGGCAGCACGGTAGCATGGTGGTTAGCATAAATGCTTCACAGCTCCAGGGTCCCAGGTTTGATTCCCGGCTGGGTCACTGTCTGTGCGGAGTCTGCACATCCTCCCCGTGTGTGCGTGGGTTTCCTCCGGGTGCTCCGGTTTCCTCCCACAGTCCAAAGATGTGCGGGTTAGGTAGATTGGCTATGCTAAATTGCCCTTAGTGTCCTAGAAAATAAGGTTAATGGGGGGGGGTTTGTTGGGTTACTGGTATAGTGTGGATACGTTGACTTGAGTAGGGTGATCATTGCTCGGCACAACATCGAGGGCCGAAGGGCCTGTTCTGTGCTGTACCGTTCTAAATCCTAAATCAATGCTGACTCTGTCCGATCCTGCCACTGTTTTCCAAGTGCTCTGCTATTAAATCTTTGAATATAGACTCCAGAATTTTCCCCACTGCCAGCATCAGGCTGACTGGCCTCTAGGTCCCTGTTTTATTTCTACCTCCCTTTTTAAATAGTGAGGTGACATTAGCCACCCTCCAATCTGTCGGAACTGTTCCAGAGTCTGTAGAACCTGGAAGATGACCACTAAATGCATGCACTGTTTCCAGGGCCACTTCCTTAAGTACTCTGGGATGTAGATTATCTGGGATTGGCGATTTATTGCCCATCAATTTCCCCAACATCTTTTCCCTCCAAATACTGATTTCCTTCAGTTCCTCCTTCTCACTAAACCCTGCGTTCCCCAACATTTCTGGTACTATTTGTGTCTTTGTTTGTGAAGACAGAATCAATGTATTAAGTTGCTCAGCCATTTATTTTCCCCTATTATACATTCCTCTGTTTCTGACTGTAAGGAACCTAGATTTGTCTTCACCAATCTTTTACTCTTCACGTACCTATAAAAACGTTTACAGTTAGTTTTTATGTTCCCCACAAGCTTACTCTCGTGGTCTATTTACCCCTTCTTATTCAATCCCTTGGTCCTCCTTTGCTGAATTCCAAACTGTTCCCAACCATCGGGTCTGTTGTTTTACTTGGCTGATTTATATGCGGCTATCTTGGATCTAACCCTTTTTTTTTTAAATTAAAAAAATATATTTAGAGTACCCAATTCTTTTTTTCCAATTAAGGGGCAATTTAGCTTGGCCAATTCACCTACCCGGCACATGTTTTTGGGTTGTGGGGTGAGACCCACGCAGACACAGGGGGAATATGCAAACTCCACATGGACAGTGACCCAGGGCCGGGATCGAACCCAGGTCCTCGGTGTGAGGCAGCAGTGCTAACCACTGCGCCACCATGCCACCCTACCTTGGATTTAACTCTATCTCTAATTTCCCTTGTAAACCATGCTTTGGTCACCTCTCCCATTTTACTTTTGCCCCAGATAGGAATAAAAAATTATTGCACTTCACCAATACAGCGCAGTAGCACAGTGGATAGCACTGTGGCTTCACAGCTCCAAAGTCCCAGGTTCGATTCCCGGCTTGGGTCACTGTCTATGTGGAGTCTGCACGTTCTCCCCTTGTCTGCGTGGGTTTCCTCCGGGTGCTCCGGTTTCTTCCCACAAGTCCCGAAAGACATGCTGGTTAAGTAATTTGGACATTCTGAATTCTCCCTCTGTGTACCCGAACAGGTGCTGGAATGTGGTGACTCGGGGCTTTTCACAGTAACTTCATTGCAGTGTTAATGTAAGCCTACTTGTGACAATAAAGATTATTATTATTATGCAGTCTTTGAATGTTTCTGGAACAGTCGTACCAGAGGGTGGTCACTCCACATCATGAAAGGCAGGCAAGGCGGAGTGTGGGGATAGCAGGTGACCATTTGTCAAAAGAAAGAGACAGCAGGAGCAGGGAAAAAGAAATGACTGGAGTATAAAAATAGAGAAGTGTTGTTGCAATTGTACAGGGTGTTGGTGAGACAAGACCTGGAGGGCAGGATTCTCCCATTCTTCGGCAGAGTGTCCAAACCGTCGGAAACGCCGTCGCAGTTCACGCTGCTCCAGCATCCCATCGCGGCATGAACTATGCATGTGCGATGGCCTCACTCATGGCGACAACATGGCGCATGAGTTCACGGGCCGCGCGTAAGAAAATAGGCCCGGGGAGCGAGAGGCCGACCCGCAGATCGTGTGTCCCGATTGCGGGCTAGGCCCCATCAGAGGACCCCCTTCCCCCCAACAGGCTGCCCCCGACCCTGCACGCAGAGTTCCCACCGGCTGTGACCAGGTGTGGACGGTGCCGGTGGGACTCTGCCTTTTTAGAGCGGCCGCTCAGCCCACCGCGCCGGAGAATTGGCGGCCCGGTCGCGTAGAGCGGCCCACGACCGCGCCGACGCCAATTCTCCGCTCCATGGAGAATCATGTGCTGGGGCGGCGTGGCGCGGTTGCGGGGTTTCTCCGGCCCGGCGCAAGGCTGGGAAAATCCCACCCGGAGTATGGTGTCCAGTTTTGGTCTCCTTATTTGAGGAAGGATGCGGTGGCATTGGAGGCAGTTCAGAGGAGGTTCACCAGATTTATTCCAGGGATGACATACGAGGAGAGATTAACCAGTTTGGCTTTATAATTGCTGGAGTTTAGGAGGATGAGAGGGGATTTGATCGAGGTGTATAACATATTAAAAGGGATTGATAAAGTGAATGTAGACCAAATGTAGCTCCTTGGAACACAATGTAGAATGAATGGTCACAGATATAGGTTGAGGCGCGGTAGATTTAGAACTGAGATGAGGAGGAACTACTTCTCAGAGAGGGAGGTGAATTTGTGGAACTCTATAGTGCGGTGGAATCGGATTCATTAAATGGTTTCAAGAAGGTTCTGATTTTAAAAAATAGAATAAAGGGGTATTGGGTACAGGTAGAGATTTGGATTTGTGAGTAGGAAGATATCAGCCATAGAACATAGAACATAGAACGATACAGCGCAGTACAGGCCCTTCGGCCCTCGATGTTGCACCGACATGGAAAAAAAAAACTAAAGGCCATCTAACCTACACTATGCCCTTATCATCCATATGCTTATCCAATAAATTTTTAAATGCCCTCAATGTTGGCGAGTTCACTACTGTTGCAGGTAGGGCATTCCACGGCCTCACCACTCTTTGCGTAAAAAACCCACCTCTGACCTCTGTCCTATATCTATTACCCCTCAATTTAAGACTATGTCCCCTCGTGCTAGCCACCTCCATCCGCGGGAGAAGGCTCTCGCTGTCCACCCTATCTAACCCTCTGATCATTTTGTATGCCTCTATTAAGTCACCTCTTAACCTTCTTCTCTCTAACGAAAACAACCTCAAGTCCATTAGCCTTTCCTCATAAGATTTTCCCTCCATACCAGGCAACATCCTGGTAAATCTCCTCTGCACCCGTTCCAAAGCTTCCACGTCCTTCCTATAATGAGGCGACCAGAACTGTACGCAATACTCCAAATGCGGCCGTACCAGAGTTTGGTACAGCTGCATCATGACCTCATGGCTCCGGAACTCAATCCCTCTACCAATAAAGGCCAACACACCATAGGCCTTCTTCACAACCCTATCAACCTGGGTGGCAACTTTCAGGGATCTATGTACATGGACACCGAGATCCCTCTGCTCATCCACACTACCAAGAATTTTACCATTAGCCAAATATTCCGCATTCCTGTTATTCTTTCCAAAGTGAATCACCTCACACTTCTCCACATTAAACTCCATTTGCCACCTCTCAGCCCAGCTCTGCAGCTTATCTATGTCCCTCTGTAACCTGCAACATCCTTCCGCACTGTCTACAACTCCACCGACTTTAGTGTCGTCTGCAAATTTACTCACCCATCCTTCTGCGCCCTCCTCTAGGTCATTTATAAAAATGACAAACAGCAACGGCCCCAGAACAGATCCTTGTGGTACGCCACTCGTAACTGAACTCCATTCTGAACATTTCCCATCAACTACCACTCTCTGTCTTCTTTCAACTAGCCAATTTCTGATCCACATCTCTAAATCACCCTCAATCCCCAGCCTCCGTATTTTCTGCAATAGCCGACCGTGGGGAACCTTATCAAACGCTTTACTGAAATCCATATACACCACATCAACTGCTCTACCCTCGTCTACCTGTTCAGTCACCTTCTCAAAGAACTCGATAAGGTTTGTGAGGCATGACCTACCCTTCACAAAACCATGCTGACTATCCCTAATCATATTATTCCTATCTAGATGATTATAAATCGTATCTTTTATAATCCTCTCCAAGACTTTACCCACCACAGACGTTAGGCTCACCGGCCTATAGTTACCGGGGTTATCTCTACTCCCCTTCTTGAACAAAGGGACCACATTTGCTATCCTCCAGTCCTCTGGCACTATTCCTGTAGCCAATGATGACCTAAAAATCAAAGCCAAAGGCTCAGCAATCTCTTCCCTGGCTTCCCAGAGAATCCTAGGATAAATCCCATCCGGCCCCGGGGACTTATCTATTTTCACCTTGTCCAGAATTGCCAACACTTCTTCCCTACGCACCTCAATGCCATCTATTCTAATAGCCTGGGTCTCAGCATTCTCCTCCACAATATTATCTTTTTCTTGAGTGAATACTGACGAAAAGTATTCATTTAGTATCTCGCTTATCTCCTCAGCCTCCACACACAACTTCCCACCACTGTCCTTGACTGGCCCTACTCTTACCCTAGTCATTCTTTTATTCCTGACATACCTATAGAAAGCTTTTGGGTTTTCCTTGATCCTACCTGCCAAAGACTTCTCATGTCCCCTCCTTGCTCGTCTCAGCTCTCTCTTTAGATCCTTCCTCGCTTCCTTGTAACTATCAAGCGCCCCAACTGAAACTTCACGCCTCATCTTCACATAGGCCTCCTTCTTCCTCTTAACAAGAGATTCCACTTCTTTGGTAAACCACGGTTCCCTCGCTCGACCCCTTCCTCCCTGCCTGACTGGTACGTACTTATCAAGAACATGCAATAGCTGTTCCTTGAACAAGCTCCACATATCCAGTGTGCCCAACCCTTGCAGCCTACTTCTCCAACCAACACATCCTAAGTCATGTCTAATGGCATCATAATTGCCCTTCCCCCAGCTATAACTCTTGCTCTGCGGGGTATACTTATCCCTTTCCATCACTAACGTAAAGGTCACCGAATTGTGGTCACTGTCTCCAAAGTGTTCACCTACCTCCAGATCTAACACCTGGCCTGGTTCATTACCCAAAACCAAATCCAAAGTGGCCTCACCTCTTGTTGGCCTGTCAACATATTGTGTCAGAAAACCCTCCTGCACACATTGTACAAAGGATCTGACTGATCATGGAGCAGGGCTGAATTGCCTACTTCTGCTCCTAATTCCTATGTTCCTATGATTCCTTGGAGTTGTAGAACAGAACTGTGGATGTCTGTGAAGTGAGCAACTGAGTCTGGGGTAGATGACTCAAGGAAACCACAGTACCCTGATGCCCAAGACTATTCTGGGAAAAGTGAGGGAGGCTGATAGGCAGATTAAACAGCTGGTAATAGTGGGTGACTGAATAGTTGGAGGAGTAGACAGTCTAGTTTGCAGCCGAGATCCTGAGTTCCGCCGTATGGTCTGCTGCCTCCCGGGTGCAAGAGTTCTGGCCATATCAGATCGGCTGGATAAACATCTGGAAAGGGAGAGTGAACAACCAGAGGTTGTGGTTCATGTGGGAACCAACAACATAATAAGGGGACAGCATGGAGCTCTTGCAGGACCAGTTTCAGGAGTTAGGGAGTAGGATTGCTCCTGCCGCATTGACACTTGCATTTGTGGTCGAGTGGGTCGGACAGCTGGTTAACCAGTTGCGCTCGGTAGTGCCGATGCTTTCCGATGACCCCAACCTTCCTGTCGCGTGCCATTTTAACTCTTGCTCTCATGCCCACATGTCCGTCCTTGGGTTGCTGCAATGTTCCAGTGAAGCCCATCACAAGCTGGATCGGCTGCATCTCATCCTCCAATTCAGCGCGAGTTCCACAACTTTAGACAGTAACCTCTCTCCTCCATCTTAAACTCCTATTTTAAATATCCTATACATTTATTGTCGCAAAAATGCTCCATTCCACCGGCTTGAAAACCGGGCCAGCCGTCTCTTGTTTTTAAGGTTGCTACATCTCTTTCAGAAATGGTTTAATATCCAATACATTTTCCCTCTCTTTTGTTCTGGTAAAGAGTCAAACGGACTATTAACCCTGTTTCCTCTCCCTACAGATGCTGCCAGACCTGCTGAGTTTTTCCCGAGTTCTCTGTTCTCGTTTCAGATTCCAGCATCCGCAGTATTTTGCTTATTGATGTTAAAGTGAGATCTATTCACGAAGAGGAACAGATTGCACTGTCCTTTTCGAAACAAATACGCTATTACTTGACAGTTTACTCTCTGTTCTTCCCGTCAGTGGGACCAGTCGGAAATATTTAAAGAAACAATTCAAAATACATTCCACTGAAAAACAAAAGCTCAACGATGAGCAAGACTTCCTGTGGAAGTTAAGGATGGTATAAGTTTAAGAGAAGAGGCTTACAATCTTGCCAAATGCAAGTCTGAGGGTTGGGAGTGTTTTAGAAACCAGAAGGCCACCAAACGTTCATAAAAAGGGAAAAAAATAGAATGAGAATAGACTAGCCAGAAATATAAAAACTGATTTTAAGTATATGTTAAGGAAAGTGGAGCTGAAATAAACATTGCGCCCCCCCCCCCTTTTCAAAGCAAAGACAGGAGCATTTATCACGAGGTATGAGGAAATGGCAGAGACATTGAACAAATATCTTGTGTCCATCTTCACAGTGGAAGACACAAGTTTAATTCCAGAAATAGACAGTAGGAGACATAGACAGTAATTCCAGAAGTAGACAGGGGTTAAAAGGAGTGAGGAAATTAATATCAGCAGAGAAAAGGCATTGGTGAAACTTGAGGGACAAATCCCTGTGGCCTGATGACCTGCACCCTGGGGTTCGAAAAGAGATAGCTGCAAAGATGGTGGATGTGCTGCCTATGATTTTCCAAAATTCCTTAAATTTAAGATGGTCCCATTGGATTGGAAGTTGACAAATGTTACACCACTTTCAAGAAAGGAGGGGGAGAGAAAACAGTGAACAGCATAGCATCCGTTGTTGGGAACCTGCTGGAATCTATTATTCAGGAGGTGTTAATGCATTCAGAAAAACATAATATGATTAGTTCCAGTTGACATGTTTTTACTTCAGAGAACTTCTTCAGAACAAGCTTAGGGTTTTTGGGCATGTAGGGTAGATAAAGGGGAACAAGTAGATGCAGTATACCTGTATTTCCAAAAGGTATTTGATAAGGTGTACAGTGGTTAGCACTCTTGCTTTACAGTGCCAGGGACCCGGGTTTAATTCCTGGCGTGGGTCACTGTCTGTGTGGAGTCTGCACATGGTTTAAAAGAAGGAGACCCAGGAGCCTCGGTGCATACTCGATGGGCCGAAAGGCCTCCCTCTGCACTTTATGTTCTATGTTCCTATGAGTTTGGGGCGGGTCCAGAACATGTGTGTGGCTAGCCAGGCCAAGAGCACAGCGATCACACCTATCCTCAACATTTGGGGAGAACCTACTCAGCCTTGTCCTATTCACGTGCGCCCTGTGAGACACCTTAAACTGAATTAGATTCAACCAAGCTCATGAAGGACGTGGAGTTCACCCTGTGAAGGGCCTCCTTCCAAACCTCACTAGTAAGTATCGGGCCCAATTCACTTTCCCATTTCGCCCTCACCCCACTTAGCAGGGAGGGATTTTACAAGAGAATCTGGGCTGACATAGACGCCTTGCCAGGCCGAGCCAGGGACAGAATCCTCGTCAGCAAGGAAGAAGGTGGAGCCAAAGGAAAGGAAGGAAAAGACGTATGCGTGAAATCGCGAACTTGAAAATACCGAAAAGGGCTGGAGCTGGGTAGCTGAAATTTATCAGCTAACTCACTAAAACTGACAAACCTCTCCTCCACAAACAAGTCCATAAAATACGCCTGACACTTCACTTCCCAAGATTTAAATGTTTGGGTCCAAGCCAGAAGGCATGCAAAGGTGATTGTTACAAATAGGGGCAAATGAAGACAGGGAAAGGAGCTTAAAGTGCTGTCTAAACTGTTTACAAATCCTAAGAGAGGGAGCCCCCACTGGGTTTGAGAAAAATTTAGTAGGGGGAACAGGGCAATGATGCAGCAACTATGGCAAGAATAGCAGAGATGATGCAGGAGCGAGCCTCCATTTGACCCCAAATGGAATCGGGGTCTCTGATGCATAACAGAATTTATTCTGATGTTTGTAGCCCAGTAATAAAAGCAAGTCTCCCCCGTCTGTTTATCCCACTGGAATTCTGCGATTATTATCCAGCCAAATAAAAGCAGATATCAATTTGTTCACTCTGGTACAAAAGGATTTAGGCAGAAAAATGGGACGACATTGAAGGAAAAATAAAAACCTTGGGAGCACGTTAACTTTAATTGTTTGAATCCTACCCGCCAAAGATAGAGGAAGGTTGTTCCACCTCTGTAAATCTGTTCCAACACTACAAATCAGGTTTATGTAATTCAACAAATGAAGTAAGGCCCAGCTGTGGGCCACCGGATAATGAAAGCCTACATTAGAGAGGCGGAAAGGTAACATCCCCAATTGGGTTCGCCTCCCAGGGAGGTTGACCAGGAAACATTCACTCTTGCCCAAGTTAAATTTTTACCCAGAGAAGGAGCTAAAGGTGTTACGCAACTTTGTTCTGCCTGCGATGGAGGGAGTTAGGTAGTAATATATACATCCGCATTGAGAGATACCCGATGCTCCAACCCATCACGCGAACCCGTCTCCCATCCATTGACTCCGTCTACACCTCCTGCTGCCTTGGGAAAGGTGGCAGCAGAATCAAAGACCCCTCCCACCGGGGTATTCTCTCTTCCAACCTCTTCCATCAGGCAGGAGATACAAAAGTCTGAGAACATGCACTAATAAATTCAAAAACAGCTTCTTCCCCACTGCTACCAGACTCCTGGCTGACCCTCTTATGGACTGAACTGATCTCTCCACGCATCTTCTTTACCAAGTAGTACTGCACTCCGTATCCTTCACCCGATGTCTACGCCTATGTATTTATATTGTGTATTTATTGTACGTCCTCTGTTTTTCATGTATGTAACGATCTGTCTGGGCTGTACGCAGAACAATACTTTTCACTGTATCTCGGTACATGTGGCAACAAACCCAAATCCATCTCAACTAGTGCCCCTCCATTGACTAGAGGACGGCTCTATAGCCAGGGCGAACAAAAGTGTAAAAAGTGGGCAGTGCTGCCTACTGCCCCTATTCAAGGGAAAATAATCAGAGTACAAAGCGTTCGTATGAACACTGGCCGTGGGGGAATTATATAACAGGCGAATCCAAGAAGCAAATTTATGAGCATGGTAGCTGAAGTACCGCCCTGCTAGTAGACAGTAGCTCGAACTGGGTCTTTCATTTTTTCCTGTTTGCCAATAGCTCTGGAGTAGAATCAAGCGAGGACGAATAATCCACCTCTAGAATGGAATCCATCATCCTCTGCTGCTCCAACTTCATTATCTTTAACATATATGTTCATTAAGAGATCATTTCTCCCACTAAGGACTGCGTTAAGAGCCTCCCACAGTGTGGAAGGTGAGATTGAGTCAGACATGTTTGATTTTATGTAGTCGTCTTTGGGGGTGGACAAGTGTTCACAAAATTTATCAGCCAACAATGTGGTAACTAATCTCCCAAAGTGGACATTGGGTGGGGCCAGACTCAAGCAATAAATCAATAAAGTGCGGGTCAGGGTCAGAAATGACAAATGTGGAGTACCCAGCCGCCTCCACAAAGGGAGGAGAACTCCATCCAAAATGAAAAAATCAATGCGGGAATACATAGTGGATGTGAGAAAAAGAGAAGACCCTGTCCACCCCCTCCCACATCTGAGTCATAAAAGAAGGCAAAGCCTGGCCATCTCTGATGGAACAAGAGATTTAGGTTTGGAACGATCCAAACTAGGGTCCAAAACACAGTTCAGGTCACCACTTAAAGTAAGCTGATGTGAGTCGAGGGAGGCTAACAGGAAATTAATACAATTAGTATCGTCCCAATTAATAATTGGGTACTCTAAATTTATTTTTTTATTTATTTTTTAAATGGGCAAATACCCTCGACCGTTTTTGTGGGCCGTTCACACCTCCAACATTCTATATGACCAAACGGATTGGAGGTTTCTTACAAACGCTTACCATTCCCGCCATTAGAAATCAACCAAGGGAAACTGAAAAGATAAATCAAAAAGATCCACCCAAGACGATAGCCATCAAGCCACATCAGAAGACTTGGAAAACCAGCAGAGATAGTCAACAAACTAACCCAACCCCCACTCCACCCTCCCCCTTCCCTATTCTAAAAACATCATCACCATTCAATGTAACCACACCCAAAAGCAAATAAAACCATAGCAAACAAAGACTTCTCCTAAGACTAAAACCTACATTTTACAGAACCACACCAAACAAAAACTCTAAGCTCATTTTCTATTTTAATGAGCTGCAGCGAACCCACCACAACCACTCCCATTAACCAACTCCCTGGTTTTACGATCCTAGACCAGACCCCAACAGTGGCTAGGATATTGGACCGAAACCCCAATATTTTAGTTTATTTTGTAAGACCATGCGGAAGAATGAATTACACCAGGAGTGATCACACGAAGAAATAGGGATCTGGCACCTTAAGATAAAAGTTTGTGAACACAATATGAAATCTTTAACATCACACCCAAAAATAGCTTGCAATTACATCTTAAACAATACTACTCAATACAGTAAATACGGTATCCGTAATTACAATCGCTATTCCCAATTAAACAAGAAATAAAAAACATACAGCTCAATCCATCCTACATCCCAATGGAACAAAGTGATACTTGCTTTCCAGAACAGGTTTTGCTCCTGTTAGAACCCCTTCAGACTCTGGCTGGAAGTCTTTAAGAAACTATTTCAACTGGTTTGTTTCAGCTTCCCCATTGTCCTCAGACAAGTCTGTACTGCGTGAAATACTATTAATATTTTTTTTCAAACCATCCTACTGTGAGAGCAAAAGACTTTACTTATGGTCGAAAGGGTAGCCAGATCAGACATCAACTCAAAACCTTTCTCAAAATGTCTGAATGCCTTAGCTCTGTCCAGCAATGATATAATCACCCCAAGCTGAAAACACATGGGCAGCACGGTAGTACAGTAGTTAGCACTGTTGATTCACAGCACCAGGGTCCCAGGTTCGATTCCCGGCTTGGGTTACTGTCTGTGCGGAGTCTGCACATTCTCCCCGTGTCTGCGTGGGTTTCCTCCAGGTGCTCCGGTTTCCTCCCACAAGTCCCAAAAGATGTGCTGTTTGGTGAATTGGATATTCTGAATTCTCCCTCTGTGTACCCGAACAGACGCCAGAGTGTGGCAATTAGGAGCTTTTCACACTAACTTCATTGCAGTGTTGATGTAAGCCTACTTGTGACACTAATAAAGATTATTATTACTATTAAGTTCCCCAGAAATTTAAGAAGGTCAGGATGACAATCAGGAATGGAAAACCTGATTTACTTTCTTAAATTCTGGTCCTTCTAATTATGTTTTTCTATCTTTTCCTCTTCCTCTCAGTGGTTCCTTTGAAATCTAGAATCTCCTTCAGGCCATTTTTCCTGATTTAAGAACATAACATTTTTTTTTTTAAAAAAGAGTTGAACATTTTCTGCTTGTTGACTACCCAAGCTTCTACGTCTATTCACCAGGTACAGATACAATCAGTCAAGAATTCTGCACAGTTTTACTTACTGTAACTGCATACTTGTTAGTCTGTCATTGCTTTGCGAGTCAGTAACCTTTATCTTTCCTTTGACACCCTTAAGCCTCTCAATGAGCTCAGCCTTGAATATTCCCACACATATCTTTTTAATATTTGGCACAGTTCATCACAGACATAAAGAAAGGTAATTTTCTTCTCTAAAATCCAAACCTGACTAACCTGTAATAGTTGTGTATATGAAGTATCATCTCTCACTGTTGTATGTCTGCACTTTCAAAATATCTCAGCCATATTAATATTTCTCATTCCCCGCATCTGCAGTATTTTGCATTTATTTTAATTATACCCCACCTTAGTTGAAAAATGATATGCAATACTGAGAACCTCTCAAAAAAATTAGCTTTTTTTTTCAATAACATTTGCTACCTACTATGACGCGAGACTTCAAGAGAAGGGGCAATATGTGATTGAAAGCATTCACTTGGACAAACCCCAGAATACAGACCACTCGCCTACCATCCTTAGTCAGACCAATGACTGAGGACATATCCTCACAGAGAGGCACACAGGGGCAGAATGCAGCACACTGCTTGGACTCCCAACACCAGACAGACTATTCAAAACCCTTCAGATAAGACATTAAAATAGAGGCCCTGTCTGCCCTCTTGAGTGACTGTAAAAGATTCCTTTTGGCACTATTTTTGGTGGGATGTGGGCATCGCTAACTCAGCCAGCATTTATTTCCCACCCTAGTTACCCCTCAGAAGGTGGTGGTGAGCTGTCTTCTTGAACCGTTGCAGTCCTTGATGTACTCCCACAGTGCTATTAAAGATGGGGTTCCTGGATTTTGACCCAGCGACAGTGAAGGAATGGCGATATATTTCCAAGTCAGGATGGTAAGTGACTTTGAGGGGAACGTCAAAGTGGTTGTGTTCCCAGGCATTGCTGCTCTTGTCCTTCTAGATGGTAGTGAACGTGGGTTTGGAAGGTGCAACCTAAGAAACCTTGGTGATTTATTGCAGTGCATCTTGTAGATGGTACACACGGCTGCCACTGTTTATTGGTGGTGGAGGATTTTAATGCTCGTGAAAGGAGGATCAAACAAGTGGGCTGCTTTGTCCTGGATGTTTTCAAGTTTTGCGTGTTGTTGGAGCTGCACTCATCCAGGCAAGTAGAGAATAGTCCATTACACTCCTGACTTGTGCCTTGTAGATGGTGGACAGGATTTGGTGGGGTCAGGAGAGGAGTTACTCACCACAGGATTCCTAGCCCTTGACCTGCTCTGGTAGCCACAGTATTTATATGGCTATTCCAGTTCAGTTTTTATCAATGGTAACCCCCAAGATGTTGATAATGGAGGAAATTAATTTTGAAGAGCTTAAGAATTCTCCAAACTCTTGTAAAGTACGTCCCCTCAACTAACTATGCTGTGTAAAAATTGACTGTGTTTCCCAGATTACATCAGTAACTATACTTTCAAAGTATTCCGCAGGCTGTAAGGTGCTCTGGGGTGTCCCCAGATTGCGAAAGATACCATACAAATGTAAGTCAGCTCTTTTCTTCCACATTTAAAAGGAAGGAGGTCATTAAAAGCAAGTCTGGGAGGATTACAAGGTTTCTTCCCACTGTCTGTGGTCCTCAATAACTGCACACAAGGAGATGCCTTCCTCCAAAACAGGTTCCTGTGGATCCTGTATTAACTCCAAATAATATCTTCAGAGAAATAACTACACTACAGCAACAACCCATGCTCAGGTGAAAACTGCACCTTCACATGTGACTCAATAAAGGTACAAGACGCAGAAAGAACCATGACATGCCCAAATGTCTTGATTTGAATCCGATGACAAAGATATGCTGATAACCTATATTCGCAAAAACAAAGTGGAGACAGAACTTGAATGCACCTTACTCATTGTACAAGACGAGCCTTTCACACCATGTTCACCTGACCATGTGTGGCACTGTTGCTTCACAGCTCCAGGATCGATTCCTGGCTTGGGTCACTGTCTGCGTGGAGTCTGCACGTTCTCCCGGTGTCTGCGTGGGTTTCCCCCGGGTGCTCCAGTTTCTTCCCACAAGTCCCGAAAGACATGCTGTTAGGTAATCCGGACATTCTGAATTCTCCCAATGTGTACCCGAACAGGCGCCGGAATGTTACGACTAGGGGCTTTTCATAGAACTTCATTGCAGTGTAAATGTAAGCCTACTTGTAAGAATTAAGATTTTTTAAAAATTCAAATCAGAAAAATAAATCTTATTTCTCATCATATTAGCAAAACCACAACAGAATAGAAATCAATCTTTACACTAACAAAAAGGAGACCATATGCGTTTAATCCCAAATCCTTAAAGTCCCTACCTTGAAAGCAATATCAACATAACCTAATGCCTGTGTTAACAGTAACTAATACAAATTCAGCTCAAGATAATGCCCCTGTGAAGCATGCAGGGATGCAGCAGCATCTCCTGAATACAGCGCAAGATGAAAGATGGCAACATCTGTTCGAGTAAAAGTACTTATGGTCTGTTATTTGAAGGCAACATATCCAAGCCTTTCCCACATATGCACAACTCCAATGGGAGTAATTGGGAGGATTCTAGCATGTCATACCAAATGATAGCTGGTACTTACCACATACTTAGCTCAGACGAGGATATTTCAGTTATACTATTGCAGCAAAGGGACATTGAGTGGTTTAAGGATTTATAGAATCATACAACACAGAAGGAAGCCATTCAGCCCACCATGTTTGTGCTGGCTCCTAAACAGCACTATCCAATTAGATACACTTCACTGAGCTTTGCTGCAAACATTTCCCTTACATGTATCCAACAGGCTGGGTGCTTTTTCAGTGGGTTGGTGCAGACCCGATGGGCCGAACAGCCTCCTTCTGCACTGGAGGGATTCTGTGATTCTATGAATTCCATTTTGAAAGTTACTACTTAATCTGATTCCACCACATTCTGAACCACAGCTACTCATTGTGAAAAGCAATTGCTTCTCATTTCCCGTTGGACTTTTGCCAATTACTTTCAGTCTGTCTGCTGCGGTTGCAGAGTCTTTTATCACGGGAAACAGTTTCTCCATGACTATTCCATCAACACTTTGAACAGCTCTACTACTTCTTCCCTTAACTCCTCTGCTCTAAGGAGAACAATTTGAGCTTCTCACATCCCACCGCATAACTGAAGTCCACCTCCTCTGATACAATTCTGATCGTTCCCCTCTCCAGCCTCTCCGTTTTGTCCTTCCTCAAGTTTGGTGTGAAGAATTGGACACAATAACTGAAGCCCTGTAGCTAGTTATAACGTTCACCGTTACTTTCTTACCAAGGATCCTGCAGACCTGTAAAAACAAAGTTTTGTTGACGTGTCCTGCCACCCTGAACAATTTGTGTCTGCAACTCCTGGGTTCCTCTGTTCCTGCTTGTGCTTTAAAACATTCATTTACATTGCCCATCCTTATTTCTATTTCTAAAATGCATCCACCTGACACAGAACCTTACAGCACGAGGGGGAGGCCATTTGTCACGCCTGTGCCATCTCTTTGAAAGAGCTTTCCAATTTATTCCCAGTCCCAGCTTTTTGGCAACATAATATAAGGCAATGAAAAGACAAAAACTAAGGTATATCATATTGCAAAGGCCAATGGCAGGCTGAAAGATTGGGAAACTTTAAAACATAAGCAAAGGGAAACTAAAAAAGTAATAAAAAGAGCTACGGTAAATTTGGAAAGAAAACTAGCAGAATGTGGGAAATTACAGACCAGTTAGTTTAACATCTGTTGTTGGGAATCAATTATCAAGAAAGTAATATTTGGACATTTGAAAAGTCAAAATGCTATCCACCAGAGTCAGCATACATTTATGAAGGGCAAATCATGTTTGAATAATTTGCTCCAGTTCTTCGAAGATGTATCATGCAAAGTGGATAATGGGGATCCTGCAGATGTAGTACATCGGGACTTCCGGAAGGCGTCTGATAAGGTGCCGCACAGAAGATTAATTCACAAGTTAGACCACAGGGGACTAGGGGTAATTTATTAGCTTGGATAGAAGATTGGCTGACGGACAGGAGACAGAGAGTTGGGATAAATGGGTCTTTCTCTGGATGGCAAGATGTAACTAGTAGAGTGGCACAGGGTGCAATCCTTGGGCCCCAACTATTTACAATCTATATTAATGACTTGGATACAGGAATAGAAGGTTCTATAGCCAAATTTGCAAATGATACAAAAATAGATGGGACAGTAAGTTGCCATGAGGAAATAAGAACCTTACAAATAGATATCGATAGGTTAGGAGAGTGGGCCAAACTGTGGCAGATGGAGTTTAACGTGGATAAGTGTGAGGTCATGCATTTTAGTCGGAGAAAGGGGAAGGCAACTTATTATCTAAATGGGGAGAGACTTTAGGGTGCTCCGTTGCAGAGGGATCTGGGGGTCCTCGTTCATGACAAAAAACAAGCATTCACAGTTACAGCAGATAATAAAGAAAGTGAATAGAATGTTGACATTTATAGCTAAAGGAATAGAGTATAAAGGGAAGGAGGTGTTGTTGCAACTATACAAGGCATTTGTGAGACCGCACCTGGAGTATTGTGCACAGTTTTGGTCCCCTTATTTGAGGAAATTGAAATTCTGGCATTGGAGGCAGTTCAGAGGAGGTTCATTAAGTTGATTCAAGAGATGAGGGGCCTATAGGGGGTGATTCTCCGAGCCCCACGTCGGGCCGGAGAATCGCCGTAACTGTGCCACGACACCAGCGTGCGATTCTCCAAGGTGCAGAGAATCAGCGCCATTTGCGCCGGCGCATTTGGTGCGGCGGATGGGCCGAGCGGCCGCGCGGATACAACAGAGTCCCGCCGTTCACCCCGGTCACTGCCAGTGGGAACTCTGCGAACGGTCTGGGCGTGGCGTGTGTGTGTGTGGGGGGGGCCTCCGTCCGCAGGGGGAGCCTCCGATGGAGTCTGGCCCGTGATCGGGGCCCACCAATCGGCACCCTACCCAAGGTCAACACCTCCACCTTATCCCCATAACCCAGTAACCCCACCCAACACTAAGGGCAATTTTGGACACTAAGGGCAATTTATCATGGCCAATCCACCTAACCTGCACATCTTTGGACTGTGGGAGGAAACCAGAGCACCCGGAGGAAACCCACGCAGACACGGGGAGAACGTGCAAACTCCGCACAGGCATTGAGCCAGCAGGGAATCAAACCTGGGACCCTGGCGCTGTGAAGCCACAATGCTATCCACTGTGCTACCGTGCTGCTTCTCCCAAAGGGTTGTGAATCTGTTGAATTCGCTGGATGCTGGGACAGTGAATAAATTTAAGGAGGAGTTTGACAGATTTTTAATTGGTGATGGGCTTAAGAGTTATGGAGAACGGCCAAGGCGGTGGAGTTGAGGCCAGGATGAGATAAGCCATGATCGAATGGCGGAGCAGACCAGCAGACCTTAAAGTCTCTGCTTTCACCATCTTTCAGACAGTGTGCTCCACATTATAACAATCCTCTGTGATAACATTTCTCCTTTCTGTTCCTCTCGGATTTCTGCCAATGTCCTCTGGTAATGATCCACTTCCCAGAGGAAACAGTTTCTCCCTCCTTGCTCCACCATGACTCATAATAATTTTCAATACCTCTATTGGATATTTCCTCAACTCTCTCTGCTCTAAGGAAAGCAATGGCAGTTTCTCCAATTTCTCCATGTAACTGAAATCTCCCATCGCTGGTACATCTCCTCTGCACCCTCTCCAAGGCCAACTGGCATCTTTCTTAAGAGTAAAGTGCCCAGAATTGTACACATTACTCCAGCTAAGTGATTTGTGAAGGTTCAGCACAGCATCTCTTTCTGTATGCAATGCCTGTATTTACAAAGCCAAGTCTCCTATGTGCCATTACCAACGTGCCCTGCCACATTCAGAGATGCATTCTCTGGTTCTCCTGCTGCACTCAAAATAGTACATTTAGATGATACTGCTTCTCAATATTTTTTCTGCCAAAGTGCAGCGCTTCACACTATCTCCATTAAATTGTATCTGCCATGCATCTGTCCATTTCACCAGTCTGTCTATATCCTCCTGATGCCGCATAAAATGCCCATAGTTTATTTTTATATCAGCAAAAAAAATAAAAAAGTTGCACTTGGAATGTTGCGTACAATTCTGGTTGCCACACTATCAGAGGTTTTGGAGATGGCGCAGAGGAGGTTTATCAGGATGTTGCCTGGTCTGGACGGTGTTAGCTGTGTGGAGAGGCTGACTTGACTCGGACTGTTTTCATTAGAAGTATGGAGGTTGAGGGGTGACCTGATAGGTGTACAGGACTATGAGGGGCATGGATAGAGTGGATGGGCAGGAACTCTTTCCCAGGGTCAGTCACCAGGGGGCATAGGTTTAAAGTCTGCGAGGCAAAATTTGGAGGAGATGTGCAAGACAGGTTATTTTTAATTTTTTTTAATTTTTTTTACACAGAATGTGGTGAGTGCCTGGAACGCGTTGCCAGGGAAGGCAGATACATTGAGGCCTTCAAAACGCATCTCGACAAATACATGGATAGGATGGGTATAAAGGGATACAGCACTAAGAAGTGCTGAGGGCTTGGGTCAAGTGTGGGATCATGACCAGTACAGGCTTGGAGGACCGAAGGGCCTGTTCCTGTGTTTTATTGTTCTTTGCTCTTTGAAATCGTGCTCTCTGTTCCCAAGTCCTAGGGCGGGATTCTCCCTTCTGGGGACTAAGTCCCCACGCCCGCCGGAAAACGGGCGGGAATCACTCCGGACTTTCTCCGAGAAAGACCGGGGTGAGTCTCCGCCTTTAGGGCCTCACCGTGCGTCCCGCAGCTCCGGCTGCCGGCGGGGCCCTGCAGTTAGCCCATGTGGCCGCACGTACGCATGGCGCTTGCAACGGCCCCCGACCGGCACTGTATCAATCGCGTGCATGCGACTGCCGATGATTCTCCAGTCGCCAGAGAATCGCTTGCTGGCATGGGAGCCTATTTTGGGTAATTCTCCACTACTGCACCGAGCGCGATTTCGGCGTGGAGGGTCGGAGAATCCCGCCCCATGTCATTTGTATATAACAGGAAATGGCAATTGCCCTATTATAGAAATAAAAACAGAAAATGCTGTAAATACTCAGCGGGTCTGGCAGCATCTGTGGAGAAAGAAACAGGGTTAATGTTTCAAGGTCTGAAGAAGTCATACGGACTCAAAACATTAACTTGGTTTCTCTCTCCACAGATGCTGCCAAATCTGCTGAGATTTTCCAGCATTTTGTTTTTATTTCAGATTTCCAGCATCCGCAGCATTTTGCTTTATTCCTGATTGACTATCCTTTCACTCTTTACATATTAAATATGTTAATGTTCCTTTTTATGGTACCCACTAATCTTTTTATGTATCTTTTTTTCCTTTCATTTAATTTCTCAGTTCTCTTCTGCACTTCCTGGAAACAGATATTTAATCCAAAAGAGAGAAAGAAAGAGAGAGGTGCTTTAAATGATTTGCATTATGACCGAGAGCTATTACACTGTTCAATACAAAAGCAGAAACAATTGTTCTGGTTCCAATTCATATCACATGTTAATTTTACAAGACTGCACGAGTGCCATGGAGGTCAATCCTGCAAAATGAGCCCAAGTCTGAAGACACCATCGGCTTCTTGAGAAGGGATTTTGCCTGCTCTGTATTGGCAGTGGAAAACATACACATCAGCAGTTTGGCCTAGTTAGTCATTCTTGGGTGTTGACTGCAGGCCAGCAATCTGTGTCTGGTATTTGGAGATCCCGCCAGCATTGGCAAGGTCCCAGCCTGAGTGGCAAACACAATTTGGCACGAACCACATGTGTAGTACCTGTGGCAATGTTTGTGCGGCTACTACAAAGTCACATTTGCACCTTCAAGGAAAAATGCACACAAAACACATACATAAGACCATAAGACATAGGAGTGGAAGTAAGGCCATTCGGCCCATCGAGTCCACTCCGCCATTCAATCATGGCTGATGGGCATTTCAACTCCACCTACCAGCATTCTCCCCGTAGCCCTTAATTCCTCGCGAATTATCTCTCAGTGTTGGTGCTAAATATCCCTCCCCGGACAATGCAAAGGAAGAGGCATGGAGAGAAATCAGATTATATCCCAGCGCCCCTACTAATGAAAGAGATTCTGTAATATTAACATGGTGAAGAGAGGCAGGTTAGGTGGGGCGGGAGCTACTACATCAGACCTACATGTTGAGATACTGGGAATAACGAACAAGTTGCAAACTAAACTTCACAAATTGAAGCTTCATCACTGGTTCATTTCCTTACTTAAATTCAGTAAGATTAAAAAGAAAAATCACCGTCAGGGACCTGGGTTTAATCCAATCCAGACTGATATTCTCTCTCTGTAGTTTATAATGACCCTAAATAAAATTAATTTAGGCTGTGGGAATAAAAGCTGTCCCACAATGCAGAACTAAAATGGGGAACATCTCTGAGAGGCCACAGGAATGTGAGCAATGGAAAAATATGGTGTAATAGAGAACAGTCGCTATCATTCGTGGCTCAGTGCTGATACTCTCGCCTGACTCAAAGTTGTGGGTTTGAGCTCCACTCCAAGGATTTGAGCACGTAATCTAGGCCGACACTCCAGTACAGCAAGGGAGTGTTGCACTATTAAAGGTTGAGGCATTAAATTTTTGCCCTCTCACATGAACGTAAAAGATCACATAGCCCTATTTTGAAGGACAGTCAGGGACTTATGGGCAGGACGGTAGCACAGCGGTGAGCACAGTTGCTTCACAGCTCCAGGGTCCCAGGTTCGATTCCCGACTTGGGTCGCTGTCTATGCGGAGTCTGCACGTTCCCGTGTCTGCGTGGGTTTCCTTCGGTGCTCTGGTTTCTTCCCACAGTCCAAAGATGTGCATGTTAGGTGGATTGGCCATGATAAATTGCCTCAGTGTCCCAAAAGGTTAGGTGGGGTTACTGGGTTATAGGGATAAGGAGGAGGTAGGGGGTGTTCTTTCCAAGAGCCGGTGCAGACTCGATAAGCTGAATGGCCTCCTTCTGCACTGTAAATTCTATGATCTATGATCTTATCGCCAGCTTTCAGGCCAAATCACTTAAACAGATTATATAGCCATTAAGGTTTGTGGGAGTTAGCTATGCACAAGCTGGCTACCACGTGTTTGTGCGCGGACACGGGCTGGGAAGGCAGCAACAACAACGCCAACTGAGAAGGCAAACTCGTAAAGAAAAAGACATTCGCACGGGACGCAACTGCCCTGGCTTACAGCTGGCTTTGAGTCCCAGGAAGGAGGGGATGAGAGTGGAGAGGTTCAGACACAGTTGAGGGTGGAAGTTGGTGCAGTGAGGTATGGGTGGAGGGTGGCCATGGCACAGGACCCGACAGGGAGGGAGTGCCTAGTTGAAGGGGGGATAGCACTTGAAAATTGGAGGAGGAGGAGGAAAGACAGTAGGTGAAGGGGATGGAGAGGAGGGGAAGCAAGAGGGAAGGAGAGACCCAAAGAGTGGAATACTCCACAATTGTAATCTCCGACCACTCTACACCACGTGGATGTGATGTTGGAGACTGGCCAGGCTCCACGCCCCCCATGGAGGCAGGACACGGCCCCCCTCGCCAACAAGACATTTTGCAATCCAGTATCACAGGCCATAGGCGATAGGCCATAGGCTGGTATGTAACCAACTAAAGATTTGCACCAGCACTGACCCCGCACTTGTGGGGGATGTTGACAGAGTCGCTAGTAAGGAGCACCCTGCCACCAACAGTGGCCCGAGCCTCAATATCGCTTTGTCCAAAAAGGACAAAGGCCCGACAAATTGTGTGACCTACAGCCCATCTCACTACTTAATGCAGACGCAAAGATCCTGGCGAAGGCCCCGGTGAGGAAGCTGGAGAGCTGCATGCCAAAGGTAATCGGGGAGAACCAGACCAATTTTGTCAAGGGCAGGCAGATAACATCGAACATCAGGCGCCTGCTGAACATGCTAATGACCACATCCGGGGAGGGAAAATGATAATAACCCCATCCGGGGAGAGAACACCAGAAGTAACTTCGAGGTACTGGAACAGTTTAGGTACGAGCCAAGGTTCACCTCCTGGGTAAAATTACTGTGCAGCGCTCCCATGGCAAGCGCAAGGACAAACACCACCAGCTCCAGATACTTCTGGCTGCACAGAGACACGAGGCAGGGATGGCCATTGCATAGGCTGCTGGTTGTCCCAGCAATGGAGCCACTGGACGCGGGTGACCTAGGGAAGGGGAATTATGTGGAAATGTATGGATGACTGCTAGGCTCCTCTCCTGGATGAGACAAGGAAAAAATGGGAAGAGGAACTAGGGATAGATAGAGGGGGAGGATTCTGGGTCGAAGCACTGCACAGGGCAAATGTAACCTCCACGTTTGCGGGGCTGCGCCTAACACAACTAGAAGTGGTGCACAGAGCTGACCTAACCAGAACCCAAATGAGTGGGTTCTTCCCAGAGGTGGAGGACAAATGTGAACGGTGCCAGGGAGGCCCGGCCAACCACACCCACATGCTCTGGGCATGTCCCAGACTTGTCGGGTACTGGACAATCTTTTCCGATGCCTTGTCCAGGGTTGTGGGAATGAGGATGGAGCCATGCGCAAAAGTGGCGGTCTTCGGGGTATCAGATCAACCAGAAGTCTTCATGGCGAGGGGCCGACGTCCTAGCCCTTGCCTCGCCGATGGAGAATCCTGCTCAGCTGGCGATTGGCTAGCCAAGGCTGCAGACTGGCTGTCCGACCTGGGGGAATTTCGCAGGCTGGAAAAATCCGCCATCCATGGATCGGAAGAAGTTTTTCACAGGATGTGGAAGCCGTTCACCAATTTGTTTAAAGGCCTGCTCGCAGCCAGCAACCAGTAATGCGAGGGACAAGCAGGAGGGATAAAGCCGCAGGGGACCGGTCCGAGGGCAAGCTATGGCCCAAACCAAATTGTAAAAAATGCCTGTAAATACCTGTTTTGGCCATATTGGGGAATGTAAAATATGTCTAACGATTAAGGGAGCGGGGGGGGGGGGGCGTGGTTTTGTAACTTATAAATTGATCGATATGAAATATGAAAACGTTTTTGAAAAAACAATGATGACACTCCAAAACTATTTCATTGATGGCAAAGCACTTTGGCACATCACAAGGAATGGTGAAAGGCATTATGTAAAGACAAGTCTTTCTTTTCTTCTGAGTCTGGGCCTGAGGCTGAGCAAAATGAACTTATACATTTTACATCAAACCAATGATGTATCAGACTCGGGCAGAAATAATTACCGACTGCAGCTTCATATACATCGCATGGATGAAGTCCTGGCTTTTACTGGTTAAGTGCAGGGAAATTGGATTTGGCAAGGCATCCTTTTGAATTAAAGTTGAATGAATAAATAGATTTGAGGTCGATTTGTTCAGAGAAGGAAGTCTTCAGAAGGTGGACAAGTCTGAGAAAATGAACACCTTGCATAAGCCAAGATCCAATAATAGTGTCACATTAATGCACTGTCAGAAAGGACAATTTTCTTCTATCAACATCTGCCCAGATCAGATTTTGTTCCCTCTGGCTGTTCAAATGTGAATGTGTGTATAGGGACCACATTAAGCCTCTGGTCCTCTTACAGAACCTCAGTGGCTATTTTTAAAAGCGTATTTGTTGTATTCAAACACCATAGAGATTGAAATGCACAGAAAAGCCTCTTTTATTAATATTCAGGTTCTGATGAAAGGCCTGAAATGCTATGGCCTGGATTTTACAGTCAGCAGCAAACAAACAGCATTCAACATTCACAGTCAGGGGCAGCACGGTGGAGGAGTGATTAGCACTGCACCAAGGACCTGGTTCGATCCTGGCCATGTTGAGTTTGCACTTTCTCCCCGTATCTGCGCTCATCCAGGCAAGTAGAGAGTTTTCCATCACATTCCTCACTTGTGTCTTGTAGATGGGCAACAGTCAGGAGGTGAGTTATCCCACAGGGTTCCGAGCCTCTAACCTGACTTGTAGCCACAGTATTTATATGGCTAGTCCAGTTCAGTTTCTAGTCAATGGTATCCCCCAGAATGTTGATCGTGGGGGATTCAGTGATGGTAATGCCATTGAATTAAATCCTCTCTTGTAGGAGATAGTCATTGCCTGGCACTTATGTGGCCAAGGTCACTACGCTGAGGATATCCCGAAACTGAAATGTTTGCCCTCCAACCACCCAACCATCTTCCACTGTGCTAGGTATGACTCCAACCAGCGGACAATGTTCTCCAATCCCGTTGATTCCAGATTACCTAGAGCTCCTTTATGCCACATTTGGTCAAATGCATCCTTGATGTCAAGGGTCGTCATTCTCACCTCACCTCTGTAGTTCAGCTCATTTGTCCATGTTTGAGCCAAGAATGCAATGAGGTCAAGAGCTGAGTGACCCTGGCGGAACCCAAACTGAGCGGCCATGAGAGCAGGTTATTGCCGAGTAAGTGTCGCTTGATAGCACTGTTGACTCCTTCCACTTTGCTAATGATTTAGAGTAGACTGATAGGTTGGTAATTGATTGGGTTGGATTTGTCCTGCTTTTTGTGCACAGGGTATAGTGGGCAATTTTCCACATTGCCGGGTAGATGCCAGTGTTGTAGCTGTACTGGAACAGCTTGGCTAGGGGCGCAGCTAGTTCTGGAGCAAAGTCTTCATTACTATTGCTGTAATATTGTTAGGGTTCATAATCTTTGCAGTATCCTGTACGTTCAGCCATTTCTTTTTTTTAAAAATAAATTTAGAGAACCCAATTATTGTTTCCAATTAAGGGGCAATTTATTGTGGTCAATCCACCTACCCTGCACATCTTTGGGTTGTGGCGATGAAACCCAGGCAGACACGGGGAAAATGTGCAAACTTCACACAGAAGTGACCCGGGGCCATAGGCAGCAGTGCTAACCAATGTGCCAACATGCTGCCCCCCCCTCAGCCGTTTCTTGATATCACGTGTAATGAATAGAATTGGCTGAAGACTGACATCTGCGATGCTGGGCACCTCTAGAGGGGACTGAGATGGATCATCCACTCAGCACTTCTGGCTGAAGATTGTTGCAAATGCTTCAACCCAGCATTTTACACAGATGTGTTGGGCTCCTCCATCACTGAGGATGGGGATATTTGTGGAGCCTCCTCTTCCAGTGAGTTGTTTAAGTGTCCAGCACCAATCACCATTGGATGTGGCAGGACTGCAGACTGATCTATTGGGGTGATGAATCGCTTAGCCCTTTTGATCGCATGCGACTAATATTGTTTGGCACAAGGTATGTTGTAGCTTCACCAGGTTGACATCTCATTTTTGGTATGCCTGATGCTGCTCTTGACATGCCTTGCTGCACTCTTCATTGAACCAGGATTGATCCCTGGATTGGTGGTAGGGTTGCCAGGCCTCGAGGTTCTAGATTGTGGTTGAGCAGATTGTGATTTATCTCTGAAGTCGCATTCCCAGTTTAGCTCTGGTTACTGCAGCTGTCTCTTTCACTCTCAATACTTTGTCTGCTTCTCCCCTGAATTGTCCTGAACAATATCTTGGTCTCTGTTTTCTTAACGCCAGTCTTCTTAAAACATTCTTTATGTCCTAATTCCTTGCTTACTGGACTGTATATGGTTCTTTGCAGCTCCCTTCTCCTGTCCAGTTTCTCCTGGCAGAGTTGAGAGATTTCATTCCCCAGTGTTTTATCTTCAACTGCCCTGGCTTCTTTTAAACAACCCCCAGCTGCTAAGCAACAACTTCTGTCAGCCTAGATTTACTCTTCACACTGTAACCCTCTCTAAGTACTATGGAACTGAACCAACACACACATGTAAACACCTTTATCCAGCATGAATCTAACTACAGGTTTTACCCTTCCTTACACAGAAACATTAAATTAAACCCACTTAGAACTACATTTTATTTCTAATCTTTACCAATACAAACATAAATCCTTTAAAACTACCTTTGTTTTTCTAACACGCCTACTGACACTGTCATGGACAGATGCATCTGCAGCCGGCAGACTGGTGATGATGAGGCCAGGTATGCTATTCCCCCTTGTTGGTTCCCTCACCACCTTCCATAGACCCAATCTAGCAGCTAAGTCCTTTAGGATTCATGAGGTGTTTCACTCACCTGATGAAGGAGCTACGCTCCGAACGCTAGTGGTTCCAAATAAACCTATTGGACTTTAACCTGATGTTGTAAGACTTCTTACAATAATTAAAATCTCAAGGAAACAGCCAAGCTGCTCCAACAGAATTCCTGTCTATCGTTTCACGAAGATATGTGAAAAGATATATGCATAGATATACAATATCTATAGAATATATAATGCCTGATTACATCTCTCAGAAATAATTTTTTTAAAACCCCAGATGTCCAGAATTATGAGAAAACAGCTTGATACACAGCAAGATCGCACAAATAACATTGATTCTATTTTGTCAGTGTCAGTTCAGGGAGAAATCTTGGCCAACAGAATTCCCTAGATTCCCAAAGATGAGCAGGTTAGGTGGATTGGCCATGTTAAATTGCCCCTTAGTGTCCAAAGATGAAAACGAAAATCGCTTATTGTCACAAGTAGGCTTCAAATGAAGTTACTATGAAAATCCCCTTGTCGCCACATTCCAGCACCTGTTCAGGGAGGCTGGTACAGGAATTTTAACCGTGTTGCTGGCCTGCCCTGGTCTGCTTTCAAAGCCAGCGATTTAGCCCTGTGCTAAACCAGCCTATTTGCAGTTTAGGTGGGATTAGGGGGGTTATGGGGATAGGGCAGGGTGATTTTTCAGAGGGTTGGTGCAGACTGAATGGGCCGAAAGCCTCCATCTGCACCGTAAGAATTCGATGATTCTATGATTTTCTTTGAATGTCTCAATGGAATCTTTAAACCATTGATCTGAAGATTCAGACTTGGTCTCACTTCCAACAAAGCAACACTCGCACATGCACTTTCTGTTGCTGAGGTTCCGATGTGGGGCTTGGATCCTCGATCTTCTGACTTGAGACACAATGTAATGTAAGCCATGCTAACACACAATGTAGTTACAATACAGAGAGCTGCATTGGCAGAGTCTACACAACAGTCCGCCTCTCCTTACCATCAGCCAGAGCAGAGGAAGCAGGGACATAATTTAAAACGTTCATTTAAAAAGAATCGTGTTAGCACAGAATGATGCGCCACAGTTGAATAGCCCGCTATATATTCTGTCTGCTCACACAGAACAACGGTGTCTGAGACATAAGTGCACGCAAGGTCATTTAGCTCAGCAAGGGGTTAACACAAAGAGGAAAGGAGGGGAGAAATTGCTGGATTCAAACTATTGTGCCTTGTGGTACATAAGACAAAATGTCTTCTTTGCAAACAGAGCCATTAGAACTCTACACAAGACAGCAGCACTCTCCAATTTCAACAAAGTTTTCAATTACATCTCTTAAAGCATTTAAAACGAAATATCCACATTCACAAGAAAAACAAACCCTTGAGTTCAAAGTCAGCAGTCTCCGAAGATAATTTCTCTTTAACCAGTCCAAGATGGACACAATTGAGGTTTAGCAAGTGATTTCCATTGGCTGCTTCTTACAACACACGTTACAAATTATCCTCATGCACCCTCATGTTACTTCCCATTGTAGCCATCTGGGATGGCCACTTCCAGAATACAAATGGATGATCGCAATGACTGTAGGGAAATATGGACAATGCTAAGAAAGCAGGCAGGCACAGAGCCTGTATGCGTACTGAGAAGGCAACTCCCAGACGAGACTGAAACTATAGGTCAATTAACATATTGATGGCACATCTCCGGGAACAAAGGAATGACACTCAAGTAACCAATACTATTGCAGACATCCGGCGCCAGAAAGACACAAACAAAGCAAGGCCAACGGCCACCTAGCACACGCCCAGCCATCAGGGCACCCACCCCTTTATTGGTCAAGATCAATACGAGTGATCAAGATACGGCCCAATTAACTGGGGCCAAGTTCAAGGCCTGCCCAAAAGCGCGTGAAGCCCCTTCAGGTATAAGAACGCGGCCCCGAGAGAGAATCGCTCTCTTGGATTCGGCTCTCGAAGCGGAGAGACCCGTGCACCAGCTGCACCAGAAGCAAGCAAGTCCAAGGTCAACGCTCGCCATCAGATGGACGACCTTAGCTGTTCTCCTGTCACCTCTTCGAACCCAACAGCCACAGATCCGAACAACGGCCATTGTTCCTCTGGCTGAGTGGGCACCTGAAGTTAAGTATAGGCGTTAGCGTTAGAGATAGTTTAGTTTGTAGTATTTTGTGCATGAGTAGATATTACTGTGTGTAAATAAATAGTATTGACTTTGAACTAACTAACTGGTGCATTGGTTCTTTGATCAGTATTCGGGTTTAAACCTTGTGGAGGTATCGAAAGATACCTGGCGACTCTTGAGCAAACATAATTAGGATTAAGGAAGGCGACCATATTGACCGCTGTATTTATAACCAGATAAATATAGCAACACCATGGATGGGAACTATCAAATGAATGAAAGGGGGACAAGACTGACCACTGTAATAAAGCAAAGACCAGTATTTCCTCTCACTTTCACCCACTCGCAATAGTTACACAGATTGTTTTTTCTCCTTTAACTGGATTGTTCTGGAGCTCCAGGCTTGAAAGGGAATGCAGAAAGGTACATAACATAGAACATAGAACAGTACAGCACAGAACAGGCCCTTCGGCCCTCAATGTTGTGCCGAACAATGATCACCCTACTCATCCACCCTATACCCGTAACCCAACAATCCACCCCTTAACCTTACTTTTATTAGGACACTACGGGCAATTTAGCATGGCCAATCCACCTAACCCGCACATCTTTGGACTGTGGGAGGAAACCGGAGCACCCGGAGGAAACCCACGCACACAGGGGGAGGACGTGCAGACTCCACACAGACAGTGACCCAGCCGGGAATCGAACCTGGGACCCTGGAGCTGTGAAGCATTTATGCTAACCACCATGCTACCCTGCTGCCCCTAAGAAACGATAGGCTGGATTCTCCGCTGGCGGAATGCTCCGTTTTGCCGGCAGCCCGGGGTTTCACGACGGCATGGGGCTGCCGCACAATGGGAAACCACATTGACCGGCCGGCGTAACGGAGCATCCCGCTGGCGTGCTGAAACAGAAATGTGGTGGGGCGGAGAATCCAGCCCCATGGCTATCGTTAAAGCCACATCCCAATTCTTTGTGCACCCTCAGAAGTTATTATCTCCACCAGACTGGAGAACATAATGCAGCTGTGGATCTTGGGCCCCCCGTTATGTTGTTTACTGAACAGCCATAGATGTGAGGGGGGGGGGGGGGGGGAGGTAGTGTTACACACCACAAATAAATGTGGCACTTGCATAGCCAACATGGCACCAACAGACTGCTTAAACCAAGGCACCATGACAAAAAATACTATGGTGCACTCAAACATAATAGTTAATGATGAATGTTCCAAGTTCTATTGAACTGGCAAGAATCAGTTAGGTTTTTGAAGAAAAATCTATTTAAAAAATACTAAGCCTTAAAATTTCTAGTTTCACTCGCTAGTCTCCAAGAACCGTAAGCAACAAAGCTGTGAAATCAGCACATAACAAGGTACAAAGACATTCCTTCGTGTTAAATTACTCAAGTGTGTTAAAGTGGCACATAAGTTAATTATGGGTGAAAGTGGGTTAGTAAGCCAACAGAGTGAAACCCAGAAAAATTCTATATTTTTTCCCCCCATTGAAAGGAATCTGCAGAGTTTAACTGGAAAACGGCCGACTCAATCCGACTGCAATCAGTCTGGACTCACTTTAATTAAAAACAGCCTTTGGTAATGAGGTTAGGAATCCAAATTGAACAGCTTTACCATCCCTTGAATTATCTCTATAAAAGGAAAGAACGGGGCTGTAAACATTTTAGGAACTTAACCCCGCTCGGGTAACGAACAGGCTGACAGTCACTTTAAACACAACTATATTTTTGGAGCTGCAGTTCTGTCCCAAATCATAATGACTGCCGCTTGCTGCTGTGAACAGAATATTTTTCCAGTTTCTGGCACTTTTGTTGGCATCACACATACACTAGCTGCTGAGTATAGCTTTCTGTCCACAATTTATTACAACATGATAAGACTCCATCCACACTGCACCACTTAACATTTCAATTTCCTGAACCAGCTCTTTGAGTGACTGACAATTTTGCAAAACAATTATCGGCAAAATACGAGAAAGATACTGAGAAATCTAATTCTGTTCAACCTTCACAAATGCTCCTCAGAGGTACAAAAGCAAGCAAACTTTTTTTCCAGCAACCTTGCAGTAAAGCTTCTTGCTGCCTCAAGCCTAAAAACTACAGATCAAATTCTATGGAAATCTACAATTCTGTAAGTTTGTTCACATCCCAAATATTGTTTCCTCACCTTCATCTTGCTCAGCTTAAATTCAGTCAAGAAACCACCTACGTGCTGACCAACATTTAATAAGCAAACTAAAGCGATTTAAAAATATAAACAACAATAAATTCTGACAGTAATGAATTATAAAAGTATCACTGGATATTGGCTATTTATCTGCCTCCGTTGGATGATTCACTGATGGTGTGAATCTCAGGTCATGCTCTTTGCATATTCATCCAACTAAACAACAGAACCATAATTTATATGGCACTTTTCAAATCTACCAGATATCCTAATGTGCCCTAAAGCCCATTAAATACTTACAAAATGTAGTTACTTCTGTAACTTAGGAAACGTGGTAGCGAATTTACACATAGCAAGCACTCGAAGAGCAATGTGATAATGACCAGATAGCTTGCTTTTTGTGATGTTGATGAACGGATAAATGTTGACTAGGACACTAGGGATAATACCCCTGCTCTTCTTCGAAATAATACCATATTTTCATTTACCGGAGCAGGAAGATGGTACCTTGGTTTCATGTTTAATTGGAAAGATGGCACCTCTGACAGTGCAGCATTCCCTCAGTACTGCACAGGGAATGTCAGCCGGGACTTGTGCGCTCAACTCCTATGATTCTAAGGGCATCCTATGGGCAGCACAATAGTGTATTGTTTAGCACTGTTGCTTCACAGCTCCAGGGTCTCAGGTTAGATTCCCGGCTTGGGTCACCGTCTGTGTGGAGTCTGCACGTTCTTCCTGTGTCTGCGTGAGTTTCCTCCGGGTGCTCCGGTTTCCTCCCACAAGTCCCAAAAGACATGCTTGTTAGATAATTTGGACATTCAAAATTCTCACCCTGTGTACCCGAAGCGACGCGGAATGTGGCAACAAGGGACTTTTCACAGTAATTTCACTGCAGTGTTAATATAAACCTACTTGTGACAATAAAGATTATTATTATTATTATTATTAACCCACAGCCAGAGATGTGACAGTGCTACCCGCTGACATACTAGCGAGAAAACACAAAAGGATACTTTTTCACAAACATTACAAAGAGATCACGACATCGAGGCAGGCTGTTCAGGCCAAGCAGCCTGTGCTGATGTTTAGTCTCCACTTTCAATGGTTTTATGCTCATCCTATTCCCTTATCCCTTCACTTCCAATGCCTAACTAACCTATTCTTACATGTTGACATGATCACTGTTGTGTACATTCCACAGCCTTAAAATCCTTAGCATAAAAAATCTTCTTGCACCTAAAATTGATGATACTTGGATCTGGCCGCTCAAACACGGATCCATTCTGCCCTAGCCTTTCCTAATTTTAATCTCCTTTAGCAAATCACTCAATCTCTTTTTCCACAATTTTGGCAGCCAGGATTATATCGCAGTCAATGTTGCCTCTAAGGTCTCTCACTCAGGTGCTGTGGCATCAAGTGAAATATTCACACACGCCCACTCGGATTGTTAAAAATATTCAAAGATCCTATTATAGGTTTTGTTCTGCCAAGCTAGAGTTTTGTTTGTGGAGGGTATTTAGAGCTGTATAACACCAGAGAGAGACTGGAAGCGATTGCATTGGTGAGTGTGATTTAGTGGTGTTAAATTAGAATCATCACTCAAGTAGAGAATTGGCAAAAACCAAGTGTTTAACCTTATGATTTTACATTATGTCTGATGACTATAAATAATCAAAAGCTTGAGACAAATCTTCAATGTTAGGTAGAAACAACTGACAGCCAAAACCCAGAAATATACATACAATAAAAATAAAGTCAACAGCACATCTTGGGAGGGCAGAAACCATTTTCTACTCTTATGAAATGACCATTAAACTTGCCACAACGTACTCCCTGTATAGTGCAATGTATCAACTGGACTGAATCCAGTGCTAGGGTCCTGAGTGGCATTATGTGATCCACAAAAAGTTAGACCTCTGTAGCCGTCTGTCAGCAATACATCAAAGAAGAAAGGATAGACTACAGATAGACAATGATCAGCACTGCTGGTTAGCTACTGCTGAATATTGATAGAGCAACTATTCAAGCACCAGCAAATTGTTAGCTGCTTCCACAATCTAACACTGCAGGCCCTAGATTAGGAAGATCAGACTGATGTCTCTACAAACAACAAGGTCTCAAAGCGGATATTGGACACCAGGCCATAGGGAGAGATGGAAAAGCCCTTAGTTAAATCATCCAGGTTTTACAGAACTTCCAGAAATATGTGCACTCAGACGACTGTGCATGATAAAAAGTGGTTTGAAAAAAACAATGCGGGATTGATACTTTAAATAGCAGTACCATTGTCAGCACTGTCTGGGTGTATAAGGGAAACTAGAATCCAGATCAGGCATCATGCTGCAATCCCAGGGACTTGTTCAGCAAAATAATGACCTTTCCGAAGATTTTGTCTAAATAAGCAACTTAAGCAGCAAAGCCAAGTTCAGATCAAGGGGGGCAAGCAGAGCATTAAGCTGATCCGAACATTTCAAATGTTGGCTACATACTTCTAACACTATCCATTTTTGCAGTCACTGTAAAATGGATTTTTTTCAATCCAACAACTGAATGGCTTTTTCAGCCACAGTAATTTGCTGGAAAATTTGTGCAATTTGTATGCACGCGAGAGACAGTGGGGGCAACAGCTGGAAGAGTTGACATGTCTGAAGAGGCTGCCTTCACGCGCACAATTCGGCACACAGTAAGGAGGCTGTTTCGCAGCTCACTGCACACGTTTTATATTTACTTTGTGTCACTTACTTGCACACTGGAATCCGTTTCCTGCGTGAAAAGATCGAACAAAATAATAACAAGCATTTTACAGATGCTGCAGCACTTAAAGCAGCCGGTAAAAATCCATTTCATTCTTGAATTAAGAATCTAATCTAGAGATGTGTTTTTAATATCACCAAAGAACATCCAGATGTGGTTACTTTGAGAAGGTTTCCTATTATATGCCAAACTCTGATTGTGTGATCGGAAAATACTGCAGAAGTGTCAGTGGAATAAAAGGAGCTGGAGTGGGCCATTTGGCTCTTCCGGCCTGTTCCACCATTCATCCCAGTCATGGTTATTCTTCTACCTGAACTCCGCCTTCCTGCACTGTCCACACCCATAGTTTATATTTATTTATTGGATAATGTGGGTGCCGCTGGTTAGAGCAGCAGATATTACTCATCCTTAATTGCCCTGAGACAGTGGTGAGCCACCTTCTTGGAACTGCTGCAGTCCATGTGGTGTAGGTACACCCACAACGTTGTTAGGAGTTTCAATATTCACTTGCGCTGCTGTAGCCCTCCAGGGCCATGGGCCAAGTGCTGGAAAATGGGATTAGTGTGGTCAGATCTTTGTTAATCAGCATGGACACGATGGGTTGAATGACCTCCTTCTATGCTGCAAGCGTTTATGAATCTAGGGAATTCCAGGATTCGGATTCACTGTGACAAAATATTCAATTTTTCAATATTTTCCTAACATCACTGTGAAACAGGCTCATGTGAGAGAGCACGGGTTTGAATAACTCAATTAAACTCAAGGCAGTAGACTGCAGGGTTTAGATCAAAGGAGGGGTTAGGTGTGACGGCAAATAGTTTGAAGCAGGGCTGAGATGGAGTACAATTGGGCAGCATGATAAGGTATTTTCATTAGGAAGGTAAGGGAAGTGACTTGAAATTAACTATTGTATTTCAAAAGGAACATGTACAATTTACATAGATAGTAAACAGAAAGAATAGAATGGCAAGTTTACTTTTACCTAAAAGGTAGAGGCCATAACATGACATGAAAGGCCTGTAAATTCTTAGAAAGGGAACTTCAAAGGGAATGCATAACAGTAGAGTGAAGAGAAGCTGAAAGTTATAGGTAGGTGTGGTTATGAGATCCTGAGGAAGTATGCGCTGAAAAAAGACCTGTGGAAAAGCAGCTGTTGCTAGCTCAGAGGAAAGTGTTCATGTCGGCGAGATTTGCACACAAGCTCTGGCTCGCAGTATTGGATGAGAGAGAGAGAGAGAAAAAAGACCATGCAAGATTTCCCCTGGGGGCGGCACGGTGGGTTAGCCCTGCTGCCTCACGGCGCCTAATTCCCAGGTTCGATCCCGGCTCTGGGTCACTGTCCGTGTGGAGTTTGCACATTCTCCCTGTGCTTGCATGGGTTTTGCCCCCACAACCCAAAGATGTGCAGGGTGGGTGGATTGCCCACACTAAATTGTCCCTTAATTGGAAAAAAATGAATTGAGTACTCTAAAATTAAAAAAAAAAGATTTCCCCTATACCAACAGTGGATGTGTGGTAACATTACTTGACTTTTTTATAGATTTAAATCTACGAGGACTGTTGCCTATTAGAGATGTTGAGCTCTGAGTTAATTAAGCCGGAAGCCTTCGGGAAATCAAATGTTTGTAGAAGTACTGTGAACTCCACAAATGAAATTTGGTGTATTTTTCCCCTTTTAAAAAAATAAATGCTGAAAATTAGTTTTTAAAGTTTTGCAAGCAGTTTGAAATTTTTCTCCTGACGTCAGATACCTTTTCATAAAATGCAAATTGCAAATTGTTGTGATAGCCTGTTCAAGTTTCCCTTTGGAATGCAGGCAGCCTGACACTTACCACCTGCCATATCTTAACACCCAAGTGATAGTGAGGAATGTCAAAGTCAGGATGGTGTGTGGCTTGGAAGGGAACTTGCAGGTAGTGGTGTTCCCGTGCGTCTACTGCCCTTGTCCTTCTAGGTGGTAGAGCTTGCAGGTTTGAAAGGTGCTGTCAAATGAACTTGGTGAGTTGCTACAGTAGATCTCAAAGGTAGCACACACCAATGCCACTGTGCGTCGGTAGTAGAGGGAGTGAATATTGAAGGTGGTGGGTGGAGTGCCAATCAAGCAGGCTGCTTTGTCCTGGACGGTCTGGCTGATTGTTGTTGGAGTTGCATCCAGGCAAGTGGGGAGCATTCCATTACACTCCTGACCTGTAGATGGTACACGGGCTTTGGGGAGTCAGGCGGTGAGTTACTCTCCGCAGGATTGCTAGCCTCTGGCCTGCTCTTGTAGCCAAAGTATTTATATGGTGAGTCCAGTTCAGTTTCTGGTCAATGGTAACACCCAGAATGTTTATTGAGGGGGAATTAGTGATGGTAATGCCATTTAACATCTTGGGGAGATGGTTCGAATCTCTCTTGTTGGAGATGGCCATTGCCTGGTATTTGTGTGGAACAAATATTACTTGCCACTTATCAGCCCAAGCTGAATGTTGTCCAGGTCTTGCTGTATATGACCTTGGACTGCTTCAATGTTCTGCTCCTACTGCAAAGTTCTGGGACTGAGATGATTGACCTCCAACAACCACAACCATCTTCCTTTGTGCTAGGTATGGCTCCAACCATTGGAGGGTTTTCCGCCTGATTCTCGTTGACTTCAGTTCTTCTCAGGATCTTTGATGCCACACTTGCTCAAATGCTGCCTTGATGTTAAGGGCAGCTGCTCTCACCTCATCGAGTTCAGCTCTTTAGTTTATATGAACATATGAATTAAGAGCGTGAGTAGGCTAATTGACTCCTCAAGCCTGCTTTGTCATTCATTAAGATCATGGCTGATCTGATTGTGGCCTCAAATCCACACGGTAGCATTGTGGATAGCACAATCGCTTCACAGCTCCAGGGTCCCAGGTTCGATTCCTGGCTTGGGTCACTGTCTGTGCGGAGTCTGCACATCCTCCCCGTGTGTGCGTGGGTTTCCTCCGGGTGCTCCGGTTTCCTCCCACAGTCCAAAGATGTGCAGGTTAGGTGGATTGGCCATGATAAATTGCCCGTGTCCAAAATTGCCCTTAGTGTTGGGTGGGGTTACTGGGTTATGGGGATAAGGTGGAGGTGTTGACCTTGGGTAGGGTGCTCTTTCCAAGAGCCGGTGCAGACTCGATGGGCCGAATGGTCTCCTTCTGCACTGCAAATTCTATGATATCCCACCTACTCCCAAAATCAAAAACTAAAGCTTTAATGGGGTTAGGAGCTGGGTGGCCCTGGTGGAACCCAGACTCGATGCCAATGAGCAGGTTACTGCTGAGTGAATACCACTTATAGTTCTGTCGATGACTCCTTCCATCATTTGGCTGATAGTCAACAGTGGTAATTGGTCGGGTTAAATTGGTCCTGCTTTTTGTGGACATGAGACATAGCTGGCAATTCTTCACATGAAATTAAATGAAATGAAAATCGCTTATTGTCACAAGTAGGCTTCAAATAAATTTACTGTGAAAAGCCCGTATTCACCACATTCCGGCGCCTGTTCGGGGAGGCTGGTACGGGAATTGAACCTGCGCTGCTGGCATGCCTTGGTCTGCTTTAAAAGCCAGCAATTTAGCCCAGTGTGCTAAACCAGCCCTCACATTGTGGGCTAGATACGAGTGCTGTAGCTGTTCTGGAACAGCTTGGCGAGGGGCACAGCTAGTTCTGGAGCACAAGTCTTCAGTACTATTACCGGCATGTTATCAGGGCCCATAGCCTTTGCAGTATCCAATGCAGGATGTCGTGCATTTTGAGCTCAGTTGAATTTCCTCACGTGCTTTCAAAATGGCAATTGCTGAAGTCCCAGGACCTTCTCAACCTCCATTAATATCAATTCAATTCACTCTTACCTGACAATGTTACATCAGTTTAATCCTTCCAATAATGTTATCAGCCCATCTGGCCTTCCAATTATACATGGTCAAGATTAGGAGGGAAGGCCTGGTGTAGGGAGTTACATCTATATCTATATGTAGGGAGTCCTTCTATACCCCGACTGTTCATGTGTCTATTTAGATAAGTCTTAAAGGTAGCAAACGTATATCTGCCTCAACTACCTCACTTGGCAGTACATTCCAGGCCACCACCACCCTCCCCCAAACATCCCCACTGAACCTATCCCCCCGTCACCATGAACCTGTGCCCCCTTGTAATTGTCATTTCCACCCTGGGAAAAAGCCTCCAACTGTTCGCCCTATCTATACCCCTAATAATTTTATAAACTTCGATCAGGTCTCCCCACAGAGAACAATCCCAGTTTATTCAATCTTTCCTCATAGCTAAAACCCTCCATACCAGGCAACATTCTGGTAAACCTTTTCAGCACTTCAATCTGATCCATGTGCGTGGATGTGAATTACTGCTGAGCTCCACACACAGTAGCTCTTCAAATAAAGTCCATTAAATATGTTTTGTGCTACACGGCACAACAGATGATCGTGGAGAACATTTGAAACCAATATTGCAGCTCCCTAATCACACCGTTTCATAAAGCTCTGTGCCCTGCTCTTCAGGTTCAGGACCTCACCGGCATCCAGAGATGTATTACTGCCTGAAACACACTCATTCATCTTACTTTCTTGACTATTTTGCCGTTCAGACTGTGAGCTGTTATTATTGATAGTGCTAGGTCACATTACCATTATCTCTTTAATAGGATACAAGGGCTACAGAACTTGAATTTGTCAACTGCTGTAGATGTGAAAGATCACAAACAGAAACACTGCCGACCCTCAGAGTTGCCTTTCAGGTTTTGATAGAATGTTTTGGGAGCAGTAATGGAAACTGTAATGCAACAAAGGCATTCAGCTCGCAAGACTATTACACCATCAATTTTTAAAAAAAAATTCTATATCTACCTCCACAGTCACCCCAACCCCATCAAAAATCTAATATAGAGGGTAAGACAACCTTGCATCAGGGATGGATGATGGTACAAGTATCCACTTGTCCTTTGCAATACAGATAAACAATGGTGTGACCTGATTACTGATGGTAACAGAGTGTGCTGACTCAGTGTATCACATGCTGTTAAACAACTCCTCCTTTCTCTACAAACAGTGGACTCAATAAGCACTATTTCAAGTTTAGATACAGGTTTTTAAACCAATTAATTGTTCTTTTTTTATTTCTCAAGGTATGTACTTCCCTATACTAATTGACAAATAAAAAAAGAGACATGGCTTATTTTCTCACTAAAATTGAGCTTAAATGGTAAATATTCTTTAGATCAACTTGCCCTGATTTCAGATAGCTTACTGGCTATATAAATCAGTCTTTCTCTTTCACACTAATTCACTCTCTCGTTGACTGTGGGCAGCCAATTATCAATCACAGGGAATCATGGCTGTGCCCATTATCAATTATCTCAAAAAACCTTCAAAGTGACAGTCCCAGGTAGTGGCCTATTGTTGAACTGTAACAAGGATTCATTCACCTGAGAAAGGAGCTGCGCTCCGAAAGCTAGAGATTTGAAACAAACCTGTTGGACTTTAACCTGGTGTTGTAAGACTTCTTACTGTAACAAGAAAGAATAGGATCCGCCATCTACAGGTCCCAGATTAATATCTGGAACTTAATACTATTAATATTTATGATATTTGACTGGGACAGATGTTTCCCTTTGAGAAATACAAGTGTGATGTTGTGCTAACCCAGGGGTGGGCAAACTACGGCCCGCGGGCCGCATGCGGCCCGCCAAAGGTATTTCTGCGGCCCACCAAGTCATTAAAAAAAAAAAAAAAAAAAAATTTTTTCTTTAAAATTTTTTTTTTTTTTTTTAATTTTTTTTTTAAGGTTAATGGGGGGGGGTGCTGTTTGGTTACTTACTGGTATAGGGTGGATACGTTGACTTGAGTAGGGTGATCATTGCTCGGCCCAACGTCGAGGGCCGAAGGGCCTGTTCTGTGCTGTACTGTTCTATGTTCTATATGAGGCGCCCAGAATCATAACCGGGTGAAGTAATTATTTTACTTAATATACTATGCGGCCCTTTGTGAATTGTGAATTTCTGAATGTGGCCCTTGCACGGAAAAGTTTGCCCACCCCTGTGCTAACCCCTTAATCAGGCTGATTCCAGCAATACAAAAGTATAAGTTTTTAAAAATTCAACATGGCCAGAAAGCCATTTTGCTCATGAGGCTACTACCAACCCAGAGGGATACTTGCCAAGGATTGTAACTTGCCAAGGATTGTAACTTACCAGAGATTTTCTCATGAATTCTGGCAACTTTGCTTTCAGTTTACAGTGATCTTTCGAGACCTACACCAATCAGCATGGATCGCAGCATACTGTGATAGCAGCATAACATTCTTGTAATAATGTTGACACAACCTAATTTGAACATGCTATACTTTCAAAACATACTGCCAGCCAGCCTTGCTCTCTAACCTGTAAACATGAGAGTTTTTTAAACTGGCCCAGAAACTAAAACAAGCAGTTCACAAGTCATGTTTGTGCCAGAAATATTTTCAAAGTAACAGGTAATACAATTTAGGTGCCTCAGGATTCAAAGCAGGATTTATCACATTCCAGAATTACACCAGTTTGAGTTTTCCCATTTGAGGTTCCACAACAGTTGTCAATTTATTCTCAGCAACATCAATAAGCACTTGCAGGATTTTCGGTGCTGCATTGCAAAAGGGTTTTAGTTCTGAACTGGAATTGTACATTTTTCCCAGTAATAAGGTGAGTAAATCTTTTACTGAATCATATACATTGTGGTACAGGAGGAAACCTTGATGGCTGTTGAGGTGAATACATCACAAGACCATAGATATTGGAGCAGGATTAGGCCATTCGGCCCATAGTCTGCTCTGCCATTCAAATATGTGTCTCTTCCCCACTCTCCTGCCTTCTCCCCATAACCCCTGATCCCCTTATTAATCAAGAACCTATCTATCTCTGTCTTAAAGACACTCAGTGATTTGGCCTCCACAGCCTTCTGCGGCAAGAGTTCCACAGATTCACCTCCCTCTGGCTGAAGAAATTCCTCCTCATCTCGGTTTTAAAGGATCATCCCTTCAGTCTGAGGCTGTGTCCTCCGGTTCTAGCCTCGCCTTTTTAAAAAATAAATTAGAGTACCCAATTCATTTTTCCCAATTTAGCATGGCCAATCCACCTACCCTGCACATCTTTGGGTTGTGGGGGAGAATGTGCAAACTCCACACGGACAGTGACCCAGAGCCGGGATTGAACCTGGGACCTGCGTGCCGAGGTTCTAGTCTCTCCTACTAGTAGAAACATCTTCTCCCATGTCCACTCTATCCAGGCCTCGCAGTATCCTGTAGGTTTCAATGAGATCCCCCCCTCATCCTTCTAAACTCCAACGAGTACAGATGCAGAGTCCTCAACCGCTCCACATATAACAAGCTCTTTATTCCAGGGATCATTCTCTGGACCCTTTCCAAAGCCAGCACATCCTTCCTTAGATACGGGGCCCAAAACTGCTAAAAAATACTCCAAATGAGGGTCTGAACAGAGCTTTAAACAGCCTCAGAAGTACAGCCCTGGTCTTGTATTCTAGCCCTCTCGACATGAATATGAACATTGCATTTGCGAGGACTTCCAGTGGCAGGAATGTGCAGTCACATGAAAGGTGGCTCTCCCGCTAGAGACTCCAACCTAGGTACTTGTGACCCAATCGGATACAAAGCGTACAAACCCACCCTTCACCCTTAAATATAAAAGATCCCCAAACGCCATGGGGCCGAAAGGACAACAAAAACAGCAAGAGCCAGGAGAGGAAGGCCCAGGCCAGACAGAAGCAGAGCAGTACATGGCGGTTCGAGCGGAGTCACCGACGCAACCGCCGGCGCTACCGCCGACAGGGCAATCTCCTGAGAACTCCTAAAACTTAGGGACTCCATTAAACAGGACCTCATGGCAATGGTGAAGTTGGAAGTAGCAGACGCCTTTCTCCCCTTCAAGGAGGCACTGGAGAGGGCGGAACGGCGATTGGAGATGCAAGAGACAATGGTGCAGGAACTTCAGAAGGCAGCCACAGACCAAAGTGAATGGATCACCTCACTCGAAGCAGAGGTGGCGAGGTTGGCGGAGGCCCAGGGTAAGCTCAAAGGGAACGTGGAAGACCAGGAAAACAGGTCTCACCTCACCGCAAAAACCTTAGGATTGTCAGACTGCACGGAGGGTAGAAACCCAATGAACTACATGACGCAGATGTCAGGAAAGCTGGTCGGGGAAGAAAACTTCCACAGGTCACTCCGGCAGAGCTCCACCAATTCCAGGACAAGGAACAGATCCTGAACTGGGCAAGTAGGAGGGGCATACGATCCGAATTTACCAAGACATTGGGGCTGACTTGACCAAGCGACAGTCCGAGTTATACAGAGCCAAGGCTGCTCTATTCAGACAGTATGGTTCAGGATGCTGTACCCAGCAAGACTTTAGGTGACCTATGGAAATAGGGACCACTTCATCACTTTGGGAGAAGCAGAGGAGTTTATCCGCTGGGAAAACAGAAATGGACACGTATGGACTATTGATGATGATAATGTTCCTTCACTCACTAACAACGAGAGGCAGGGAGAGGAATCCCCTCAGAATAGTCACCTGGAACATCAGGGGACTGAATGGCCCGGTGCAAAGATCCAGAGTCTTAGCCCACCAGAAAAGCTTGGAGACCAACATAGTTTTCCTGCAAGAGACACACCTGAGGAGAAGGACCAATTGAGGGTAAGAAATAGTTGGATAGGACAGATGTACTAGATGTGCTACAGGACGAGGGCTTGGTTGGGGGAGGGGGTTGGCCATACTGTTCTGTAAGAGGACGACATTTACCGTGATGAAGACAGTGACGGACCAGGGGGACGGTATATAATGGTCAGCGGTGTCCTGGAAGGGGTACTGGTGATACTTGTGAATATATATGCCCCTAACTGGGATGACACAGACTTTATTAAAAAGACCATGTAAGAAATCCCCGACCCAGACTCCCAGTGAGTCATCATGTGGGAGACTTTAACTGTGTACAGGGCCCACTTACAGACAAATCCAGTCCCAAAGCGGGGAACCAATCGGCCATGGCGAGAGAATGGAGTGCCTTTATGGAGCACAAGGGGGGGGGGGGGGGGGAAAAGAGTGGGCCCATGGAGATTCACACATCCGAGGGAGAGGGAGTGCTCCTTCTTCTCCCAGGTCTACACAGTCTACGTCCGAATTGATTTCTTCACAGGTGGGAAAAATCGGTTCTTCCGGGGGGGCAGGGGCAGAATACTCCGCAATAGCCATCCCCAACCATGCTCCACGCTACGTGGATGTGAGGTCGGAGATGGGCCGGGCTCAACTCTCTCCACGGAGGCTGGACACAGCTCTCCTGGCCGGTAAGGCATTCTGTGAAAAACTGTCACAAGTCATCAACGGGTACGTATCCTGCAACCAGAATGGGGAGGTCTCACCCTCCACATTCTGGGAGACTCTAAAGGCGGTGATAGGGGTGGGGGGGGGGGGGGGTGTGAAGAGAGATAACTGCACATAGGGCACTCGGAAAAGAAGATGAACGGCTAGGCAGCAGCTGGTCGACTCCATATTGGAGGAGGATCGGCGATACTCCATGGCCCCAATCATAGAACTACTGGTGGAAAGGAAACAATTACAAATTGAGTTTGACCTGTTCACCACCAGGAAAGCAGTGAACCAGATCCACCAGACAGGGGAGAGCTTTTATGAGCATGGAGAGAAGGCCAGCTGCCTACTGGCACACTAGCTAAGAAAGCAGACAGCCACGAGGGTAATAGCACAGGTAAAATGCCCTTTCCGAGGGTAGGAGAGTCAAGTACTAGGGGACATAGGTTTAAAGTGTGTGGGGAAAAGTTTAGAACAGATGTGCGAGGCAAGTTTTTTTTTACACAGAGGGTGGTAAATATAGGCTGGTAAATATATGGAACGTGCTGTATGGGGAGGAGGTGGGAGAAGATACGATAGCAGCATTTAAGGGCCATCTAGACAAATATATGAACAGGGTGGGAATGGAAGGATACCGTAGTGCAGACGGTTTTAGTTCAGGCAGGTACCATGGTCAGCGCAGGCTTGGAGGGCCGAAGGGGCCTGTTCCTGTGCTGTATTGTTCTTTGTTCTTTGCGAAGGACAGAAGAGGCAAGCTAGTTGCAACTCCACACGAGATCAATGAGGCCTTTGTTTTTTAAAAATGTATTTTGTTACAAACATGTATCAAAACAGGTTACAGCAAATAAACACCCCGGGAAATATACTTCCTAGCAATCAACTATATAGTCTGTACAGATTTTTTCCCTTTTTCACCCTGCACCCCCACCCCCCGTGACGAACAGCTCCCCAAACACAGTCACAAACATCCCCCACCTCAAACCTCCTTGCAGAGTCCCTTAACTCATACTTGATCTTCTCCAACCGCAGGAAGTCGCACAGGTTACCCAACCAAGACGCTACCCCCGGTGGCGATGCCGACCACTACTCCAGTACTATATTCCGTGGTGCTATCAGAGAGACGAAGGCCACAGCATCGGCCTTCCTCCTCTCCATGAGCTCCGGCTTCTCTGAAACCCCAAATATCACCACCAAAGGCTCCAGGACCACCTCCTCCTCCACTATCCTGGCTAAGATCGCGAACACTCCCGCCCAATTTTTCACAACCTCAAAACATGTGCGGGTGATTCGCTGGCCCCCACCCACACCTCTCACACTCATCTGCCACCCCGTGAAAGAACCCACTCATTCTCATTCGAGTCATATGCACCCTGTGCACCACCTTAAACTGTATCAGGCTCATCCTTGCACAATAGGCGGTCCCGTTTACCCTTCGCAGTGCCTCACTCCATACTCCCCAATTGATCTCCATTCCCAACTCTGCTTCCCATTTCTCCTTGATCTTCAACACCTGCTCACCTTCCTGCTCCCGCAGCCACTTATATACATCCCCAATTCTTCCCTCCCCTTCCGCATCCGGAAGCAGCAGTTGCTCCAGCAGGGTCTATCCCGGCAACATAGGGAACCACCTCCAAACATTTCGCACAAAGTCCCTAACCTGCAGAATCCTGAACTCACTATCCCTTGGCAACTCTACCCTCTCTCTTAGCTCCTCCTGACTGGAGAACCCTTCCTCCAAATACAGATCCCTCACCTTGACCAGCCACACTTCCCTCCACCTCTTGTATACACTATCCATTCCCCCGCCTTAAACCCATGATTCTCGCACAGCGCCGTTAACACCGCATCCCTTCCACCCTAACTTGCCTCCTCAGCTGAGTCCACATCTTCACCGTAGACTGCACCACCGGGATCCAGGGCAGCACGGTAGCACAGTGATTAGCAAAGTTGCTTCACAGCGCCAGGATCCCAGATTCGATTTCCGGCTTGGGTCACTGTCTGTGCGGAGCCTGCACGTTCTCCCCGTGTATGCATGGGTTTCCTCCAGGTGCTCCGGTTTCCTCCCATAGTCCAAAGATGTGCAGGTTAGGTGGATTGGTCATATTAAATTGCCCCTTAGTGTGCAAAAAGATTAGGTGGGGTTGCTGGGTTACGGGGATGGGGTGGGGGTGGGGGCTTGGGTAGGGTGCTCTTTCCAAGGACCATGCAGGCTCGATGAGCCGAATAGCCTCCTTCTGCATTATCAAGTCTATGATTCTATGATCCCTGAATACTTACTCGGAGCCACTGGCAACGCTGCATCACCATAGCCCTCAAACTAGACCCCTTGCAAGATTCCTTCTGCATCCTAACCCACTCTACCCCTTCTCCTTCCCACCACCTTGTCCACATTCGCCACCCAATAATAATGAAGCAGGTTTGGCAACGCCAACCCCCCCCCTGCTGCCTCTGCCTCTGTAGCAAGCTCTTCCTCGCCCTCGGCACCTTCCCCTCCCATACAAAGTCCGAAATGATCGTGTCCACTTTCCGAAAAAAGGCCTTTGGTATAAAGATTGGGTGAGCCTGAAAAATAAACAAGAACTTCGGCAGAATATTCATTTTCACAACTTGGACCCTCCCCACCAACATTAAGTGCAGTGTATCCCACCTCTTCAGATCCTCCCTGGCCTCCTCCACCAGCTTCGTTAAGTTCCACTTATGGAGCTCTGGCCAAACCCACGCTACCTGAATCCCCAAATACTTAAACCTATCCCTTGCTACCGTAAATAGCATCCCCCTAAATTAGCCCGCTGTTCCAGCTCATTCACTGGGAAAACCTTGCTTTTCCCTACATTCCGTTTGTACCCAGGGAACCCTCCAAACCTCCCCAGCAGGCCCATAATCCTTCCCATACTCTCCAACGGATCCGAAACATACAGCACAACAGCATATAACAACAGCATATGCAGCAGGGTAGCATGGTGGTTAGCATAAATGCTTCACAGCTCCAGGGTCCCAGGTTCGATTCCCGGCTGGGTCACTGTCTGTGTGGAGTCTGCACGTCCTCCCCCTGTGTGCGTGGGTTTCCTCCGGGTGCTCCGGTTTCCTCCCACAGTCCAAAGATGTGCGGGTTAGGTGGATTGGCCATGCTAAATTGCCCGTAGTGTCCTAATAAAAGTAAGGTTAAGGGGGAGTTGTTGGGTTACGGGTATAGGGTGGATACGTGGGTTTGAGTAGGGTGATCATGGCTCGGCACAACATTGAGGGCTGAAGGGCCTGTTCTGTGCTGTACTGTTCTATGTTCTATGTTCTAACAGCCGTGCTCGCTCTGTCCCCTCATTATCCCCAATGAGGCCCTTGTGACTTACCGAGAGCTGTACACCTCCAAGCCCCCGGAGCGGTCTCGAAGATGAAAAGGTTCCTCGAAGGGCTGGACATATCAGCCGTGGGTGGGGGGGGGGGGGGGGGGGAGGAGAAGAAGCAGCGATTGGAAGCACCACTAGAACTGGGGGAAGTTATGGAAAGTATCAACTTCATGCAGTCGGGAAGCACCGGGACCGGACGTATTCCCGGTAGACTTCTAGAAGAGATTTGTGACAGCACTGGCCTCGCACCTCTGGTAGATGTTCAATGATTTGCGATCGAGAGGATCCCGATCACCCACGCCGGAACAGGCGTCGATATCAGCGATCCCGAAGAAGGTCAAAGACTTTGATAAAGTGCAGGTCATACAGACCCACCTCACTCCTAAACACTGATGCCAAAGTTATGGCGAAGGCCCTGGTGAGGCGACTGGAGAGGTAGTCACGGAGGATCAGATAGGCTTTGTCAAGGGCAGACAACAGTGAACATCAGGCACCTGCTGAACTTGATCAAGACCCCACCCAGGGAGGAAACACCAGAAATGATCATGTCCCTGGATGCAGAGAAGGTCTTCGATAAGTTGAATGGAGGTACTGGAACGGTTGGAGTTTGGGCCAGGGTTCACCTCGTGGGTGAAACTATTGTACAACACTTCCGAAGTGAGCATACGGACAAACGCCACCAACTCTGAATACTACCGGCTGAACAGAGGCACGAGGCAGGGATGCCGCTTATTATCGCTGCTGTTTGCCCTGACAGTCGAGCCACTGACTATCGTTCTCAGGTCGGCGAAGGGGTGGAGAGGCAAAGAGAGGGGAGACAGAGAGCACAGAGTCTCACTCTATGCAGATGACCTGCTCCTCAAAGTCTTGAACCCCCTAGCCAGTATAGGAGCCTTATCAGGCTTCAACACTGCTTCAAAAACAGCTTCTTCCCCGGGGTTACCAGACTCCTAAACGACCCTCTTATGGACTGAACTGATTAACATTACGCCCGTATGCTTCACCCGATGCTGGTATTATGTAGTTACATTGTATACCTTGCATTGCCCTATCGTGTATTTTCTTCCCATGTACTTCATGATCTGTTGATCTGCTCACAGAAAAATAATTTTCACTGTACCTTGGAACACATGATAATAAAACAAAATCCAATCCAATCCAATGAAGTTACTGTGAAAATCCCCCAGTGGCCACACTCTGGCGACTGTTCGGTTACACTATGGGAGAATTCAGGGTGTTCAATTCACCTAACAAGCATGTCTTTCGGGACCTCTGGGAGGAAACCATAGTGCCCGGAGGAAACCCACACAGACACGGGGAGAACGTGCAGACTGTGCACAGACAGTGACCCAAACCAGGAATCAAACCCAGGACCCTGCGCTGTGAAGCAACAGTGTGTTTTAATAAATTTAGAGTACCCAATTCGTTTTTTCCAATTAAGGGGCAGAACGGTAGCACAGTGGGTAGCATTGGACATTCTGAATTCACCCTCCGTGTACCTGAATAGGCGCCGGAATGTGGTTACCAGGTGATTTTCACGGTAACTGCATTGCAGTGTTAATGTAAGCCTACTTGTGACAATAAAGATTATTAAATTTAATTTAGAGTGGCCAATCCACCTACCCTGCACATCTTTTGGGTTGTGGGAACGAAACCCACACAATCACAGGGAGAATGTGCAAACGCCACACGGACAGTGACCCACAGCCGGGATCAAACCCAGGAATTGGCATCGTGAGGCAGCAGTGCTAACTACTGCGCCACCGTGCTGCCTTTGAAGGAACAGTGTTAACCACTATCTACCAGGGCTGAGCCTTACGCAATTAAAGGTAGTGCACAGAGCGAACTTAACCAGAGCAGGCATGAATGGGTTCCTCCCGGAGGTGGAGGACAAATGTGAACGGGTGGCAGAGAGGCCTGGCCAACCACATCCACATGTTTTGGTCTTGCCCCAGACTCATCGAGTACTGGACAGTCTATATCGAGGTGAGTATTTAAAAACTCGTGGTCAGTATTTAAAAACTCTGCGACCAGCCTGAACGAGTACGCTACTACAGTAACTGACTTCATTAGTAAGTGTGCAGAAGACAGTGTGCCAAAGAAGCAAATCCGCGTGTTTCAAATAACAAAGAACAAAGAAAAATACAGCACAGGAACAGGCCCTTCAGCCCTCCAAATCCGTGCCAACCATGCTGCCCGATGAAACTAAAATCTTCTACATTTCCTGGGTCCGTATCCCTCTATTCCCATCCTATTCATGTATTTGTCAAGATGCCCCTTAAATGCCACTATCGTCCCTGCTTCCACCACCTCCTCCGGCAGCGGGTTCCAGGCACCCACTACCCTCTGTGTACAAAAACTTGCCTCGTACATCTCCTCTAAATCTTGCCCTCACACCTTAAACCTATGCCGCCTGGTAATTGACCCCTCTACCCTGGGGAAAAGCCTCTGACTATCCACTCTGTCTATGCCCCTCATCATTTTGTAGACCTCTATCAGGTCACCCCTCAACCTCCGTCGTTCCAGTGAGAACAAACCGAGTTCATTCAACCGCTCCTCATAGCTAATTCCCCCAATACCAGGCAACGTCCTGGTAAATCTCTTCTGCACCTTCTCTAAAGCCTCCACATCCTTCTGGTAGTGTGGTGACCAGAATTGAACACTATACTCCAAGTGTGGCCTAGCTAAGGTTCTATACAGCTGCAACATGACTTGCCAATTCTTATACTCACTGCCCCGGCCAATGAAGGCAAGCATGCCGTATGCCTTCTTGACTAACTTCTCCACCTGTGTTGTCCCTTTCAGTGACCTGTGGACCTGTACACCTAGATCTCTCTGACTTTCAATACTCTTGAGGGTTCTACCATTCACTGTATATTCCCTACCTGCATTAGACCTTCGAAAATGCATTACCTCACATTTGTCCAGATTAAACTCCACCTGCCAATCTCTCCGCCCAAGTCTCCAAACGATCTAAGTCCTGCTGTATCCTCTGACAGTCCTCATCGCTATCTGCAATTCCACCAACCTTTGTGTCGTCTGCAAACTTACTAATCAGACCAGTTACATTTTCCTCCAAATCATTTATATATACTACGAACAGCAAAGGTCCCAGCACTGATCCCTGCGGAACACCACTGGTCACAGCCCTCCAATTAGAAACGCACCCTTCCATTGCTACTCTCTGCCTTCTATGACCTAGCCAGTTCTGTATCCACCTTGCCAGCTCACCCCTGATCCCGTGTGACTTCACCTTTTGTACCAGTCTACCATGAGGGACCTTGTCAAAGGCCTTACTGAAGTCCATACAGACAACATCCACTGCCTTACCTGCATCAATCATCTTTGTGACCTCTTTGAAAAACTCAGGAACTTTGGATGAACAGGGATGTCCACTGCTTGCTGAAGTCTAGGTCTGAGGAGTTCAAGACAGGCGACCCTGACCTATGCAAGAAAGTCAGATTGCCTTGAACCACTACAGTTCGCCTACCGGTCCATAGCAGACGCCATCTCCCTGACCCTGCAACAGGTCCACAGCAGACACCATCTCCCTGACCCTGCACTCAACACTGGAACACCTAGATAACAAAGACACCTGTGTCAGACTTCTATTTATTGACTACAGCTCAGCTTTCAACACTATTATTCCTACGAAACTCATCTCCAAACTCCGTGGCCTGGGCCTCGGCTCCTCCCTCTGAGACTGGATCCTGAACTTCCTAACCCACAGACCACAATCAGTAAGGATAGGCAACAATACCTCCTCCACGATCATCAACACCAGTGCCCCACAATGCTGTGTCCTCAGCCCCCTACTATACCCCTTATACACCCATGACTGTGTGGCCAAATTCCCCTCCATCTCGATTTTCAAATTTGTTGATGACACCACCGTAGTGGGTCGGATTTCAAACAATGAAGAGACAGAGTACAGGAATGAGATAGAGAATCTGGTGAACTGGTGCAACGACAATAATCTCTCTCTCAATGTCAACAAAACAAAGGAGATTGTCATCGACTTCAGGAAGTGTAGTGGAGAACATGTCCCTGTCTACGTCAATGGGAACGAAGTAGAAAGGTCGAGAGCTTCACGTCTTTAGGTGTCCAGATTACCAACAACCTGTCCTGATCTCCCCATGCCGACACTATAGTTAAGAAAGCCTACTAACGACTCTACTTTCTCAGAAGTCTAAGGAAATGAATGAATATGAATGAATGAAAATCGCTTATTGTCACGAGTAGGCTTCAATGAAGTTACTGTGAAAAGCCCCTAATCGCCACTTTCCGGCGCCTGTTCGGTGAGGCGGTACGGAATTAAACTGTGCTGCTGGCCTGCCTTGGTCTGCTTTAAAGCCAGCGAGTTAGCCCAGTGTGCTATACCAGGCCCCTGCAATTTGGCATGTCAGCTACGACTCTCACCAACTTTTACAGATGCACCATTGATAGCATTCTTTCTGGTTGTATCACAGCTTGGTATGGTTCCTGCTCTGCCCAAGACCGCAGAAAACTACAAAAGGTCGTGAATGTAGCTCAACCCATCACGCAAACCAGCCTTCCATCCATTGACTCTGTCTATAATTCCCACTGCCTTGGAAAGGCAACCAGCATAATTAAGGACCCCATGCGCTCCGGACATACTCTCTTCCACCTTCTTCTGCACTGTAATATTCTGTTATTCTGTCAAGCATGACCTCCCCTTGACAAAGCCGTGCTGACTCAGTCCTATTTTACCATGCACTTCCAAATACTCTGCAATCTCATCCTTCATAATGGACTCTAAGATCTTACCAAGACTGAAGTCAGGCTAACCATGCTATAATTTCCCATCTTCTGCTTCCCTCCCTTCTTAAACAGCAGTGTTACATTAGACATTTTCCAGTCCTCTGGGACCCTTCCTGCCTCCAGTGATTCCTGAAAGATCACCACCAATGCCTCCACAATATCCTCAGCTATCTCCTTCAGAATCCTGGGGTGTAGTCCATCCGGTCCAGGTAATTTATCCACCTTCAGACCTTTATGATTCTCCAGCACCTTCTCCCGAGAGATGACCACTGCACTCACCTCTGCCCCCTGACTCTCTTGAGGTTCTGGTGTGTCACCGTGAAGACTGATGCAAGGTACCTGCTCAGTTCCTCTGCCATTTCTTTGTTCCCTATTACTACTTCTCTTGCCTCATTTGGAAGTGTCCAATGTCCATTCTTGCCTCCCTCACTTTTATATATCAAAAATCTTCTTTTATATTACTGGCTAGCTTCCAGTTATATTTCGTCCTCTTCCAGCCCCCCACCCCCACCCCCCCCCCCCCCCCCCCCCCCACCCCCTCTCATATTGCTTTTTTAGTTGTCCTCTGCTCGCTTTTACAGGCTTCCTGTCCTCTTTTTCCCAATAATCCTTATCACATTGTCTGCTTTTTTGATTGCTTTTTAAAAAAATAATTTTTATTGAAATTTTTACAAAATATAACATCTTGACTCTATTAACAAACAACCGCGGTAACACTCCGAAGAACAGTACCCCCCCAACTTCAAGAGCAACTTCAAACAAAAGGAAAAAGAAAAAAAAAAAACAACAGATCACCCAAACAACAAAAGGGAAGAGATAGCACCCGCACCATCCCAGATACCCATGTATACAGTTCTCCCTCCCCCCCCAATCCAAACCCCCCCCGCAGTTGCTGCTGCTGTCGGCCTATTCCCTACCGTTCCGCCAGGAAGTCCAAGAAAGGCTGCCACCGCCTGAAAAACCCTTGTACTGATCCCCTCAGGGCAAATTTTCACCCTCTCCAATTTAATGAACCCCGCCATATCATTGATCCAGGCCTCCACGCTTGGCGGCCTCGCATCCTTTCCATTGGAGCAAGATCCTCCGCCGGGCTACTAGGGACGCAAAGGCCTGAACACCGGCCTCTATCGCCTCCTGCACTCCCGGCTCCACTGCCACCCCAAAAATTGCGAGTCCCCAGCCTGGCTTGACCCTGGACCCCACCACCCTCAACACCGTCCTTGCTCACCCCCTTCAAAACTCCCCCAATGCTGGGCACGCCAAAACATATGGGCGTGGTTCGCTGGGCTCCCGAGCACCTAGCACACCTGTCTCGCCTCCGAAAAACCTACTCATCTCGTCCCAGTCATGTGGGCCTATGCAGCACCTTGAACTGTATGAGGCTAAGCCTCGCACAGGAAGAGGAGGAATTCACTCTCTCCAGGGCATCCGCCCACGTCCCCCTCCTCAATCTCCTCACCCCCAGCTCCTCTTCCCATTTACCCTTCAGTTTCCTCCACCGAGGCCTCGTCTACCTCCTGCATTACCGGTATTAGTCCGAAATCCTTCCTCCTCCAACCCACACCCCCGAGAGCACCCCTGTCCCGTACCCCACGTGGGGGCAACAAGGGGAACCCTTCCATCTGCCGTCTGGCAAACGCCCTAACCTACATGTACCGAAACTGTTCCCCGGGGGAGCCCAAACTTCCCCTCTATAACTCCCCCAAGCTCTGCGAACCTCCCCTCCCAAACAGGTCCCTCAACCTCCTAACCCTGCCCTGTGCCCAGCCCAGAATACGCCATCAAGCTCCCTGGGCCAAACCGATGGTTCCCCCGTATCGGGGCCTCCATCGAGCCCCCCCCATTTCTCCCCTGTGCCGTCTTCATTGCCCAAAATTTTTGAGTGTAGCCGCCACCACCGGGCTCATGGTATACCTCGTTGGAGGGAGCGGCACCGTTACTAGCGCCTCAAGTCGTGCCACACAAGACGCCGCCTTCCATCCTCGACCATGCTGTCCCCCCCTCGTCCATTACCCACTTACGCACCATCGCTGCGTTGGCAGCCCAATAGTACCCACAGAGGTGGGCAACGCCAGCCCCCCCCCACCCCTGCCACGCTCCAAGGAAACATCTTCTAACCCTCGGAGTCCCATGCGCCCACACAAATCCGTGATATCCTGTGACCCTCCTAAAAAGGCCTTCGGGATAAGGATGGGAAGACACTGGAACAGGAACAGAAACCTCGGAGCACCGTCATCTTAACGGACTGTACCCTCCCCCCCGCCAGTGACAGCGGTAACATATCCCACCTCTTAAACTCCTCCTCCATCTGCTCCACCAACCTTGTGAGGTTGAGCTTGTGCAGGGCCCCCAGCTCCCCGCCACCTGGACCCCTAGGTACCTGAAGCTCTTCCCTGCCTGCTTCAATGGGAGCCTACCAATCCCCTCCTCTTGATCCCCGGATGTACCACAAATACCTCACTCTTGCCCAAGTTCAACTTATACCCCGAGAAACCCCCGAATTCACTAAGAATCCTCATCACCTCCCGGCATCCCCCCCCAACCGGTCCGCCACAGACAGCAACAGGTCGTCCGCGTACAGCGACACTCGATGCTCCTCCCCACCCCGCACCAGGCCCCTCCAGTTCCCTGACTCCCTCAATGCCATGGCCAGGGGCTCAATTGCCAACGCGAAGAGCAAGGGGACAGGGGGCACCCCTGTCTTGTCCCCCGGTACAGCCGAAAGAACTCCGACCTCCTCCTGTTTGTGGCTACACTCGCCATCGGGGCCGCGTAGAGCAGCCTCACCCACCGGATAAGCCCCTCCCCAAACCCAACCTCTCCAACACCTCCCACAAATACTCCCACTCAACCCTATCAAAGGCCTTCTCCGCATCTAATGCCACCACTATCTACATCTCCCCTTCCACAGCCGGCATCATAATAACGTTGAGGAGCCTTCGTATGTTTGTATTCAGCTGCCTTCCCTTCACAAACCCCGTCTGGTCCTCATGAATGACCCCGGGCACGCAATCCTCTATTCTAGTGGCCAGGATCTTTGCCAGCAGCTTAGCATCGGCGTTCAGCAGCGAAATCGGCCTATATGATCCGCCACTGCAGAGGGTCCTTGTCCCGCTTCAGGATCAAGAAAATCAGCGCCCGTGACATAGTTGGGGGCAAAGCCCCCCCCCCCCCCCCCCCCCATGCCTCGTTAAAGATCCGGACCAACAGGGGGCCCAACAGGTCCAAATACCTTTTATAAAATTTCGCCGGAAACCCGTCCAGCCCCTTCCCCGACTGCATGATCCCTATCCCTTTGACCACCTCCTCCAGCTCGATCGGCGCCCCCAGTCCCTCCACCCGCTCCTCCTCCACCCTCGGGAATCGCAGCTTGTCAAGAAGCGCCCCATTCCACCCCCTCCACCAGGGGCTCCGATTGGTACAGTTCCCCCATAGAAGTCTCTGAAGACCCCCATTAACATCTACTCCCCTCCGCACCACCTTCCCAGCCCCATCCGTCACTCCCCCAATCTCCCTGGCCGCGTCCCGCTTTCGGAGCTGGTGTGCCAGCATCCTGCTCGCCTTCTCCCCGTATTCATACACTGCCCCCTGTGCTTTCCTCCACTGAGCTTCCGCCTTTCTGGTAGTCAATAGGTAAAATCTGGCCTGAAGGCTACGCCTCTCCCCCAGCAATCCCTCCTCTGGGGCCTTTGCATATCTCCTATCCACCTGCACCATCTCCCCTATCAGTCTCTCCCTTTCCCTCTGTTCCCCCTCTCCCTATGGGTTCGAATGGAGATCAATTCCCCCCTCATCACCGCCTTCAATGCCTCCCAGACCGTCCCCACTCGAACCTCCCCGTTATCATTGGCCTCAAGGTACCTTTTGATACACCCCCGAACCCTCTCGGCCACCTCCTCATCTGCCAGCAACCCCACCTCCATGCGCCAGAGCGGACGTTGGTCCCTCTCTTCCCCCAGCCCGAGGTCCCTCCAGTGCGGGGCATGATTTGAAATGGCAATAGCGGAGTATTCCACATCCTCCACCCTCGACACCAACCCCCTGCTCAGGACAAAAAAAAATCAATCCTCGAGTAAGCCTTATGTACGTGGGAGAAAAACAGGTATTCCCTGGCCCTTGGCCTCGCAAACCTCCAGGGGTCCACTCCCCCCATCTGGTCCATGAAGCCCCTCAGCAACTTAGCCGCCGCCGGCCTCCTACCCGTCCGGACTTGGATCGATCCAATGGGGGAACCAGTACCGGGTTGAAGGCCCCCCCCCCCCCCCCCCCCCCCCCCCCCTCATGATCAGGCCCCCCACCTCCAGGTCCGGAATGCGGCCCAACATACGCCGCATAAACCCCGCATCGTCCCAATTTGGGGCGTAAACATTCACCAACACCACCCGCTCCCCCTGCAGCTTGCCACTCACCATCACATATCTCCCGCCACTGTCAGCCACCACATTTAACGACACCTTCTTCCCCACCAGGATCACCACCCCCCTACTCTTCTCATCCAGCCCTGAGTGAAATACTTGGCCCACCCATCCCTTCCTCAGCCGAACCTGGTCCGCCACTCTCAGGTGTGTCTCCTGGAGCATGGCCACATCCGCCTTCAGTCCCTTCAGGTACGTAAATACCCGGGCCTGTTTGACCGGCCCATTCATCCCCCTCACATTCCAGGTTATCAGCTGGATCCGAGGGCTCCCTGCCCCCCTCCCCTGCCGATTAGCCATACCCCACCCCTTGCCCACCCCCGGCCAGCGCTCCCCACTCTGCCAGTTTCCCACGGCGGCAACTCCCCCCCCTCCAGCACCCCCTGCGTCCTCCAGCTCCTTCCTGACCGTTTCAGCAGCAACCCGGTACCCCCCTCCCCTCCCCCCCAGGCTAGGACCCCTCCTAGCCGCGCCCCTCCCTCCACAGCACTCCCGTGAGCCAGCTAACTTCTGCTGACCCCGGCGACTCCCGCCCTACCTTCGGCTCCTCCCCACGTGGGACTGCCCCTCCTCCATTGTGCCCGTCAACGGGTCCCCCCTCCCTCCGCTCTTGCATGGGAAAGGAAGACAGCCAGCAACGACCCACGCTGCTCAGCCCCGGCACCGCCCCCACCATCTCCCAGCGCGGGAAACCCGCAGAAAGCCCGCGCTTTCTCCCTGCCAGGCCCCGCCTCCTCCAGGGCCACTCCCATTGTCAGTCCTCCCCACCAGCTCCCCGAACTCCCCGTTTACCCCTCTGCCCGAACCCGTCCACCTGCTTAAAAACCCATATAGAAAAAACAGTACGACATCACCCCACCCACCCTAAGGCCAACCCACTTCTTACACTAAACCAAGCAAATGCAAATACAGTATAATACAACATCCCCCATCCCAGACCCTCAGTTTGAGTCCAATTTCTCGGCTTGCACAAAGGCCCACGCCTCCTCCGGGGACTCAAAATAATGATGCCGATCCTTATAGGTGACCCACAGACGTGCCGGCTGCAACATGCCGATCTTCACACTCCGTCAGTGGAGCACCGCCTTCGTCCAGTTAAACCCGGCCCTTCGCCTCGCCACCGCCGCACTCCAGTCCTGGAAGATCCGCACCTCCGTGTTCTCCCACTTGCTGCTCCACTCCTTCTTGGCCCACCGGAGCACACACTCACGATCCACGAACCGATGAAACCTCACCAACACCGCCCGCGGCGGCTCGTTCGGCTTGGGCCTCCTAGCCAGAATTCTGTGGGCCCCCTCCAACTCCAGGGGCCCCTGGTAGGACCCAGACCCCATCAGCGAGTTTAACATAATCACCACATAGGCCGCTAGGTCCGACCCCTCCAGCCCCTCCGTGAGGCCCAGGATCCGCAAATTCTTCCTCCTCGACCGGTTATCCAGCTCCTCGAACCGCTCCTGCCATTTTTTATGGAGCGCCTCGTGCATCTCCACCTTCCCCGCCACGGCCCCGACCTCGTCCTCCCTTTCGGAGGCCTGCTGCTGCAGCTCCCGGATCGCAGCCCCCTGGGCTGTCTGGGTCTCCATCAGTTCCCTGTTAGTTACCTTCAGGGACTCCAGCAGCTCCAACTTCAGCTCCTGGAAGCAGCGCAGCAGAATCGCCTGCTGCTCCTGGACCCACTGCCTCAGCTCCTCGAGGTCTCCGCCGGCCGCCATTTTATCTTCCTGCCCCCATTTTTCCAGAGGTGCTTTCTTCGGCTTTTTCTCTGCCCCGCTCCTGGTCCGGACCATGGGATCGTTGGGGTCGACTGCTGCCCTCTTCCCCCGTTGGGGTTTGCCGCTACAGCTCCGTCGGGGGCCCTGAAAAGAGCCCCAAAGTCCGATCTCCACGGGAGCCGCCGAATGTGCGGCTTAACTGCTCATCGCCGCCACCGGAAGTCTTTTTTGATTGCTTTTATGATGTCTTTGACTTTCCTCTTAAGCAATGGATGCCTCATCCTCCTTTAACGTATTCATCCTCCTTGGGATGAATTTCTGTTGTGCCTCCTGAATAACCCCAAAAAACCCCTGCCATTGCTGTTCCACTACCTTCCCTGCTAGTTTCCTTCTCCAATCAACTCTGGCCAGCTCCTCCCTTATGTCTTTGTAGTTACCCTTATTTAATTGTAATACCGTTACATCTGATTGTAGCTTCTCCCTCTCAAACTGCAGGGTAAATTCAATCATATTGTGGTCACTGCTCCCTTAGGGTTCCTTCACCTTAAGTTCCCCAATCAAGTCTAACTCATTACACATCGCCAACTCCAGAATTGCCTGTTCCCTGATGGGCTCTACCACAAGCTGCTCCAAAAATACATTCCACAAATTCCTTTTCTTGGGATCCGCTACCTGATTTTCCAAACCGACCTGCAGATCGAAGTCCCCCATGATTAATGTAATATTGCCTTTCTTATATGCCTTTTCTATCACCTGATTTATTTTCTGCTCCACATCCTGAGTATTGCTTGGGGGTCTGTACATAACTCCCATCAGGGTCTTTTTTCCTTGGCGATTCCTCAACTCTACCCATGCAGATTTAATTTACAGGATGTGGGAGCATTTATTGCCCAGCCCTAGCTACCCTTCACAAGAGGGTGGTGAGTTGCCTTCTTGAACTGTTGTAGTCATTGAGGTGTAGGTACACCCACATTGCTTTTTGAGAGGGAGGTCCAGGATTTTGCCCAGCGACCGTGAATGACTTGGAGGGGAACATCCAGGTGCCTGCTGTTCTTGTCCTTCTAGATGCCAGTTTGGAAGGTGCTGTCTGAGAAATCAGGGTAGATTACAGCAGTGCATCATGTAGGTTACTGCAATGCATTGTGTAGATGGTACACACGACTGCTGTTGTTTATCGGTGGTGGAGGGCTTGAACATTTGTGGGAAGAGGAGCAATCAAGCGGGCTGCTTTGTCCTGGGTGGTGTTGAGCTTCTCGAGTGTTGTTGAAACTGCACTCATCCAGGCAAGAGGAGAGTATTCCATTACACCCCTGACTTGTGCCTTGTAGGGGAAGCAATGGTGTAGTGCTATTATCACTGGACTAATAATCCAGAGACCCAGGGTAATGCTCTGGGTACCTGGGTTCGAATCCCACCAGGGCAGATGGTGGAAACTGAATTCCATAACAAAATATGGAACTAGAAGTCTAATGATGACATTGTCGATAGTCATAAAATCTCAAATGGATCACTAATGTCCTTTAGGGAAGGAGATCTGTCACCCTTACCCTGGTCTGGCCTACGTGTGACTCCAGGAGGTGAGTTACTCGCCGTAGGATTTCAAGCCTTTGACCTGCCCTGGTAGCCACAGTATTAATACTCGGTTTGACTCGGTTTAATTGATTGGGCCGGTGGCCAATGAATTGGCCTAAAAGGCTGTGTTAGCCCATTAACAAGTGGTGATTGGATCCCTCTGGAATTTCTTTGAGTCACAAGGCTCCATTTTAGTTTTACTTTTGATTCTGGCAGGTAAGAAAAAGATCCAGCTTAATCCTCTGGCAATAAATGTTCCTGTGTCTCTCCAAAGAATATCCACTAACTCTCACACTCTCTCCAATAAGCCTGTGGGTGTTGGATTTCTGAAAAAAGAGCCTGAAGACAGACCACAAATTGAGAGAAAAGTCTGATGAAACAGGGAAATTTAGAGTACAGGTCGCAAAACAAGGACAGTGATTCCCAACCTTACTGTGGAGAAAGCCTGCAAGGACCCATCATCTGAAGCAAAGACTCTTATCTTTCATTTACATGTTTCCCCCTTTATCACCCTTCTGTGTTTGTCTGTCTTATGTGTCAGCAGAAGGTGGGAGGCAAGTTACAGAAGGAGTTAGGTACTTATTAATATTTAACAAACTGCATCTGCTGCGTAATTCACCATTAATCTTGTTATAAATAAACAGTAATTGTGTTAACTTACAAACCTGGTGGCTGTAATTATTGGGCAGCCAAGGACCAACAATTTTCTTTCAGACCTATTGGCTAATTCACTATTGTGACTTCGGGGCACTTGGGGCTGGAATTGCCCGCGCACTTGCCCAGGGTGGGGTAACAAGAGTCAAAAGGGCAGCATGGTAGCATTGTGGATAGCATAATTGCTTCACAGCTCCAGGGTCCCAGGTTCGATTCCAGCTTGGCTCACTGTCTGTGTGGAGTCTGCACATCCTCCCCGTGTGCGCGTGGGTTTCCTCCGGGTGCTCCGGTTTCCTCCCACAATCCAAAGATGCGCAGGTTAGGTGAATTCGCCATGCTAAATTGCCCTTAGTGTCCAAAATTGCCCTTAGTGTTGGGTGGGGTTACTGGGTTATGGGGATAGGGTAGAGATGTTGACCTTGGGTAGGGTGCTCTTTCCAAGAGCCGGTGCAGACTCGATGGGCCGAATGGCCTCCTTCTGCACTGTAAATTCTATGATAAAAGATACGACTTTTAGCCCTCAAATAATCAACACAGGAATTTGCAAGAACGGAATTCAAGTTCGAGAGCTAGCCAGGAGTGGAATATATATGATATGACAATATGCCTCTTTATATCATGCATTAAAAATTAAAAGCATAAAATAGGATTAAAGTCAATTAGGTAGAGGTAGGAAAATATATTTAATAAAACACCGCTTTCCCACAGGATTGCTTACATTAAAATAGAGGCAGTGAAAATGTGAATTTTACTCTTGTACAGTGTACATCATAGAATTTATAGTGTAGGAGGCCATTTGCCCATCGAGTCTGCACCGGCTCTAGGAAAGAGCACTCTACTTAAGCCCATGCCTCCACCCTATCCCCGTAACCCAGTAACTCCACCTAATCTTTTTGGACACTAAGGGGCAATTTAGCAATCCACCAATCTACCTAACCTACACATCTTTGGACTGTGGGAGGAAACCGGAGCACCCAGAGGAAACCCACACAGACATGGGGAGAATGTGCAGACTCCACACAGTCAATGACCTAAGCCGGGAATCGAACCTGGGATCCTGGAGCTGTGAAACAACTGTGCTAACCACTGTACTGCCCACATACAGTTCTGTCTGTTTGAATATTTTCTATTTTGAACACTTCTATTTGAATTTCCACAAGAAAGGTCAAGGTCAGTTCCAACAGATTTAAAAAGCACTTTATGATAGTTTCACATTTCAAACGAGCCATCTCTTCCATTTACCCTGACTGGCTCTGCTGCTTCTTACAAAATCCTCACTTAAACAAAAAGCAAAATCTCCCACTTGTACAACTTTTGATGTTCACAGCAGTCAACAGATTTGATCCATCATTAACTTCCACCTATACAAGTCTGGTCACGCTGTGCCAAAATTATCAACCACTTTCCACAGTTACAGTTCAGAGGGAATAACAACAATGCCTAATTTATGGGTTCAAGATTCGCCAGCGGACTAACTAAATAGAGAAAGGTACAGCGCTAGAGCTGTCACAGAGGAAAATTTCCTGTCTGCCACTCAATTCACCACAGCACCAATTGGATGGATTTGAGCTGGTACCTGGTGTTGGCAACAGAGCAAGGGAGACAGAAGGTGAAATCGTGAGGGGGTAGATGGGGGAGTAGAAACATTAAATAAAAGGAAGAAAAAAAAACATTGGCAACAATTCACCTCCAACTTGTATCGGATTATGGTTAGAACAGGCTCTCTATTCACAAGGTGCTGATTACTGACAGGTGTCAGACTCCAGTAGACTGTGGTTACATCAAACCTCTGGTTAAGCAAATGTAAACGTGTTGGTCACCAGTGTAAACCCTCCCACCCCCTTACGGTTTCACCTTTTGATGATTCAGAAGATTTAGGCAGTGAGTAGCAAAGCCACATACACCAGAAAGTAGCAGACTGATCCTCCAACTGTCCCACTTAGCTCATTTCAACTAAGGCAACAGCAAAAAGTCCAAACAATTTATCTTTAATTAGAAGAGGGGCCAATTGATTGCTACACAGTACATCTGTTAGAATTTTGCACATGGTCAGGGGATGAGGACAGGACTAGGCTCAACTGGACTTGGGTGTAAGACCAGTCAACATTATTGTTCAGACTCCCACGTGAAGAACAGCTACATGGTACCAGAGAGAGAAATTGGTCAACAAGGAACAGAAAACAAAGATGCCAAACAAATTCGAGAAAATTGGCTCTCTTTGTAAAACAAAAATGTAGTTTATTATTGACATTACAGTCGGAAAAGAACAAACCAAGTACATAGAAACATACATAGCAAATAGAAGCAGGAGGAGGCCCTTTGGCCCTTCAAGCCTGTTCCACCATTCATTATGATCATGGTTGATCATGAAGTTCAATACTCTGATCTCGCCTCCCCCCCCCCCCCCCCCCCCCCCCCCCCCATATCTGATCCCTTTAGCCTCAAGAGCTATATCTACTTCCTTCTTGAAATTACACAAAATTTTGGCCTCAACTACTTTCTGTGGTAGTTAATTCCAGGTTTCACCACTCTCTGAAATAGAAATAGAAATAGAGAAATACAGCACAGGCCCTTCGGCCCACGGTGTTGTGCCGAACTTTTGTCCTAGGTTAATCATAGAATTTTTGACACTAAGGGCAATTTATTATGGCCAATCCACCCAACCTGCACATCTTTGGACTGTGGGAGGAAACCGGTGTACCCGGAGGAAACCCACGCACACACGGGGAGGATGTGCAGACTGCGCACAGACAGTGACCCAAGTCTCTGGGTGAAGAAATTTCTCCTCACCTCTGTCCTAAAAGGTTTACCCCTTATCCTCGAACTATGGCCCCTAGGTGTGGACACACCCACCACTGGGAACATTCTTTCTGAATCTACCCTGTCAGAATTTTATACATTTTTGTAAGAGCACCTCGCACTCTTCTAAACTCCAATGAATAGAATTCTAATCGACTTATTCTTTCCTCATATGACAGTCCTGCTATCCTAAGAATCAGCCTGGTAAGTGGTGCATTTGATAAGGTTCCCCATGGTAGGCTTATGCAGAAAGTAAGGAGGCATAGAATAGTGGGAAATTTGGCCAGTTGGATCACGAACTGGCTAACCGATAGAAATCAGAAAGTGGTGGTGGATGGCAAATATTCAGCCTGGAGCCCAGTTACCAGTAGTGTACCGCAGGGATCAGTTCTGGGTCCTCTGCTGTTTGCGATTTTCATTAATGACTTAGATGAGGGAGTTGAAGGGTGGGTCAGTAAATTTGCAGACAATACGAATATTGGTGGAGCTGTAGATAGTGAGGAAGGCTGTTGTCGGCTGCAAAGAGACATAGATAGGATGCAGAGCTGGGCTGAGAAGTGGCAGGTGGAGTTTAACCCTGAACAGTGTGAGGTTGTCCATTTTGGAAGGACAAATATCAATGCAGAATACAGGGTTAACGGTAGGGTTCTTGGCAATGTGGAGGAGCAGAGAGATCTTGGGGTCTATGTTCATAGATCTTTGAAAGTTGCCACTCAAGTGGATAGAGCTGTGAAGAAGGCCTATGGTGTGCTAGCTTTCACTAGCAGAGGGATTGAATTTAAGAGCCATGAGGTGATGATGCAGCTGTACAAAACCTTGGTCAGGCCACATTTGGAGTACTGTGTGCAATTCTGGTTGCCTCATTTTAGGAAGGATGTGGAAGCTTTGGAAAAGGGGCAAAGGAGATTTACCAGAATGTTGCCTGGAATGGAGAGTAGGTCTCATGAGGAAAGGTTGAGGGTGCTAGGCCTTTTTTCATTGGAACGGAGAAGGATGAGGGGCGACTTGAAAGAGGTTTTTAAGATGATCAGGGGAATAGATAGAGTAGACAGTCAGAGACTTTTTCCCCAGGTGGAACAAACCATTACAAGGGGACATGAATTTAAGGTGAATGATGAAAGATAAAGGGCGGATGTCAGAGGTAGGTTCTTTACCCAGAGAGTAGTGGGGGCATGGAATGCACTGCCTGTGGAAGTAATTGAGTCAGAAACATTAGGGACCTTCAAGCGGCTATTGGATAGGTACATGGATTACAGTAGAATGATGGGGTGCAGATTAATTTGTTCTTAATCTAGGACAAAAGTTCGGCACAACATCGTGGGCCGAAGGGCCTGTTCTGCGCTGTATTTTTCTATGTTCTATGTTCTAAGTGGTAAACCTTCGTTGCACTCCTTCCATCGGAAGAACATCCTTCCTCAGATAAGAACAACAGAACTGAACACAATATTCCAGGTGTGGCCTCACCAATGCCCTACACAATTGCATAAAACATCCCGATACCTATAATCAAATCCTCTCACTGTGAAGGCCAACATACCATTTGCCTTCTTCACTGTCAGCGACTGATGCACGAGGACACCAAGGTCTCACTTAGTATCCATCTCTCTCAATTTACACCCATTCAAATAATAATCTGCCTTCCTATTTGTGCTGTTTAAGCAGATAACCTCACATTTATCCACATTGTAATGCATCTGCCATGCATGTGCCCACTCACTCAGCCTGTCCAAATCTCACTGAAGCATCTCTGCATCCTCCTCACAGCTCATCCTCCCAACGTTGCATCATGTCTAAGTTTGGAGATAATACATTTAGTTCCTTCGTCCACATCGTTAATATATAATGTGAACAGTTGGGGTCCAAGCACAGATCCCTGCTCTACCCCATTAGTCACTGCCTGCCAATCGGAAAGAGACCCAATTATTCCAACTTTTTGCTCCTGTCTGTTAACCAGCTTGTTATCCATCTCAAGACACTTCCCACAATCCCATACTTTACATAGTAATCTGCTATGTGAGACCTTGTCGAAAGCCTTCTGAAAGTCAAAATAAACCACATCCACAAAGGTCTCCCTGGTCAACTCTACCAGTTGCATCTTCAAAGAATTCCAGTAGATTTGTCAAGCATGATTTCTCTTTCGTAAATCCCTGCTGACATTGTCTGATTATACCTGCTTTCCAAATGCTGTGCTATGAAATTCCTGATAATGGACTCTAGCAACTTGCCTGCAACCAACATTAGGCTCACTGGTTTATATTTCCTTGTTATCCCTCCCTTTCTGAATAGCCAGGTTATATAATAGTTTCATGCAGCACAGGAGACCAGTCGGCCCATCCTGTCTGTACATGCTATTTGAAAGAGCTATGTAATTAGTCCCACTGACCCGTCCCTTTCCCCAGTGTTCTATAACTTTATTCCTTTTCAATTAAATATCAAAATTCCCTTCTCAATGCTAATATTCAATCCGTTTGCAGCAGCCTCTCAGGTCATATGTTCTAGTTCCTAACAACTCGACACAAAAAGGTGATTGGTGCATCTTTGAGTGAGCAACAAGTGGGCGGTAAACTAAGACTGGTAAACGGAGAAAGGACAAGTGGGGAATGCAAGACAGCTACCAGCAACTTCCAGAAACGACTTGAACTGCATGTGTGTTGTCTGGAATTTACTGCAATCTTGCATTAGATACTGTCTCTCACCCTCAGCTCATAACCGTTTTGCCCTGTAAGTTCAAGCTGATAATGAGTCTTTGGTGAACAGTGGCACCAATTATCCAATGAGAATTAAAGTGTGAGAAAGAAAGAGGGACGATGGGGAAGGAAATCAGGTCAATCAGAAGTTAAATCAGGTATAGAAAGAGAAACAAAAAGTAGAAAGATCGGTCTGTGAATGTGTGTGCAAAAGAAATTGGGATAACAGAAATTTTTGAAATCTCAAATAATAATTTACCATCTGTAGGAATGAAACATAACAGTTTTAATAGTTTGCCTGATGTTGCAAGTTGCACACCATCCTGATTTGGACAGTTATTACTTTTGCTGGTTCATAATGCTGCCACTCCTTGTACAGAAGGAGCATCTTCATCTTGTGCACTGTAACACTCCAAGGGGGCCCAGTGCCAGATTCTGAAGGGAAAAGGAAAAGGCCAATGGCACCCACAGCCCAAGAATTAATCAAAGGAAGTTGTTGACAAGCAAAACCCCTTTTACGACGACGTTGAGTTATAATTGCATCCATAAAAGAAAATCCTGGACTTAGAAAACTACAGTAACTACAAATCGCCAAGTGTTGCCTGCACGTGCCCCGAGGGGACAGACAGAAACTTATTAAGCTGCTTCATCGGTCTACACCAGCGAGGGCTGTAAAATACAGACAGATCTCCTGGCACCTCAACTTACAAAGGTCAGGCCCTAGATATTTCACACACGCACAGACACACACATGGAGACACACACACCCACATGCAGACACACACATGGAGACGCACACACCCACATGCAGACACACACACAACATTGTTGATCTCTTGCTAAGTAACCCTGCCTAAGCAGCTAATGTTACCTTAAGTCTACTAAACCTGAACATGTGCAAACTTAATCCGAAAGTAGTCTGATTGCTGACCCTGGGAAAGGCTTTGATGGATCATTAAGGATCAAGCTGATGAGAAGTTTCATTCAGAGAATTTCAGAGACCATTACGTTCATTGCTAAGAAGAATTTGGAGACATTAAGTTTGCACTCATTTGTCACATGAAACAGAATCATATTTATGACAGGCTTGTTTGCCTTTAAAGAGTAGAAATCAAGAAACAAATGACCCAAAATGCTGCTTGCTTTAGAGTTGTTTTTTTTGCATTCTCCTGTAACCAGCCAACAAAACAAGCTGCCGCAACTACAGCAGAAGCAAGCAGAGGTTGATGTCACAGTGCACCTCAGGATTGATGGGAAGAAGAGGAGGTCGTTTTGTTATGCTCTTGACGTAGCATAAACTGCTTCCTTGATGTGCACTCTGACAAAGGAAGTTCAAACTTGGAGAAAACTTTAACACATTTATTAAACTGTTAACGATTCTCCTACTTGGATTTGACTCTCCTGTTAATCCTGCTATAGCTACTCAGACTGACTAACCAGTCTGCTACAATCCACGTGGTAGGTGTGATGTGTTTCAAATCAACCCTGTATACTCACTGTCTCCACCGGAAAAAGGAAGATCATGTGTGCTGTGTCCTTTTATATGGGTTGGTGTAATGCCCTCCTGTGGTAGTGTCACCTGTGGGTGTGTCGTGAATGCCCATTGGTCGTGTCCTATCTTACTGACCTATTGGTTGAATGTCTGTGTGTCATGTCTCTGGTGCTCCCTCTAGTGTCTATCTAGTCTACGTGTATTTACATTAACCCCTTGTGTATTTACAGTGATGCATATCACCACAGAGGTAACATCATAATCCGAGCTGTGCTGTCAGAGGAAATAGCCCAGGGCAGATCGGCCACTGTCACCAAGTGGGCAAGGTAAGTTAAGTGACTCCAGGATGCTTCTGTGAGCCAGTCACACAACATCTCAAATCGAGATTAAGCATCTGGTCATCTATAAAATGTTTCTCTAACAAGGCCTTCCTTTCCTTGAAGCCTTTGCCAGCTATATGGCTCGGTACCATATTACACTGAATATTTAAGAACAACAGTACATTGAGATAAATTCTTTCAGCTTACAAAAGAAATTCAAATGCTTCACCAATTTTTAGGTGATTGTAGCGCTGTATAGTGGACGGCACGGTAGCACAGTGGGTAGCACTGTTGCTTCACAGTTCCAGGATTCTAGGTTCGATTCCTGGCTTGAATCACTGTCTGTGAGGAGTCTGCACGTTCTCACTGTGTCTGCGTGGGTTTCCACCGGGTGCTCCGGTTTCTTCCAACAGGTCCCAAAAGACGTGCTTGTTAGGTGAATTGGATATTCTGCATTCTCCCTCTATGTACCCGAACAGGCACCAGAATGTGGCGACTAGGGGATTTTTATAGTAACTTCATTGCGGTGTTAATGTAAGCTTACTTGTGACAATAAGAAAGATTATGATTATTATAGCAATTTCATAGATACATCATATATAAAGTGCCACAACAACAATAAGAAGGTTTCTGCTTTTTGAACGTTGTGTCTGAACCGATGTGAGAAACATGGCTAAAATTAAACAGTTGAAACCATTTGGTTTTGTCTCGAGGTAAGCGATCTACGGTGCCTTCACTAATTTTTCAATCCTCTTTTCCTCTCCCAAGTTAGGATGCAGCAGCTAATGATGATTTACTCCTAAACTCTGTCAATCACATTCTTTGCCCAGCCTTAACAGTAATTAAACAAATTTGGCTCAGTGGTTTCTCCTTGCTCCAACACAGCGTGCGGGGTCTGGTTGGGACTTCAGCACAGTGGGTATATTTTGGGATTGAAACCACATGATATATTGCACTATGGAGAAAGGAGATAACTTTTGTTCAATTGTTATGGGAGAGGTGTTTTCAGAACCCCAAAATGTATCATGGAGTCCAACCAACCCCCCCCCCCCCCCCCCCCCCCTTTAATGGATTGTTGCTTTTGAAGCACACGGCTTGTTCCCTAGGTGTGGTATTGCAATTATGGACAAGTGGTCAAAACAATGTTTATTCCATGAACTCAACTTAACCTTTTAAAATAAATATTGGATCTCTTAACACCCCTTACTTCAAAGATAAACCCGAAAATAATACAACTCTACCCAATTCTGCAAACTGTTCTTTTAAACATCCAAAAGATTTCAACCCTTCACAAATAGGAGCACAACAAGTTACATTCAATATATTTATAGTCTTTGGATTTGCAGGAATCACCAGACCAGCTCTCTTCCTTCCTGCAGCTCTCAGCAAAAAACACAGACACTCCCAGCTGCTCTCTCAAACGGAAACTAAAAACTTCAAAATGGCCAAGCTGAAGCCCAGCTCCACCCACACTCTGACATCACTGCATTTCTTAAAGGTACATTGCTGAAACATCAATTTCTTAAAGGCACTCTCATATGACACAATAAATTGTTATTCTGAAAGGAGATGATGTCTTGAAGAAAGCAAACAACAATGGAACTTTTTACATCCATCCATCTGAGAGGGGTGGGCAGACAGGGCTACTTGCTTGCTTCTGGAGTGGGACTTAAACCTATAACCTTCTGAGTCAGAAGTAAGACTGCTTCTGATTGAGCCGTGACTGCCACCCGAAAAGAAATCTTTAGAATAAAGCGAGTAGTATTTTCCTCATCCTTGCATCATTATCAACATGCAGAATTGGGGCTGAGTTCCATCAGAATGAAATGGGCTCATTCGACTTTTTTTGTTTTGAAACCATTTAATTATGTTGGGACACACTCGGGGAGGCTGGGACGGGAATTGAACCCATGCTTTAACCAAAACGCTACTCTATTCTTTTATTAAAGCTGTCAGAATAGTTTGGGAGCAAATATTAGTCAGTTGCAATCTGCTACAATTTTGAGGAAAAAAAGATGGGATTTTTAAAGTGTTTTTTCAGAATTGTAATCACAGACTAATTCGAAGTAAAAGTCAAAAATTCTGTTGTAAATCAAAATAATGTCTTTGATTATGAAAGCAACAGAGGAGACATCGCTATACAGAGGATTAGCAGTCTGCAATATATTTCAATATCTCTATCAACTTCTAAAATTAATAATGCATTTTACCCATTGCTGAAGTTAAACCTAATTCAATACATGCTATTCACTCTTGACATCATCATTTATTTGCTAGACCAGCTACTGTAAAATATCTGACAGCGTATTTTCACCCAGCTGGATTTCAATAGATCATAATTATAGACTTTGAATAGCTCAAGTCTAAAAGGAAAGATTAGAGAATAAGTTACTTTTTATACACTTCTTTTGAAAGCTATCTAAGTCCATTGTAAAAAAAAAATATGACATTCAATTAGCATGGGAACGCGAGGTGGCCATTCAGTCCTTTGAGCTTGTTCTGCCATTCAATCGACGAATGGCTGATCTCTATCTCAACTCTATTTTACCGCACAATACCCTCGCGTAATAAAAATCTCTCAATCACAAATCTTGAAAATTCAAATGAACCCACAATCTGCAGCCTTCTTGCCGGGGAGAGGGGAAGGGACTCCATACAGGCTTATCACTTATGTGAAGAAGCACTTCCTGAACATAATTGTGCCCCAATGTGCCGGGTTCCTCGTAAACAGGTGACAGCCTCACGCAGGGACTGCTGGCATAGGAAATGGAAAGGTATTACTGGCCCGCAAAGAACGATTCCTTTGGGGGCTTTCACAGGCCCACTGCCAGGACTGAGCAGAGGACAGTCGCTGCTCTCACAGGCTTTGTACAGCAGACACTTGGCTATAAAACAAAGTCTTTTCTCCTTGAGAGATCATTAAACAAAAATAAATAAATTGCTTCACTGAAACAAAATATATTGCAAAGAATTATGTCTGAGGGAGGTACTCTTTTGGTAATGCTTTTGCTGAAATAATAAATTTTGATTTGGAAGAGGTACTCCAGTCTGTCAGTTAAGTTAATTTTACATATGTTCCCCCAGATTGAAGCATCCGGAAGTTATTATTTCGACTGCAGTTTGATTAATCATACCCACATTGTCAGGCAGGATAACTCCTCCAAACCAATTCATTCAAAGAGACATTTGAAGATGGCGGCAATATCTACGTGCATTATCCTGAACTGGGAAAATAGGATGCTGAAAATTCTGACATGTTTTTTTAATTCATCGGGGGGGGGGATGAAAAGGACTATCTGTGCAGCTTAACAACACAGCTTAAGAAGTTTCATTTCTGCAAGAGGCACTGATGGAGCTTTTCCTTCACATCTAAGTGCAACACAGGTTTCCACCACCTCATTCCCCCTCGTAATCACAGCTTACCGAGGTGATTAATGATTGTTGTATCAGACAGAAAACAAATATTTCTAGACAGAAACAGGGCAGAAAGACTTACATTTGTATCGCACTTTTCGCAACTACAGGCCATCCCAAAGCATTTTACAGCCAATGAAGTGGTTTTTGAAGTATAGTTGGTCTTTTTTTGATTTAAAGTACCCAAATCAATTTCCTTCCAAATTAAGGGGCAATTTAGCGTGGCCAATCCATCTGCCCTGCACATCTTTGGGTTGTGGGGGCGGGCCGGGATCGAACCTGGGACCTCGCCGGCGTGAGGCAGCAGGGCTAACCATTGCGCCACCATGCCACCCCGTACAGTTGTTGTTCTAATATAGGAAACGTGGCAGCCAGTTTGTGCACAGAAAGCTCCCACAAACAGCCATGTGATAATGACCAGGTAATCCGATACTTGTGATGGTGATTGGGGATCTATGCCAGGACACCAGGATGACTCCCAAGCTCTTTTTAAAAATTGTTTCATAGGATATTTTACATTCAACCAAGAGAGCAGACAGGCCTTAGTTTAACATCTCAACCAAAAGACGATACTTCCAACAGTGCGGCATTCCCTCTGTATTGCACTGGTGTGTCAGTCTTGACTTTAGTGGTGAAGTCTGGAGGCAACTAGCAATGTGGCGATAAAATAAAACTGATGCCATTCTTGGCAGGACACCTAAATTCCAAATAGCTAGAATCTGTATCATGATCACGACTCGCTCCCCAACAGTTATGAACAGAGAGCCATGAATACGATTCCCACAAGCACATGTATGATTGTTTGACTGAATAATTGCTACAGTCAAAAGGTTAGTCATAATTCTGCAGGGGTCAACAGAAAATTCCTACAGTTCAGGAGACCATTCCACCCATCGAGTCTGCACCGACCCTCCAAAAGACCATCCCACTGCGACTCACTCTCCCACCACACCCTAGTAACCCCGATCATGGTCAATCCACCTAACCTGCACATCATTGGACTGTGAAACCGGAGCACCCGGAAGAAACCCACGCAGACGTGGGGAGAACGTGCAAACTCCACAGAGTCACCCAAGGCTGCAATCGAACCCAGAACCCTGGCGTTGTAAGGCACCAGTGCTGACCACTGTGCCACCTTTGAAGTAAAATGTGAACTATTTTATGAATGTAAAACAAGCCATTTGTTGTTTTCACATCTTAATTTTGTTCCCCTGGAAAACAGTGCGAAGTAACAGAAAGGTTTGCAGGCTAATTAACAGTCAGACCAGTCCTATAGGGCAGTGAGGGGTTCAGAGAGATTCCATGGATTTCCACAAACCCCATACAATGAGGCAAGGAGAGTGACCCACACTGACTGGACACGAGTATCTTGCTGGATGTCAATCTAGAATTCAGAGCTGGAGTCAGTCTCCACTTGCTCGGAATTGCATGAAATGGAGTTCAAACTGCCTCACAGGCAGGAATACCGCCACTAATCCAACAGCTCACCCCAACAATAATCTCATTGTGCAAGATCAGACGGGGGGAAAGACAATTCAGGCATTTATGGTTGCTGCATCCCGATTATTCTATCGCAAACCATGCCTCGCACCCTTCTAGTCTGCCCACTTAATGGACCTCATGCTGCAGCAGTGCTCTTATTGATTCTGCAAAACGGGAGGTAAATTTTCATTCTATGCTGTAGCCATCTGGGATGGCCACTTTCAGTATATAAAATGGGCACTCGCAAAGCCTAAGGGAAAAATGGACAATGCAAATCAACAAGCAGGCACAGAGCCTGAATGTATATTTGGAAGGCAGTCTGCAGACGGAATCGAAACTCTGGGTCGATTTGCATATTGATGGCCTATCTCCAGGAAACAAAGAATGAGTGCTGAGGTAGCCAATACTGTCCCAGACAATCCAGCGCCACTACCCCAGCAAGAAGGCACAAACAAAGCAAGGCCAACAACCACCTAGGGCACGTCCAGCCATCAAGGCACCCACCCCTTTATTGGCTTAGATCTATGACAATGATCAAGAAGCTGCCCAATTAATTGGAACCAAGTTTAAGGCTCGCCTAAAAGCACGCAAAGCCCCTCCAAGAATAAGAAGGAACCCCTGCGAAAGGTTCACTCTCTTGGATTTGGCTCTCAAGCAGAGAGGCCCTTCCACCAGCATCACCAAAAGCAAGTAAGTTCAAGTTCAACGCTCGCTACCAGGCGGACGACCTTAGCTGTACTCCTGTTACCTCTTCGAACCCAACAGCCTCAGATCCGAACAACGGCCATTGTTCCTCTGACCTTAGTGGGGACCCGAAGTTAAGTATAAGTGTTAGTGATAGATATAGTTTAGCCTGTCGTGTTATTGTGCATGAGTAAATCATACTGTGTGTAAATAAGGTAGTATTGACTTTGAACTAACTAACTGGTGTATTGGTTCTTTGATCGGTATTCGGTTCAACCCTTTTAGCGGTATCAAAAGATATCTGGCGACTCTGAAAGCATACTCATAATTAGGATTAAGAAAGGCTACCTTATTAACTGCCATATTTATAGCAAGTAAACAGAGCAACAATGCCCACTTCAATTATGGAAAAATTAACATAACAATTATCCCGTTCCTGGAAACTTTGGTCGTGTCTCAAGAGCATTCAAGAGTGTAAAAATTGGGTAAAAGAATGGCAGAAGTAAGATTAGTCTAATCAGTAACATACAGGCAGAATGTTAGAATGGGCCAGTCCCCTGCAGAACAATAATCACTGTAGAAAAGTAAGATTAATTGAACTGGTAAATAAAATCAAGAGAATTTTTTATTAGAACCGCAAACTGCAAAATTAAAATACTGACTGGTCAAAGCAATTTCGGAACGTCCCTCAAACACCCTGTCAAAGGTTACAGGTTACATATTGGATTTATTCAGCAACCGCGGCATCAACTGAATACACAGTGAATCTCACCATCCATTACCCACCAGCTGATGCCAAGCAATAGGTAGCCAACGTTGTCTATGTCAAATCCAGCTTTCATTGAGCAAATAAAATTATTGAATTGACAAGTGTCATATCACAAACGCTAACAGAACACACTATTATCTTCTGTGGCTTGTGTCAAAGTTTATTTGATAACACTCATGTGAAGCACCTTGGCCGTTTAACATTCCAAGGTGCTTCACATGAGTGTTATCAAATAAACTTTGACACAGGCCGCATAAGAATGCAGCAGATGATCATTAGCTTGTTTGGGGAGATAGGTTTTAAGTAGTGTCTTAAAAGGAGGAAGGCGAAGTAGGGTTAAAGGGGTTCAAGGAGGAAAATCCAAAGGTTAGGACCAGGCAGCTTCTTAAAAATTCATTCTTGGGAAGTGGGCTTTGGTGGCTAGGCCAGCATTTATTACTCATCCCTAATTGCCCCTTGAGGAAGTGGTGGTGAGCTGCCTTCTTGAACAGCTGCAGTCCCTGTGGTGCAGGTACAGCCACAGTGCTGTTAGAGAGGGGTTTTTACCCAGTGATTTTTACCCAGTGATGGTGACGGAACAGACAATATATTCTCTCTCAGGGTGGTGAAGCTGAAAACACGGCCACCGACAGTGGAGTGATAAAAATCAGGGATTCTCAAGAGACCAGAATTAGAGAAACACAGACATCTTGAGAGTTGAGGCTGGAGGAGTTTATAGGGAGAAGGAAGAGGGCCAAACAATAGCATAGAAACATAGAAAATAGGCCATGCGGCCCTTCGAGCCTGCACCACCATTCAATATGATCAAGGCCTATCATGCAAATTCAGTATCCCACCCCTGCTTTCTCTCCATACCCCTTGTCCCTGGAGCCAGAAGGGCCATGTCCAGCCCTCTCTTCAATATATATCCAACAAACTGGCCCTAACAGCTTTCTGTGGTAGAGAATTCCACATTTTCACAACTCTGAGAAGAAGAAGTTCTTCCTAGTCTCAGTCCTGAATGGCTTACCCCGTATTCTTAGGCTGTGACCCCTAGTTCTGGATGTCCCCAACATCGGGAACATTCTTCCCCCATCTAGCCTGTCCAGTCCCATTAGGATTTTATATGTTTCTTTGAGATCCCCTCTCATTCTTCTAAACTCCAGTGAGTACATGCCCAGTCGATCCAGTCTTTCTTCATATGTCAGTCCTGCCATCCCGGGAATTAGTCTGGTGAACCTCCTCTGGACACCCTCAATAGCATGAATGTCCTTCCTCAAACTAGAGACCAAAACTGCACACAATACTCAAGGTGTGGCCTCAGCAAGGCCCTGTATAATTGCTGCAAGCCATCCCTGCTCTGATACTCCAATCCTCTCGCTATGAAGGCCAGAATGCCATTAGCTTTCCTCACCACCTGCTGTACCTGCATGCCAACCTTCAGCGACTGTTCCACCGTGACATCCAGGTCTCGTTGCACTTTCCCTTTTCCGAAACTGCCACCATTCAGATAATAATCTGCCTTCCTGTTTTTGCCACCAAAGTGGAGAACCTCACATTTAGCCACATTATATTGTATTTGCCAAGTATTTGCCGACTCAGTCAGTCTGTCCAAGTCACCCTGCAGCCTCTTTGCATCCTCCTCACAGCACACACTGCCACCCAGCTTAGTGCCATCTGCAAATTTGGAGATATTACATGCAATTCTTTCGACCAAATCATGAACATATATTATGAACAGCTGGGTCCCAGCACTGCACCCTGCGATACCCCACGAGTCACTGCCTGCCACTTTGAAAAGGACCCATTTATTCCCACTCTCTGCTTCCTGTCTGCCAACCAGTTCTCTATCCACGTCAAGAGGTGACCTGATAGAGGTGTACAAGGTGATGAGAGTCATGGATAGAGTGGAGAGCCAGAGACTTTTCCCCAGGGTGGAAATGGCTGTCACGAGTGTCAGAGGTAGGTTCTTTACACAGAGTGGTGGGTGTGCGGAATGCACTGCCAGCAGAGGTGGTGGAGTCAGAGTCATTCGGGACATTTAAGCGACTCTTAGACATACACATGGACAGCAGTAAATTGAAGGGGTGTAGGTTAGGTTGATTTTAGATTAGGATAAATGGTCAGCACCACATCGTGGGCTGAAGGGCCTGTACTGTGCTGTACTGTTCTATGTTCTATGTAATACATTATCCCCAGTACCATGAGCTTTAATTTTGCTCACTAATCTTTTGTGGGGGAACTTGTCAAAAGCCTTTTGAAAGTCCAGATACACAACATCTACTGGTTCACCCGAGTCCACTCTACTAGTCACCTCCTCAAAAAATTCCAAAAGATTTGTCAAGCATGATTTCCCATTAGCAGGGTGTCAGGTGGCGCAGTGGTTATCACTGCTGCCTATGGCGCTGAGGACCCGGGTTCGATCCCGGTACCAGATCACTGTCTGTGTGGAGTTTGCACATTCTCCCTGTGTCTGCGTTGGTTTCACCCCCACAACCCAAAGATGTGCAGGTTAGGTGGATTGGCCACGCCAAATTGCCCCTTATTGGAAAAAAAAATAATTGGGTACTCCAAATTTTTAAAAAACATTATTTCCCCTCAGTGAATCCATGCCGACTTGGACTGAACCTGTCCCTGCTTTCCAAATGCTCAGCTATTTCATCCTTAATAATTGACTCCAGCACTTCCCCAACCCTGATGTCAGGCTCACCAGTCTATAATTCCCTGCTTTCCCTCTCCCTCCTTTTAAAAAAAGTGGGGTTCCATCAGTTACTCTCCGATCCGTTGGAACGCTCCCAGAATCTATAGAATGCTGGATAATGATCAGCAATGCGTCCATTATTTCTAGGGCCACTTCCTTAAGTACTCTGGGATGCAGAGCATCAGGCTCTGGGGACTTATTGGGCTTTAATCCCATCAATTTCCCCAATATAATTTCCTGACTAATAAGGATTTCCTTCAGTTCCCCCTTCATGCTAGACCCTCTGTCCCCTAGTTTTTCTAGGCGGTTATTTGTGTCCTGCTTACTGAAGACCGATCCAAAGTAGTTGTTCAACTGCTCTGCCATTTCATTGTTGCCCATTATGAATTCACCCGATTCTAACTGTAAGGGACCTACATTTGTCTTTACCAGTTTATTTCTCTTTGGGTGAGGCCATGAGGGATTTGAAAACAAAAACGATAATTTGAAAAGCAAGAGGCGCAACTCCCAAAAGGGAACAAAGTCCCTGAGCGAGCAAGTTTAGCCGTGTTTTTCCCAGTGCTCGCAGTGCCGAGAAACACATGGCTATTCTAACGCAACTCGCGTTGAATAATGGGCCTGAACGGGGAACACGTGGCCAAGGCTGCACATAGTCCCATCTTGTACAGTGAGCGAGTGTAGCAAGAGATCGGGACGCAATTTTTCATAGTCATAGAATTTACAGTGCAGAAGGAGGTCATTCGGCCCATTTAGAAAGAGCACCCTACCTAAGCCCACACCGCCACCCTATCCCTGTAACCCAGTAACCCCACCCAACCTTTTTTTCGACACCAAGGGCAATTTAGCATGGCAATCCACTTAACAAACACACCTTTGGACTGTGGGAGGAAACTGGAGCACCCGGAGGAAACCCACTCAGACACGGGGAGAACATGCAGACTCCACACAGACAGTGACCCAAGCCGGGAATCGAACCTCGCACCGAGGCTGAGAAGCAACCGTGCTAGCCACTACCATGTGATACCATGCCACCCTGTGCTACTGTGCTTAAGCGGCGCCCCAATCTCCAAGGCCTCCCAAACAATCCCCAACCTCTTCCCCAGCCCGAATGCACTACGGGAGAGTCCCCCATCCCCACCCCTCCCCCACGCCAAGCACCCCGGCCCAATCACACACACAATAAAATGCCAGCTTGGCACCCTGGCAGTGCCCAAACCAGTGGCAATGAGTGCTACCTTGGCAGTGCCAGGCTGGCACCCGAAGGGCATGCAGCTGGAGACTAACAATGCTCTAGGAGACCCCCACAATTGCCGTTCCGTCTGATCCCCGTTTGTGGGGACCAGTTCTGAACAGCAATCGCCCGAGGTCTCTGAGGCAAAGGGGTTGAATCCCAAAGCTTCGGGTTGCTCAGGAATCTGCACATTAGAGTGAGGCTAACTGGATTGCTCTAATGTGCAGATTTGCCAAAATGTGAACCCGCCCATTATGGGCGGTATTCACATTACAACGTCTCGCGAGATCACATTGAATCTCGCGAGGCATTGCGAGCTGGGTAGATCCCGGGAGAGGGGTCTCCCAGCTTTCAACGGGCACGCAGCGATGGGGCGAGATGCTTTCCGGACGCAGCTTGGCCGTTGGATTGCACCGACTGTGTCCCTTAGCCAGGAGCCAATGAGCACAGGGATGATAGGTGAATAGAACTTGGCGAACCAAGACCTGGTGACAAGCTTCGGATAAACTCAAATTTACAGAGGATGAAAGATGACAGGCCCATTGTGAGTAGACTGAAATAATCAGAGGTGTCAAAGTCACAGAGAAAGGTTTCAGCAGCACCTGAGCTGAGCTAGGGCAGAGTTGGGTGATGTTACAGAAGGGAAGAGAATTGATCTTCCTGATGGGGTGATCAGAAGCTCAACACAGGGTCAAATACAACAAAAAGGCTTCAAACAGTCTGTTTCAGCCTCAGGCAGTTTCCTTAGAGTTGGAATGGAGTCAGTAGGTCAGGAACAGAGTTTGTGACAATGGCTTCGCTCTTCCCAATATTTAGTTGGGGGTAATTTCCACTCGCCCAGTGGAAGTCTGGTGAGGCAATACTAAGCTAGAGAAAGGAGTCAATGAAAATCGCTTATTGTCGCAAGTAGGCTTCAAATGAAGTTACTGTGAAAAACCCCTAGTCGCCACATTCCGGCACCTGTTCGGGGAGGCTGGTACGGGAATTGAACCGTGCTGCTGGCCTGCCTTGGTCTGCTTTCAAAGCCAGCGATGTAGCCGTGTGCTAAACCAGCCCCTGAGAAAGGAGTCAATGATAGTCATAGAGAAAGATACTCACAGTTTCAATCTTCAAAAAGGACAATACAGCAGAAACAGGTAGCATTAGCTTCATGTTGCAAATTGGTAAGATTAAAGAAAGGTCAGCAGGCTGCTGGAAAAGAAAGTGGTGTCTTAAACCTAATTGAATGCTTTGGAAAAATTAGCAGGTTAGTGCATGACATTATTTATGTGAACATTCAGAAAGCTTCAGATAAATGTGTCTCCCTGGAAACAAAATTGGTTAGAATTATATTCACTGGAGTTAAGAAGAATGAGAGGGGATCAAAATTCTAACAGGATTAGACAGGGTAGATTCAGAAAGAATGTTCACGATGGTGAAGAGCCCAGAACCTCTGATATCCTCTTACCATATAAGGGACCTTCTAGGACTGAGGTGAGGAGAAATTTCTTCATCCGAGTGTGGTGAATCTATGCAATTCACTGCCACAGAGTGTAGTTGAGGTGAAAACATTGTGTAATTTTAAGAAATTAGATATAGTTCTTGTGACTAAAGGGATCAAGGGATATGGGGAGAAGGTAGTATCAGGATACTGAATTTGATGGCCAGCCATGATCATAATGAATGGTGGAGCAGGCTCGAAGGGCCGAATGGCCTCATCCTGCTCCTATTTCCTTTGTATATTTCAAGGAGTCTCTCTACTCGGTCATGTCTTGTGGAATTAGAAGGAATTTAGTGTTTGATTAGAAAATCAGTGCCCTGCAGGGATGTGTGTTAAAGACTTTTACTCTTTCCTATTTTCATAGTGACCTGGATGTTTGAATGATCCAAAAGATTTTGGACAAAGTCAAGTTGTGGGCAAGTGTTCGGACTGTGGAGGGTGTTCAACTACTGCAAACACATCTTAATGTGGAGGAAGGAATGGGCCCATGATTGGCAAATGATGCGTTAAATTAGAAAGGTGTACTGTTATGCACAGGGCAGGTCTAATGCTCACCATATGCACACAATACAGGTAAAGGACTGAAGCTAGTAGTGAAAGGAAAATATCTAGGTGTTACATAGTGTAGCAATAGCATGGAGTTACAGCTATAGCAAACATATTTAAAGGTAGTATTCATCGGACAATTCACAAGGTCACATGAACAACAGTGAAAAATAAGTGAGAAGATATTCTGCTGTGATGGTATTGGGCAAAGGGTAATTATTGGTGGGCGAACTGCCCTACCCTTCTTCAGATAGTGCCGTGGGATCTTTTCATCCACATGAACAGCAGCGGAACTCAGTAGAACAGCCTCAGACAAAGTCGCCTCAATAAAACAGCGTAGTGCCCACCGAGATTTTGTGCTGAAATCACCGTGTGGCTTCAGCCTACCACCTTCTGGTCCAGAGGCCTCAGTCAATCTGCCACTATTTAATAAAAATAATAACGCAACCATAATCATTCTGCCTTCTTTAAAAATGGATCAATAGGTAGCAGATACAATTTAAATATAACTGGATTGCTATGTGAGCAAGGAACTGAAAGGAGTAGGTTTTAAATGACTGACTGAATTGATCAAACACCCAACATAGTGTTCACTATGAGAACATAAGAACTAGGAGCAGGAGTAGGCCATCAGGCCCCTCGAGCCTGCTCCGTCATTCAATGAGAACATGGCTGATCTTTTGTGGACTCAGCTCCACTTTCCGGCCCGAACACCACAACCCTTAATCCCTTTATTCTTCAAAAAGCTATCTATTTTTATCTTAAAAACATTTAATGAAGGAGCCTCAACTGCTTCACTGGGCAAGGAATGCCATAGATTCACAACCCTTTGGGTGAAGACGTTCCTCCTAAACTCGGTCCTAAATCTACTTCCCCTTATTTTGAGGCTATGTACCCTAGTTCTGCTTTCACCCGCCAGTGGAAACAACCTGCCCGCATCTATCCTATCTATTCCCTTCATAATTTTATATGTTTCTATAAGATCCCCCCATCATCCTTCTAAATTCCAACGAGTACAGTCCCAGTCTACTCAACTTCTCCTCATAATCCAACCCCTTCAGCTCTGGGATTAACCTAGTGAATCTCCTCTGCACACCCTCCAGTGCCAGTCAAGTAAGTGCCTTTCTCAAATAAGGAGACCAAAACTGAACACAATACTCCAGGTGTGGCCTCACTAACACCTTATACAATTACAGTGTAACCTCCCGAGTCTTAAACTCCATTCCTCCAGCAATGAAGGGCAACATTCCATTTGCCTTCTTAATCACCTGTTGCACCTGTAAACCAACTATTTGCAATTCACACACTAGCTGACGCAGGTCTCTATGCACAGCAGCATTTTAAAATATTTTATCATTTAAATAATAATCCCGTTTGCTGTTATTCCTACCAAAATGGATAACCTCACATTTGTCAACATTGTATTCCATCTGCCAGACCCTAGCCCATTCACATAACCTATCCAAATCCCTCTGCAGACTTCCAGGATCCTCTGCAGTTTTTGCTTTACTACTCACCTTAGTGTCGTCTGCAAACTTGGACACATTGCACTTGGTCCCCAACTCCAAATCATCTATGTAAATTGTGAACAATTGTGGGCCCAACACGGATCCCTGAGGGACACCACTAGCTACTGATTGCCAACCAGAGAAACACCCATTAATCCCCACTCTTTGCTTTCTATTAATTAACCAATCCTCTATCCATGCTACTACTTTACCCTTAATGCCATGCATCTTTATCTTATGCAGCAACCTTTTGTGTGGCACCTTGTCAATGGCTTTCTGGAAATCCAGATATACCACATCCATTGGCTCCCCGTTATCTACCACACTGGTAATGTCCTCACAAAATTCCACTACATTAGTTAGGCACGACCTGCCCTTTATGAACCCATGCTGCATCTGCCCAATGGGACAATTTCTATCCAGATGCCTCGCTATTTCTTCCTTGATGATAGATTCCAGCATATTCCCTACTACCGAAGTTAAGATCACTGGCCTATAATTACCCGTTTTCTGCCTACCTCCTTTTTTAAACAGTGGTGTCACGTTTGCTAATTTCCAATCCGCCGGGACCACCCCAGAGTCTAGTGAATTTTGGTAAATCATCACTAGTGCATTTGCAATTTCCCTAGCCATCTCTTTTAGCACTCTGGAATGCATTCCATCAGGGCCAGGAGACTTGTCTACCTTTAGCCCCATTAGCTTGCCCATCACTACCTCCTTAGTGATAACAATCATCTCAAGGTCCTCTCCTGTCATAGCCTCATTTCTATCAGTCACTGGCACGTTATTTGTGTCTTCCACTGTGAAGACCGACCCAAAAAACCTGTTCAGTTCCTCAGCCATTTCCTCATCTCCCATTATTAAATCTCCCTTCTCATCCTCTAAAGGACCAATATTTACCTTAGCCACTCTTTTTTGTTTTATATATTTGTAGAAACTTTTACTATCTGTTTTTATATTCTGAGCAAGTTTACTCTCATAATCTATCTTACTCTTCTTTATAGCTTTTTTAGTAGCTTTCTATTGCCCCCTAAAGATTTCCCAGTCCTCTAGTCTCCCACTAATCTTTGCCACTTTGTATGCTTTTTCCTTCAATTTGATACTCTCCCTTATTTCCTTAGATATCCACGGTCGATTTTCCCTCTTTCTGCCGTCCTTCCTTTTCGCTGGTATAAACCTTTGCTGAGCACTGTGAAAAATCGCTTGGAAGGTTCTCCACTGTTCCTCAACTGTTTCACCATGAAGTCTTTTCTCCCAGTCTACCTAAGCTAGTTCTCCTCTCATCCCATTGTAATCCCCTTTGATTAAGCACAAAACATTAGTGTTTGATTTTACCTTCTCACTCTCCATCTGTATTTTAAATTTCACCATATTATGATCACTCCTTCCAAGAGGATCCCTAACTATGAGATCATTAATCAATCCTGTCTCATTACACAGGACCAGATCTAGGATCACTTGTTCCCTCGTAGGTTCCATTACATACTGTTTTAGGAAGCTATTGCGGATACATTCTATAAACTCCTCCTCAAGGCTGCCTTGACCAACCTGGTTAAACCAATCGACATGTAGATTAAAATTCCCCATGATAACTGCTGTACCATTTCTACATGCATCAGTTATTTCTTTGTTTATTGCCTCCCCCACCATAATGTTACTATTTGGTGGCCTATAGACTACTATCAGTGACTTTTTGTCTTACTTTCCTGATTTCCACCCGAATTAATTCAACCTTATCCTCCACAGCACCGATGACATCACTTACACATTGCCCGGATGTCATCCTTAAATAACAGAGCTACACCACCTCCCTTACCATCCACTCTGTCCTTCCGAATAGTTTGACACCCTCGGATATTTAACACCTCGATCAGTAACCTCTCCTAAGTTATATTTCCTCTTAACTTTTCTCCTAATTGTCCTTTTCGTTGAACCTATATCTTCATGTAACAACTGCCGCGTCGCTTACCATTTATGTTTTTACTTCCCGTTTTATTCCTTTTACTATTACTGGGCTTATTCACTGAGCTCCCCTCAGTCACTGTACCTTGTACTATCACCCTTTTTGACTGTGATTTTTGACTATGGCTTCTGTGCCTTACACTTTCCCCCTTACTGCCTTTTGTTTCTGTCCCTGTTTTACTACCTTCCGACTTCCTGCATCAGTTCCCATCCCCCTGCCACATTAGATTAAACCCTCCCCAACAACTCTAACAAACACCCCCCCCCCCCCCCCCCCCCCGGACATCGGTTCCTGTCCTGCCCAGGCGCAGACCGTCCGGTTTGTATTGGTCCCACCTCCCCCAGAACCGGTTCCAATGCCCCAGGAATTTGAATCCCTCCCTCTTGCACCATCTCTCGAGTCACGCATTCATCCTATCTATCCTGGCATTCTTACTCTGACCAGCTCGTGGCACTGGTTGCAATCCTGAGATTACTACCTTTGAGGGCCTACTTTTTAGTTTAACTCCTAACTCCCTGAATTCAGCTTGTAGAACCTCATCCCATTTTTTATCTATATTGTTGGTGCCTCTGTGCACCACGACAGCTGGCTGTTCACCCTCTCCCCCCAGAATGTCCTGCAGCCACTCCGAGACATCCCTAACCCTTGCACCAGGGAGGCAACATACCATCCTGGAGTCTCGATTGCGTCCGCAGAATCGCCTGTCTATTCCCCTGACGATCGAGTCCCCTATCACTATAGCCCTGCCATTCTTCTTCCTGCCCTGCTGAGCAGCAGAGCCAGCCACGGTGCCATGAACCTTGCTGCTGCTGCCTTCCCCTGGTGAGCCATCTCTCTCAACAGTATCCAAGGCAGTATATCTGTTTTACAGGGAGATGACCGCAGGGGACACCTGCACTGCCTTCCTACTCTTGCTCTGTCTTTTGGTCACCCATTTTCTATCTCCTTTAGTAACTTTCACCTGCGGTGTGACCAACTCGCTAAACGTGCTATCCACAACATCCTCAGCATCGCGGATGCTCCAAAGTGAGTCCATCTGCAGCTCTAGAGCCATCAAGCAGTCTAACAGGAGCTGCAACTGGACACACTTCTTGCACATGAAGGAGCCAGGGAGAGTGATCGTGTCCCTAAGCTCCCACATTGCACATGGGGAGCATGACACAGGTCTGGGATCTCCTGCGGTGTCTTAAACCTTAGGTTAACTTATACAACTACAATTCCAAAAAAAGAAAGAAAAAATAAATAAATAAATCAGACAATGAAAAGAAAAACTACTTACCACTTACTTATCAGGGTTAAAAAGCACCTCCTCCCCACGCAGCTTAGAATTCCCACCTAGCTTCAAATTCCCAAACTCACTCTTAGCTGTGTCTCACTCTTAGCTGTGTCTTCTCTGTCTCACTGGGAGAACTCCCTGGGAGTGAGTTACAAGTTGCTCTTTTAAATTGGCCTGAGTTGACTTCCCCCTCGCCTGCTTTTAGATCAAAGTAGATTAAGGTGACTAACACTTAACTGCCAACCAGTTATGTGAGTGGGTTGGGCAGCCCTTGTTAACCTTCACTGCACAATTCTAGATTAATTTTAAACTCCTGAAATTTACAAAGGAACAGTCTTAACGATTGGATTCAATTCCCACCTTGCTTCAAATTCCCAAACTCACTCTTTGCTGTCTCACTCTGGCTGTCTCTTCTCTGGCTCACTGGGAGAATGGATCCTCTGCACGGAAACTTTTTTTAAAAATTTAGAGTACCCAATTATTTTTTTCCAATTAAGGGGCAGTTTAGCAGTGTCAATCCACCTGCATGGCACATCTTTTGGGTTGTGGGGGCGAAACCCACGCAAACACAGGGAGAATGTGCAAACTCAACACGGACAGTGACCCAGAGCCGGGATCGATCCTGGGACCCCGGTACCGTGAGGCAGCTGTGCTAACCACCGTGCTGCCCTAATGCAAGGAAACTTAAGTTAAATATAATGAAATGAAAGGGCTGCGCAGTGGTCAGCACTGCTGCTTCACGGTGCCAAGACCCGGGTTCAATACCAGCCCTGGGTCAATGTCAATGTGGAGTTTGCACATTCTCCCAGTATCTGCGTGGGTCTCACCCCCACAACCCATAGATGTGCAGTGTGATAGATAATATGAGAGTAGATGGGTTGGCCATGCTAAATTGCCCCTTAATTAGGAGGAAAGAGGAAAGCTAAATGGAATAAAAGCAGTCTTACAAGGAGCAAAGTAAGTTAGCGTGCAGGGCAGCAGCAATCAGGAAGGCAAAATTGGCATGTTGGTATTTATTACAGGGTTGCTAAAAATTGTACACCTGGAGTTGTATGTGCAGTTTTGGTCTTCATATCTAAGAATGGAAACATTTGTCTTGAAGATGGTGCAGTGAAGATTGATCAGATCGATCTCCATAATTGAGAGACTTGTTCTATGATGTGAAGCTGAGTAAACCAAGCCTATACTCTCTGGAGTTTCGAAGAATGAAAGGCAATCCCTTGAAGCATGCAATGTTCTTAAGGGGTATTGACAGGTTAGGGGCTCGATAGATTTGACACAGATGTTTTTCCCCCTGGCTGAGGAATTGAAAATATAGGGGCACAGACTCAGGTTAAAAAATCCAATCATTCAGAACTGAGGAGGAGGAGAATGTTCTTATTTCAGTTGAATCTTTGGAATTCTCTGTCTCAGAGTTGTAGATGCTTCATTGATGGGATAGACAGATTTTCTGACCATCCAGGGAATTGAGGGACATGGGGAGCAGATGCAGGTGTGGAGTGTGGCATTGGATCAGCCATGGCGGGCAGAGCATAGTTGAGGGTCCATATGATCTCCTCCTGCTCCTACTTACCAGAAGGATGTGGATGCCTTGGAGAGGGTGCAGAGGAGGTTCACCAGGATGTTGCCTGGTATGGAGGGTGCTAGCTATGAAGAAAGGTTGAGTAGATTAGGATTGTTTTCGTTGGAAAGACGGAGGTTGAGGGGGGACCTGGTTGAGGTCTACAAAATTATGAGAGGTATGGACAGGGTGGATAGCAACAAGCTTTTTCCAAGAGTGGGGGTGTCAGTTACAAGGGGTCACGATTTCAAAGTGAGAGGGGGAAAGTTTAAGGGAGATGTGCGTGGAAAGTTTTTTACGCAGAGGGTGGTGGGTGCCTGGAACGCTTTACCAGCGGAGGTGGTAGAGGCGGGCACGATAGCATCATTTAAGAAGCATCTAGACAGGGAATATGAATGGGCGGGAACAGAGGGAAGTAGACCTTGGAAAATAGGAGACAGGTTTAGATAAAGGATCTGGATCAGCGCAGGCTGGGAGGGCCGAAGGGCCTGTTCCTGTGCTGTAATTTTCTTTGCACAGTAAGAAGTCTGACAACACCAGGTTAAAGTCCAACAGGTTTGATTCAAACACGAGCTTTCGGAGCGCAGCTCCTTCCTCAGGTGAAGGAGCTGTGCTCCGAAAGCTCGTGTTTGAATCAAACCTGTTGGACTTTAACCTGGTGTTGTAAGACTTCTTACTGTGCTCACCCCAGTCCAACGCCGGCATCTCCACATCGTAATTTTCTTTGTTCTTTGTTCTTACATTCTGCTCTTCTAAAATGGTTCAAGAGACATGGGCCAGGATTCTTCAAAACCATAAGACCATAAGACATAGGAGTGGAAGTAAGGCCATTCGGCCCATCGAGTCCACTCCGCCATTCAATCATGGCTGGTGGGCATTTCAACTCCACCTACCAGCATTCTCCCCGTAGCCCTTAATTCCTCGCGACATCAAGAATTTATCTATCTCTGCCTTGAAGCCATTTAACGTCCCGGCCTCCACTGCATTCCGCGGCAATGAATTCCAAAGGCCCACCACTCTCTGGCTGAAGAAATGTCTCCGCATTTCTGTTCTGAATTTACCCCCTCTAATTCTAAGGCTGTGCCCACGGGTCCTCGTCTCCTCGCCTAACGGAAACAGTTTCTTTGCGTCCACCCTTTCTAAGCCATGTATTATCTTGTAAGTTTCTATTAGATCTCCCCTTAACCTTCTAAACTCCAATGAATACAATCCCAGGATCCTCAGCCGTTCCTCATATGTTAGACCCGCCATTCCAGGGATCATCCGTGTGAATCTCCGCTGGACACGCTCCAGTGCCAGTATGTCCTTCCTGAGATGTGGGGCCCAAAACTGGACACAGTACTCCAAATGGGGCCTAACCAGAGCCTTATAAAGGCTCAGTAGCACATCGCTGCTTTTATATTCCAATCCTCTTGAGATAAATGACAACATTGCATTCGCTTTCTTAATCACGGATTCAACCTGCATGTTTACCTTTAGGGAATCCTCGACTAGCACTCCCAGATCCCTTTGTACTTTGGCATTATGAATTTTCTCACCGTTTAGAAAGTAGTCTATGCTTGGATTCTTTTTTCCAAAGTGCAAGACCTCACATTTTCTCACGTTGAATTGCATCAGCCATTTCCTGCACCACTCTCCCAAACTGTCTAGATCCTTCTACAGCCTCCCCACTTCCTCAGCACTACCTGCCTGACCACCTAACTTCGTATCATCGGCAAACTTCGCTAGAATGCCCCCAGTCCCTTCATCCAGATCATTAATATATATGGTGAACAGCTGCGGCCCCAACACTGAACCCTGTGGGACACCGCTGGTCACCGGCTGCCATTCCGAAAAAGAACCTTTTATCCCAACTCTCTGCCTTCTGTCAGACAGCCAATCCTCAACCCATGCCAGTAGCTCACCTCGAACACCATGGGCCCTCACCTTACTCAGCAGCCTCCTGTGTGGCACCTTATCAAAGGCCTTTTGGAAATCCAGAGAGACCACATCCACTGGGTTTCCCTGGTCTAACCTACTTATCACCTCCTCAAAGAATTCTAACAGGTTCGTCAGGCACGACCTCCCCTTACTAAATCCATGTTGACTTGTTCTAATCCGACCCTGCTCTTCCAAGAATTTAGAAATCTCATCCTTAACGATCGATTCTAGAATTTTACCAACAACCGAGGTTAGGCTAATTGGCCTATAATTTTCCATCTTTTGTCTTGATCCTGTCTTGAACAAGGGGGTTACAACAGCGATCTTCCAATCGTCCGGGACTTTCCCTGACTCCAGTGATTTTTGAAAGATCTCAACCAACGCTTCCGCTATTTCTTCAGCTACCTCCCTCAGAACTCTAGGATGTAGCCCATCGGGGCCAGGAGATTTGTCAATTTTAAGACCTTTTAGCTTTTTAGCACCATCTCTTTTGTAATGGCAACCATACTCAACTCAGCCCCCTGACCCTTTATAATTTTTGGGATATTACTCATGTCTTCCACTGTGAAGACAGACGCAAAGTACTTATTAAGTTCTCCAGCCATTTCCTCGTCTCCCATCACTAGCCTTCCAGAATCAGTTTGAATTGGCCCAATGTCTACTTTGGCCTGTCGTTTGTTTATGTATTGAAAGAAACTTTTACTATCATTTCTTATATTACTGGCTAGCCTGCCTTCATATTTGATCCTCTCCTTCCTTATTTGTCTCTTTGTTAACCTCTGTTTGTTTTTGTAGCCTTCCCACTCTTCTGATTTCCCAGTGCTTTTGGCCACTTTATAGGATCTCTCTTTTAAAACGGCGGCTAGGTGTTCACACTGGCATCAACTGGCCTCTAGGCCCAGTGATTCCGTGGCCGACAGGGGGCCAGCACGGCGCCGGAGCGCTCCACGCAGCTCTGGTTGCCGATACGTGGCCCTGCACTGCTGGCCGCGGATCCACACACGGCAGTTAGCTGCGGCGCCGGCCCCGCACAACATGGCGGACCCACTGGGCGGGCCAGCGCCGAAGAAATAGCACCCCCCCCCCCAGATCGGTGGCTCCCGATCGTGGGATGGCCGTCGTGGAGGCCCCCCCGGGAGACTGAACCCCCCGCTCCCCACTAGGACGGCCACCGCAGCCGCAACGCCGAGCGAACCATTCGAGAACCACGCTGGCGGGAACTCGGTCAACCGCAGAGAATCGGCGCGGGGATCTCTTTCAACAGTCGCTGCATCGACCGCGCGCACACGGCTGGCGGAGATTCTCCCAATCGCCGGAGGTTCATATCCCAGCGTTGGACCCGATTGCGGGTCTGACACCCCATTCTCCGCCCCCGTGTCGAGCACAATCGCAGCGTGGGGGCTCGGAGAATCCCAGCCATGAATCCTGAAGAGACTGAATGAGATGGTGATAAGGAAGAATCGCCGAGCCTAATGTTCTGAAGTACAGTTCAACACTTCCCTTCAGGGATAGAGTTGGCATCAAGAGAATAAGACACTTCTGATACAATCACAAGCTACAGAAGCCAGAGGTTGAAGTCCTGCAATAGATATGCCACCAAATGTTGGTTATTTGTTCATAATAGGTGTTATATTCAGCTGATAAATGAATTCCAACATAGATTCTCTCGCACACAAACAGAGCTTAAACCCGATCATCAGCTGACCACTTCTCACCTTCTGACATGAGAAAGAGAAACATGCAAAAATAGTAAGCTATAAAAATACTAGATTGAAGTATAAAAACATACACTCATGAGTGCAAATTAGAAAACAACAAGGCTCTTGGATTAAAAATGGCTGTAATACATGTTGGGAGGTCCAGAAGTTATGAAAGGTGTTTCATAATGCAAATCTTTCTTTTTGAAATGCGCAGATATTGCTCGTTAACATCAGCTCATGAAGAGTTACTGCACTGCAGCAGAACTTGAGAACAAAGAAACTGAAGGTTTACGCTGCTAAGCAGTAGTCAAATGCAAGGGGCTGGAGTCTCTGTTAGCTGACCGCGAAATCGGGAAATGCGATCAGGCGGAGACTAGCTTCCGACACCGAAATCGAGCCCGGTGCCAGTTTCACGTCAAATCCACATTCTCTGGCCTCCCAAAAATCACGGAGCCCGCCACGCGGCCTGAGAGTACAGTAGGCATATCATTAGCGGTCCTGGCGACCGAATCTCCGGGGCCTCCACAATTCAGTGCCTCGGATGGGCCGAATTCCCAACGGCGTGTTTTCTAATGTGCTAGAACATTTCGGGAACCTGGCATGTTGGCTGCGGTGGCTGATGGACTCCTCCACCTGCGTCTGCAGGTGCTGGAAGCCGGCCAGCATCTCCTCCTGTAGTCCCTGGGTCTCTGACTGCACCGTGGGTGGGACTGGATGTTCCAGGAGCCCGGAACACGTCTGGGTGGCAGCTGGTTGCTGGGGACGGGCTGCCCCCTCAGCTGCTCCCACCTCCACCTGCTGTACCTGACCAACTGTGTGGTGTGCACCAGATTGTGTCCCAGGAGCCTCCTCACTAATGTGCCCAACCGAGGTTATAGTCTCTGAGATGGTGAAGGGTGTCGGAGACAGCCGTGATGGTAAGTCCGTGTCTTCCTCCCACCCAAACCCAGGGATCTCCTGAATCTCAGGCAGAGGGCTCGTGTTCTGGCTGCTCTCCACGTCAGTGCTCTGCCGTCCGGCAGGCACCGGCTCGGGCACTGTAGGGGGGCCAGGTCACATGTGTGTGGGGGATAGGGGGGGTTGGTGCTAGGGCACAGCGCTGCCTACTCACCCTGGCCGCCCTGAGGTCGTGCAGTTTCTGCACTGGGTGCCAGTCTAGACAACTTCGCTGATGGCGACTGCCACCTCCGACCAGGCACGGCAAATGGCGCCGCCTGAGGACCTTCCTCCCGGGCTGTGATACAGCATCATCCGCCTCTCCTCCACGGCGTCCATGAAGGTCTCCAAATCAACATCTCGGAAGCGCGGTGCTACTATCTTTCCAGCCATGTTGGCTGCACCGGTGTGTGTGCGCGCGCACACGTGTGTGTGGGGGGCGGGTTTGGAGAATCCCTTAAGTGGTGCTGCAGCTGTGCAGCAATCACGGAATTGGCGCATCTGTCATCGTTCCGCGTGAAAAGTGTGGTGTTTCCCGTGGTGCCTGTGCTAGCCCCTTTGGAGTGGCTGAATACATGTACCTGTCGCACCATTCTTGCCGTCATGAAGCACCACGGTTTTCACAACGGCATCAACGCTTCGTCTCAGAAACGGAGAATCCAGCCCATTGTTTCTCATTTTCAATATATAAATTAATTGGTATTTTTCCAGGAGTGAATTACCAAACTAACAAATAATATAACAAAAACTTTAAAATGTAAAGCTATGGGGAATTTAATATTTGGGTGATTTATCACCCCCTTGTTTATAGCAAGTGCACCATCTCCCCTGACTCCTCGGACAACTACACATTGCATTACACATATGACCTGGCCGAGAACATGGCAACTTCACCTGCTTCGAAGCCAGTATCAATGCCTGCCTACAACCAACCACTGAATGACTGCAAAGTACTTCACTCTCTGCTTAAAAGTCTCTGGTGCCCACTAGCAATTGCTGCATTAACCTTGAAATATTACGCAAATTGTGCCAAATACTGGTCAGTTTTGATCACACGCTTAGTCAGCAAGCTATTTATTCTATTGGCGTTCTCAAGTGCTTTTCAGGTCACTCATCAGACTGAGACACATAGCACCAAAACTCAAGCAAGCTCGATGGGCCGAATGGCCTACCTCTGCTCTTGCATCACAGCTTGTATGGCAACTGCTCGGCCCAAGACTGTAAGAAACTACTGAGAATCGCGAACACTGCCCAGTCTATCACACAAAATTGCCTACCATCCATTGATTTTGTTTCCACCTTGGTTGAGTGGTCAATCGCAAGGGGAGATAGTTTTAGGGTGAGGTGCAGGAGATTCCAAGGGGATTTGAGGGAAAGAAAATTCACTCAAAGGGTGGTGAGAATCTGGAATGCACTGCCTTCTTTTCTACTGACTAGTATTACATTCTGTGCTTCACCCAATGCCCATGTCTAGGTATTTACATTGTCTATTTACGTATGTGCATCCATGTATGTGCATTTAGGTACATAGAACATAGAACATACAGTGCAGAAGGAAGCCATTTGGCCCATCGAGTCTGCACCGACCCACTTAAGCCCTCATTTCCACCCCATCGCGAGAAAGGGAACTGTAGCGACTTGTATGACCGACTGGTAGAAAGGGACGACACCGTACTGGACGCAACAAGAAGGAAATGGGAGGACGACCTGGGGATGGAGATAGGGTGGGGACTCTGGAGCGAAGCACTACATAGGGTCAACTCCACCTCCACGTGCGCAAGGCTCAGCCTGACGCAACTAAAAGTGGTACATAGAGCCCACTTAACAAGAAACCGTATGAGCAGGTTCTTCCCGGAGGTGGAGGACAGATGCGAACGGTGCCAAAGAGGCCCGGCCAACCACGCCCACATGTTCTGGTCTTGCCCCAGACTTGTGGAGTACTGGACAGCCTTCTTCGAGGCTATGTCCAAAGTGGTGGGGGTGAGGGTAGAGCCATGCCCGAAAGTGGCAGTCTTCGGGGTATCAGACCAGCCAGATCTATTCCTGGGGAGGAGGGCAGATGCCCTTGCCTTTGCCTCCCTGATCGCCCGACATAGAATCCTGTTCAGCTGGCGGTCAGCAGAACCACCCAGAGCTGCAGACTGGCTGTTCGACCTCTCGGAATCTCTCCAAATGGAGAAAATCAAATACGCCATCCGAGGGTCGGACGACGGCTTCCACAGAACGTGGGAGCCATTCATGCAATTGTTCCGGGACCTGTTTGTGGCCAACGAACAAGAGGAAGAATAGTCGGGTGGCCAAGAATCAGGGGAAAATGGATGGGAATCGGGGGAAGGTTGCCGGGGGGGGGGGGGGCACGGGTCCGTTATGGGGGTTTGATGGCTAGCTAAGGCCCAAAACCAAACTGTAAATAAATGCCTATAAACATGTGCCTCGGCCATATTGTGGAATGTAAAATATGTATGCCGGCTAAAGGGGGATGGCCACAGTTATTATTACGAAGATGCTTACCTGTAAATATATATGTTAATTTTTCCGTGTTTTTTTTTCTGTCTCTAACAATTTGTAATTTGTTCAATATAAAACATGAAAACTGAATTTAAAAAAAAATTTTTTTTTAATTTCCACCCCATCGCCGTAACTCAATAACCCCTCCTAACCTTTTTAGTCACTAAGGGCAATTTATCATGGCCAATCCACCTTAACTGCACGTCTTTGGAAGGAAACCGGAGGACCCGGAGGAAACCCACGCAGGCACGGGGAGAACGTGCAGAGTCCGCACAGACAGTGACCCAGCGGGGAATCAAACCTGGGATCCTGGCGCTGTGAAGCCACAATGCTATCCACTTGTGCTACCGTGCTGCCCTATGTGCATTTAGGTATGTGCATTTAGCTATGTGCATTTGTGTGTGTCCTATGTTTCTCATGCATGGAATGATCTTTCTGGACTGTATGCAGAACAATACTTTACACTGTACCTCGGTACACGTGGCAATAAATCAAATCAAATCATTGAAAACGGGACAGAAAATCCCTGCTGATGACTCGACGCACAGAAACTCTGCTGCAATACAGTCATCTTTCTTTACATTGCTTTGACAGGCTGCTCCACACCCCCTCCATCATTCAACAATATCTTGTTTTCACTCTTGCTTCAAGCACAGAAGAAAGTGCCAAGAGAACACAGGCAGTACTCCAGCTAAGGTTAATGCACCTCGAACACAAAATGTTGGTTTTAAGAGATCAAGACCAAATAGAAAATGTCTAAAATGGGTGCACGTCAGCCAAAAGCACAAGGTTTAAATGCGAGGTCACAAACATCAGCTCGTTGTGGGTACAACTCAATTATGCAGGCTGTACATATAGACAATGCATACTCAGTCTCAGCATGTTAAACTCTGCCAACATCACTGGATACGTCTAACCTTTCACTGTTTTCAGGTCCTGGTGAATTTTCCCTGATTACATTTTGAAGTTTACAGTGACAAGCCTATGTTTTTCTTGAAACTAAGACAAAATCTACTAAAGGGTATTAAATTTTCCTACCTGCTGGATACTGTGTGTGGTCATTACTTCCACAAAATTTCCACCATTCACAATGATGCAGTCCCATTTTACCCTTTATTCCCTCTTATGATTTGCGTTTAGGTGGACTGGACACCACTATGAGCCAACCCTCTGGTGCGTCCCAAAAGTGCTTCAATGCGTTACCACGGAGGCGCATAAAGGATAACGTAATAGTCTGGGGGCGGGGGCGAGAAGCAAGAGTGGAGAAACCAGGAGGGTGAAGTGTGGGCGGCACTGTAGCACAGTGGGTAGCACTGTTGCTTCACAGCACCAGGATCCCAGGTTCGATTCCCGGCTTGGGTCACTTGCTGTGCGGAGTCTGCTCTGGGTGCTCCGGTTTCCTCCCACAAGTCCTGAAAGACGTGCTGTTAGGTGAATTGGACATTCTGAATTCGCCCTCGGTGTACCCGAACAGGCGCCGGAATGTGGCGACTAGGAGATTTTCACAGTAACTTCATTATGTGTGGAGTCCGTGTGGAGTTTGCACATTCTCCCCGTGTTTGCGTGGGTTTCGCCCCCACAACTCAAAGGTGTGGAGGGTAGGTGGATTGGCCACGCTAAATTGCCCCTTAATTGGAAAAAATTAATTGGGTACTCTAAATTTATTTTTAAAAAGAGGGAATGAAAGCGCAGAAGCTGATGAGAGGGGGAAAGTGGGGAAGGAAGGAAAGGAGGAGAGGAGAGGAGAGAGGAAACATTTAAATGCAAGTTGATTTCTCTGGAATGTAATTACACGCCCACAGCCTTGTCTTTTTTCCCTTCACCTGCCATTCCTCACATAGATTTTTAAAAAACTGTCAGAGGAATAAAATAAATGACACATTACCCACATAAAAGCAATAAAATAAATGATGAGGCACATTTAAGAAATGCTTTATCTCACTGTCAGTTTCCAAATAGAACCCGACCAGACTATCTGCACACCAGACTTCCGATGGGTTGTTTTTGATGAATTAGTTAATAAAATAGTCGAGGTGCGTGTCCATAACACAGATTGTTTAAGAAAACGTAATACTGCGTTTGACCTTTTCCATTTCTCAGAACCTTTCGGAGTACCAGTGTCAATCACAGGCTAAGTCTACAACAGTGGACTGGACTACACTCTGACACATCCCAATGCGCCTCCTATAGGCCGCAGCACAACATTGCCATACATGGAAAAGTAAGAGTGGGGGAGGCTGCATTAAAACATCCGTCACAATGCTGAACTAAAAAGAACAGTTGGAGAGGGGTTGAAATAGGCATGATCAAGAAATCAAAACAATGAGGAGCCTTAAGACTAATTGTTTATTGATTAAGACTGGTCATTTTGACAAAACGCCCCAAATGCTGCAACTTGCTTTTAAAAAGAAGGGGTCTAGGTAGTGAAGGAAGTGAGAGAATTGTGGACAGGTCTTAAGCAATACCTAGTTCTTAAACTTTGGCCTGGAGTCTTCAATGCTTCAGAATTCCCACAATGGAGTGGGGTGGTTGGGTGTAATTACTTTCACATTTATTTTTAAACGGTTTACTATGCCACTGACATAAGGACATTTTACAGAGACAATCCATGCCATAACCATACAACATTGCATGCTTCTAGCCTGATACTGAAGTGTGAACGTCTTTGTATTCAATCACGTTCACCTCTCTCCTTTTCTCCTCTTGTTGCAGAATAATTTCACAGGCACCAGCAGCCTTCCCCACACCTCAAAAGAGTGGCTGTTTCCCTCTGTACACAAACCAACACAGAAAGCAGCATCAGGCTAATCAATAATGTGTGGCATCACAGCAGAGCCCAGCGTTGTTTTCATTCAATGCAGACTGCTAAGGAACAGAGACATAAAAATGGGCCACGGGAACAGTTCCCTAGCATGGGGTCAATGCAATAAATTGCATGCCCCTGTGTCTAACCTGGCTGCGATGGGAGCAGGGATTGAACCATAAGCCTTCCCAATTGGAATTACTGAATGCTTCGCTGTTTACCCAGGGAATAAACGATGAACCCCCTTGTAACTTGAATCCTGGGTTTTAAAGCATTCCAATTATTTTAGTGCACACCGTGACTCTTCCATCTTTTGAATCCACACATTCAAAAGTACCAGGTCGCCTTCTCAGGGGGGTGTAAAGAATCCACAGCATCATTCTGAAGTGCAGGTGAGTCCACTCCATTGCCCTCGTCAATATTTATTCCTCATTACTTAGAAAATTACTAGGTCATTACCTCATTACCATTTGTGAGACTATGCTGTGCTTAGAGCAGCTGCCACAATTGCACCAATCAATACATTTCAAAACAACTTCACTAGTTGTAAAGATGCTATACAAATAAAAGTTTCCATTTGTAAAAGAGGAAAAAGTATCCGGACACCCCCCCCCCCCCCCCCCCCCACCCCCACCCTAAATGTCTGGCCACAAGGCACAAATCAGGAGGGTGATGGAATATACTCTCCACTTACCTGGATGAGTGCAGCTCCAACAGCACTCGAGAAGCTCAACACCATCCAGGACAAAGCAGCCCCGCTTGATTGATACCCCAACCAGCACCTTCAACATCCACTCCCTCGGTCAGAAACACAACATGGCAACTGTACCATCTACAAGATGCACTGCAGCAACTCACCAAAGCTCCTTAGGCAGCACCTTCCAAACCTACGAGACTTACCATCAAGAGGGGCTGATTTAGCTCACTGGGCTAAATCGCTGGCTTTCAAAGCAGACCAGCAGCACGGTTCGATTCCCATACCAGCCTCCCCGGATAGGCGCCGGAATGTGGCGACTAGGGGCTTTTCACAGTAACTTCATTGAAGCCTACTCGTGACAATAAGCGATTTTCATTTCATTTCATTTCAGAAAGGACAAGGGCAGCAGATATCTGGGAACCCCACCTCCTGGAGGTTCCCCTCCAAGTCACTCACCATCATTGATTGGAAATATATTGCTGCCCCTGCAGTCACTGGGTCAAAATCCTGGATCACCCTCCCTAACACAGCTCTGTGGGTGTGCCTATAACGGAGGGACTGCAGCGGTTCAAGAAGGCAGCTCACCACCACCTACAAAGATAATTAGGGATGCGCAACAAATGCCGGCCTCGTCAGCGATGCCCACATCCCATGACTGAAGAAATAAAAACACACACAAAAGAGCCATATGTACCTTAAGTAAGACCATCTGCCTCGGAAATACTGCAGCAATGTTGGTGTGTGAATAAAGCTCAAGCTCTACACCAGCTACTATAAAGCTAACATTATTCATCTTGCTGATATACTGCTAGTACTTAAACACTTGGAACCAGGCCCATAACCACAAGACATGTCTGGCCACCAAGGCTCTCAAATAAGTTTAAGTCTGCTTATACTCAGTGGATTAAAGCTAGTTTTACTTTTCAAAAAGGCAAAATCTGAAACCTGACAGGGGTGGTATGATGTGGTGACAGGACAATAACCTTTTTGTTCTTCCTCACCACCCCCCAGCAACTTTTCCCTCCTTCTGTCTCTTTAAGGGACAGTTGTAAAGGATACAAATGATCTCACATAGCTCCACCTATGGCCATTATTCATGTGCGATCCTCCAGTCACAGAGCCATCTGGCTGTTTAACCATTTGTGAATCACAGCCAAACGCTTCCGCCTTCACGCAAACTCAAATGTCAGCATGTTCCAAGAGAGACTGTCGCACCTACATCAGGAGCAGGAATCCATGGCTAATATTCCCTCATCATCAACCCAGGGGGCAGAGGCTAATTTTAACATTGCCACCGCAGTCCCAAGAGAGAGATCCTGGAGATCACCAATATAGAAATGCTGGGAAAACTCAGCAGGTATGGCAGCATGTGTGGAGAGAGAGAAAATAAAGTTAATGCTTCGAGTCTGTATGCCTCTTCTCCAGAACTCTAACCAGCTAGTTACTGTACATTTCAGTTACTGGATAAACGCAATTAAGCATTGGATGACCATTTTCTCATCCTTCTTTGGCATAGGTCACCCCAATCTCCCATCCACATAGAACCTGGTCATAGTATCATGTGAGTGTCCCTTTAAGAAATGTGTTCTATTATCACATGACTTCAGTGACGTCATTGTGTGGGTGGAGCTGGGCTGTGGCTCTTGGTTTTATTTTCGGTTTGAGCTAGAAGCTGGTTGTGGCTCTGAGTTTTACTTTCAATTTACACTGTTGGAAGCTGGATTCATAAAAAGGCTTCTTTTCTCTCTCACTCTCTGTATGTTAAAAGGTGTCCAGATCACTTGATAATTTAAAAGTGATGGCTGTTTTCTGGAAAGACTTCAAACCTACTGTTTTGTTAAAAGGGTTTTTCTGGTATTGGATGTTGTCATCAAATTGAAACAGTTGAAAGGGAAGTTATTAAGGGTTTTATATAGAGAGAGAACTGTAGCTGTGTGGGGTATTAGTGTTTGTAGTTGATAAAATGCTTAGTGTGTGTTATTGTGGGCCAGGATTTAGAGAACCCCAAAGTGTGTCATGGAGTTCACCTGACCCACAACTTTTAATAGATTGTGGTATGGGGAGCACACGGCCCACTCTACAGTTGTGGTCCAGCAGAAATGGACCAGTATATTTTAAAGCAAAACAATGTTTATTCTATGAACTCAAGTTAACCTTTATAAAATATACAGTGAACATCTTAGCAACTATTAATTCAAATACAACCCCCAAAGAATACAACACCAAGTAATCCTTTAAGCTTTCCTTTTAACATCCATAAGACTTAAAACACCTTTTACCAGAAGCACATCAGATTAAAGTCACTACTGTTATTAGTTTCAAATCACCTGGATCGATTTACAGTCTTTAGATTACAGAGAGAGATTCATACACCTTCTGGCTGTGACTGCAGCTATCCAGCTCTGAAAACAAAACTAAAACACACCCTGCAGCAAACAGCCTGAAACAAAAGTAAAAAGCTGATAGACAGCCCAGCTCCACCCACTCTGATTTCACTGCAGTAATAACCACCCATTTCTTAAAGGTACTGGCACTACAGCTACTTATATACACACCCATTTATAAACACCCATTTCTTAAAGGTACTCTCACATGACTGTGTTTATAAAATATTAACTGAATTCGTAGAATAAACTTTGTTTTGCCTAAAAGTGCTTACGGCCTCTTTTGAATAATGCCTGAAAAGTGGGCCCTTGTGCTCCTCGTAACCAAAATTAATTGTTGTAAGTCAGATGAACTCCATGATATACTTTGGTGTTCTCTAAACCTTGGCCAATAGAACACACAACAATTAGAAGCAGTAGTCCATTCGGCCCCTCGAGAATGCGCTGCCATTCGATAAGGTCATGATCTGATTGTGGCCTCAGTTCCACCATCCTGCCTGTCCCCACGACCCCAACTTCCCTCGGAGCCAAAAGTCTATTGGATTCAGCCTTGAATATCTTTTACAGTCAACAAGAGTGGGTCATTCAGTCCCTTGGTCCTCCTCTGCCATTTCATCCATCATGTCTTGGCTGATCTGTTACTCAACTACATTTATCCACCTTTGTTTCATAATTTTCATAACTCTAAGTAACTGATGCGCATGGAATTAGAACTTCAAAGCTCCAATTATCATGCCATCAACTGTCTTGGGGGGGGGGGGGGGTTCCCGATTTCCACGACCATGTATGAAAAGGTTTTAAGATCTCTAAAACTGCTATACAACGCTCCCACGGCGAGCGTACGGACCGACAACACCAGCTCCCGATACTTCCAGCTGCACAGGGGCACCAGACAAGGATGCCCACTGTCCCCACTGCTGTTCGCTCTAGTAATTGAACCATTAGCAATTGCGCTCAGAGCAGTAAAAAGCTGGAGGGGGCAGAGAACACAGAGTCTCACTCTATGTAGATGACCTGCTCCTCTATATTTTGGACCCACAGAGCAGCATGGACGGAATCATCGCGTTCCTGAAATAGTTTGGCACCTTCTCGGGCTATAAACTCTAGACGATCAAAATGAACGTACTTCCCAGGTACCTCTTCCTAATTAGATCCATCCCGATCTAAATCCCCAAGGCCTTTTTCAAAGCACTAGACAAACTAATCATGGCAAACAAAATCCAGGGTGGGGGGCTAGCCAGGTAGAACGAGCTAAAGCACCTGCAACTCAAAAACTTCTTACGAAAGGAGACAAGGACGTATCTACAACCGCCATGACAGTCATTACTGGACGCAAGCATCCTAGATCAGGGGTGGGCAAACTTTCCCGTGCAAGGGCCACATTCAGAAATTCACAATTTTAAAGGGCCGCATAGTATATTAAGTAAAATAATTACTTCACCCAGTTATGATTCTGGGCGCCTCATATAGAACATAGAACAGTACAGCACAGAACAGGCCCTTCAGCCCTCGATGTTGTGCCGAGCAATGATCACCCTACTCAAGTCAACATATCCACCCTATACCAGTAAGTAATCCAACAGCCCCCCCCCCCCCCCCCCCCCCCCCCCCCCCCCCCCATTAACCTTGAAAAAAAAAATTATTATTATTTTTTTTTTTAATGACTTGGTGGGCCACATAAAGATCTTTGGCGGGCCGCATGCGGCCCGCGGGCCGTAGTTTGCCCACCCCTGTCCTAGATAAAGGGAACTGTAGCGACATGTACAACCAACTGGTAGAATTGGACGCAACAAGAAAGAAATGGGAGGATGACCTGGGGGTTGAAACAGGGTGGGGACTCTGGAGCTAAGCACTGCATTGGGTCAACTCCACATCCACGTGTGCAAGGCTCAACCTGACGCAACTAAAAGTGGTACATAGAGCCCACTTAACAAGAACTCGTATGAGTATGAGTAGGTTCTTCACGGAGGTGGAGGATAGATGTGAACGGTGCCAAGGAGGCCGGCCAGCCATGCCCATGTGTTCTGATCTTGCCCCAGACTTGCGGGGTACTGGACAGCCTTCTTCAATGCAATATCCAAAGTGGTGGGGGTGAGGGTAGAGCCATGCCCGAAAGTGGCAGTCTTCGGGGTATCAGACCAGCCAGATCTATTCCTGGGGAGGAGGGCGGACGCCCTTGCCTTTGCCTCCCTGATCGCCCGACGTAGAATCCTGTTCAGCTGGCGGTCAGCAGCACCACCCAGAGCTGCAGACTGGCTGTTCGACCTCTCGGAATCTCTCCAAATGGAGAAAATCAAATTCGCCATCCAAGGGTCAGAGGACAGCTTCCACAGAACGTGGGAGCCATTCACCCAATTGTTCCGGGACCTGTTTGTGGCCAATGAACAAGCAGAAGAATGGCCAGGTAGCCAAGAATCAGGGGAAAGAGGGTGGAAGAGGGAGGAGACAGGAAACAATAGAGGGGAACCGGTGAGGTGGGGAGGGGGGGGGGGGGTGAGGCAAGGAAATGGCAGCCAGAAGGAGGGCATGGGAAACAATAACAAACTTGGCATCTACAGGAGCAGCGAACAAGGAAAATCCAGGCGAAAGACAGACGAACGGCTGAAGCGGAGGGGACCGCGAGACGACAACGCCAGCGAAAACCGAACGGGAGAATCAAGCGACAACACCAACACCAGATCCATTTGCGTATTGCCCTCTGTTATTGTTTCCCCAGCGCCCAAATGTATATGTACACCCCCCAGTTTCCACCGCCTCTCCCCCCCCCCACAAACAGATGCCCACTTATGTGCTAAAAACAATACTGCCAATTGTATAGAGCTGCTATTGTTGAGCCAGCACATAATACCCTACCAGTTATTTTATTCTAACTTTTTTTTTCTTTTTGTTTGTTGTTGCTTGTTTTGTTTTTTGTGCGTGTTCCCTTCTCTACTATGTATATATACACATGTATTCTATTTTGTGTACATAACGGTAAATATACTTTATTCAAAAACCCAATAAAAAACATTTATATAAAAAAAAAGATTGTTTTCTCATTGTTGATTACCCCAGTTCGGTGTTAGGTTAGCAGGAGTACATCTCAGTGACACTGTTGTCTATAAAAACAGGCTAACTGGAGATGTGAGAATTAGTTCATTGCCGATTTATTTGCAAAAGAGAATAAAAGGAGAGAGTTTACGTCCATGTACTTGGTGCATAACGGGTGGTTCGGTTTTGTAGGTAGCACCCCTACACCTAGGCTGATTCAAATGCCACCCTAGGAATGGTCATGGTGGGGGCCACTTCTCCAACACACTCATGGCAGGCGAGAAGGGGGAGGGAGATTACTGTCCAGCCATGTGTGGTGCAGAGTGGTGCCCCTCAAGCTATAAACACTCGTCTTTCTCTAAAGAGAGAGATGCCTACATTCACTCGCAGACTCTGGTGGTTATATTACTGGACTAGTAATCCAGAAAACGAGTGTTCAAATCTCATCATGATGATGTAAAATTCAGTTTATATCTGGAAATAAAACACCTGTATCAGTGAGTGATCGCAAAGCTGTCGGATAAAAACCCAAACAGTTCATGAATGAGGTTAGGGAAAGAAACTTAAATGATTCCAGTGCCAGAGCAGTCTGAAGTGGCCTAGAGCAAGCCTCTCAGTTATACAGGAAGCTAGGGATAAGCAAATAGATGCTCGACTTTGCCAGTAGCAGACTCATGCTGAAAATGAAATCATAAGATCGTACAATCCCGACAGTTCGAGTCTGCACCGACCCTCCAAAAGAACACTCTCGAGGCCCACGGCCCCACCCTATCCCGTAACCCCACCTACCCTTCGGACACTGAGCAGCAATTTATCATGGCCATTCCACATAACCTGCACATCTTTGGACTGTGGGAGGAAACCAGAGCACCCGGAGGAAACCCACGCAGACACGGGAAGAACATACAAACATCACACAATCGCCCAGAGTCGGAATTGAGCACGGGTCCCTGGCACCGTGAGGCTGCACTGCTAAGCACTGTGCCACTCCTAATATTTCCATTTAATGGTTTTCATTATCAGTATAACCATCGCTCAGATCACGACTGGTTTCGCTCCCACCACCCATATAAATGTTGGCAGAATGCAGATACTAGTCTGTCATGCCGACACAACTAAAGCAGAGGGGAATGATCATTTTTTTAAAAACTGCTCAATAGCTAGACATTGGTTACACAAGATCTCCAAACTTAAACCTAGCTCTCTTTCTGGTCACACTCCAGTATCGGTAATACACGGTCAATGAACCACATGACTTTCCACTACACCTCAATGACACCTATTAAATGCTAAATATGTCAAAACAATTCACGCAGTGAATTATTATTCTTTGAAGTATAATGACTGCTGAGAGTAAGCAAATACAGCTGTTTACACACAAGATCTCACAAACACTAATGATTAGAATGATTAGTTAATTTAGTTTTGGATGGCGGTGCTGAGGGAGCAGCATCAAATAATTCAGCCAAATTTTAACAATGCCCGTGAGCCAGCAATTTAGGCAGCTTTTTTAAAATAGTGTTTTCATGTGGCTCTTATTGCCAAATCCAGCATGGTGGGCGGTACAGTAGCACAGTGGTTAGCACTGTTGCTTCATAGCGGCAGGGACCCGGGTTAAATTCCCGCTCGAGTCACTGTCTGTGTGGTGTTTGCATGTTCTCCCCATGTCTGCGTGGGTTTCCTCCAGGTGCTCCGATTTCCTCCCACAAGTCTCGAAAGGCCTGCTTGTTAGGTGAATTGTACATTCTGAATTCTCCCTTGTATACCCGAACAAGCGCCAGAGAGTGATGACTCGGGGGTTTTTCACAGTAACTTCATTGCAGTGTTAATGTAAGCCTACTTGGGACAATAATAAAGATTATTATTGTATTTTTACATTCATTCATGCGATGTGGGTAACACTGTCTGGCCCAGCATTTAATGCCCATCTCTTATTGCCCTTGAACTGAGGGCATTTAAGAGTCAACCACATTGCTGTGGATCTGAAGTCATATGTAGGCCAGGCTAGGTATGGACAGCAGATTTCCACAGTGAACCAGATAGGCCTTTATGACAACCGACAATGGTTTCATGATCCGCATTAGACAAATTTTACCATCTGCCATGGTGGGATGCAAACCCAGGTCCCTGGGTCTCTAGTCCAAAGTCAAGGCCACTATGCTACCATGTCCCCATCGCCCTCAGTTGCCCTTATAACCAAGAGCCTTGCAAGGTTACTTCAGTGAACAGTTAAAAGTCATTTACGTTGAATTTTCAGGAAAAGATTTTCCAATTCTAATTAACTTAAAATGTTAACTCTGTTTCTCTCTTCACAGTTGCTGCCTGACCTGAGTATTACCCGTGTTATGGGCCAGGGTTTAGAGAACCCCAAAGTGTATCATGGAGTTCACCTGACCCACAACTTTTAATAGATTGTGGTATGGGAAGCACACGGCCCACTCTACAAGTGTGATACTTCAAAAATTTAAAAGTTCTTTTTTTTTTAAAAAGCAAAACAATGTTTATTCTATGAACTCAAGTTAACCTTTCTAAAACAGTGAACATCTTAGCAACCAGTAAATCAAATACACCCCCAAAGAATACAACACTAAGTAACCCTGTAAGCTGTCCTTTTAACATCCAAAAGACTTAACAAACCTTCAAACAGGAGCACATTGGGTTTACATTCAATATTGAGACCGTTTACAATTCTGGGTTCACCAAATGATCCATAGATAGTCTTTGGATGGCAGAAATCAACATTACATCTCTTTGTTTAAACTTCAGATGCAGCTCACTGAAAAACACGGACACACCCAAGCTTTTCTCAAACTGAAACTAAAAAGCAGAAGCAGAGCTCAGCTCCACCCACACTCTGACATCACTCCAGTAACACGAGCAGCTCCATTTCTTAAAAGTACATTTCTTAAACACCCATTTCTTAAAGGTACTCTCACAAGACACCCGAATGTGCTGTTTTTATTTAATTTATTTTTTTATAGGCACACAAAGCCTTGGTTTAAGGCATCTTGAGCTGTGTCACTTCTTAAAAAATCTTAGTCAATCAATCACAGCAATCAAAATAGTTTCTGCCCGCAAAAAAGTCAGAATTAAGTCTTGGGTTGCAAAAAACAGTCTTGCTTCTGAATGTTTCTTGGATTTCCACAGCAGAGTGGAAGTTGGTTTGATAGGTTGTATGTTACGCCTTATTACCGCAACAGCAGCTTTACTTTGGGGTAATATTACTGGGTTTTTATAATTAAACAATTATAAGGGAGTGTTGCCTGGAAGGTGCTTACTTGTGGGTCTGACCAAATATACAGTCTTTTGTGGGGAATGTTTCGTAAAACGAATTTGAACTGTGTAACTGTAATCTTATGTGCTTTTCTTCTTGTTAAATAAACATTTTAGTTTGAATTTTTTAATTCCCAAAAGTGTTACTGGACTTTTTGTTGCTGAGATTAATACATTTTCTTCTCATTTTCAGAATACAAAAAAAAAGTAAGCCAGGTTTCTCTATGGGATTTTGTTTGCTCAGCAATTAATAACTGCTGTGGTCATAACACTTAACAAGGAGCCAGAGTAGGCCAACAAGCACAGGGGTGGCAGGGGAATCAGTCTTGGTGTGAGTTATGGCATGGGTAACAGAATCCTACAGAGACTAGAATATAGATGATCCGCCAAGAGTGCTTTGGAATCGTAGTCCAGTGATAACGAATAAGGGTTTCAGCAGCAGATGAGCCGAGAATGGTCAACGGCAAGCAATGTTATGGAGGCGGAAATAGGCAGCTTTAATATTGGCAGAAATAAGAGGTCAAAAGCTCACCTTGGATCGAATGGGACACCAAAGTTTGCCAGAGAGAGGGATGGTGGTGGTAGCGAGGAAAACGGGTTTGGAGCGGAGACTGAAAACAGTGGCTTCAGTCTTCCCAATATTTAAGAGGGAGGAAATTTCCACTCATCCAATGCTGAATGTCAGATAAACAGTCAGATAATTTAGCAACAGTGCAGGAGTCGAGAGGAGTGGTGGTGAGGTAGAACGGAACGTCAACATGTACCTGTGAAAACTGGCACTGCGCTTTCAGATGATGTCACTGAGGGGCAGCAGATAGACGAAAAATAGGAGCGGGCCAAGGATAAATCCTTGGGAACACTAAATTTAACGGAACAGAAGCCATTGCAAATGATTCTCTGACTATGAGTAAATAAGGCTGGATCCACCGGAGAGCAGTCCCACCCAACTGGACGACAGTCGAAGGGCTTTGCAGGGTGATGGTGTGGCCAACAATGTCAAAGGTTTGTCGATTTCCCTGAGAATTTCAACCTAGATTAATTGTTTATTGATTTATATCTGGCAGTAAATGACTGAAAGAGAAAATAGAAAAGAATTTTGATTGGTTTTGTCAGGCTAGATCATATTGATAAACAGTGAGCTGCATCTTTATAATGTAACTACAAAAGGTTAAAGCTGAGGAAGCTAAATCTTTCTCTCCGTTTTCACCCTCCTCTCTCTCATGCTTAATTCAACCTGCTGCTGCCACTTTGTCCTGCCTTCATGCCTCAGTTCAGAGATTTTGCAAATCTTGGGATAGGAAAATCCATTTTCTTTTAATTATTCATGGGATTTGACAAGGTCAACATTTATTGCTCATCCTTATACAACTGAGTGGCCTACCAGGCCATGACAGAGGGCACATTGCTGTGGGTCTGGAGTCACATACAAATCAGACCAGCTAAAGATGGCAGACTTCCTTCCTTAAAGATTCCAGATGGGACTTTACAATAATCCGGTAGTTTCATGGCGGACTACTGCTGCCAGATCCAAATGAAATTTAAAAGGTAAGATCTGAACTCGTGGCTCAGGATGATCAACTCAGGCTTCTGCATCACTCGTCCAATGTCTATGTTTGATGTTCATTCATCAATTCTTTGCCTATTCTGCAAGTTTATTAACGTATTCCTGTAATTTGTTGCAGTCCTCCTCGGTATTGGCACACGCCAATTTGATGTCATCTGCAAATTTTGAAATTGCGTTTTTGATTCTAAAGTCCAAACCATAGATGTAAACTGTGAGCCTTCTGCCATTCTGAAAAATTACCCTAATTTGTGATTCCCCTTTTCCTCTGCCACCTCCCTTTCACCATCAGGTGACCTGTGGACTACACCGATTAGTGTGCTGGATCTTTTATTATCTTTTACCTCCATCCATTTGGATTGAACATTTGGGTTGCGGCTATATCTAGAAACGTTTAGCATTGTATTTCATTCCCAGTCCGGATTTTTCTGTTGCTATTTCTCAGGTGATCCTTGTCACACCATAAAACGTGGGAGCAGAAGCCGGCCATTCAGCCATGAAGTCTGCTCCGCCATTCAATGAGATCATGGATGATCTGATATAATCCTCAGTTCCACTTTCCTGCCTTATCCTCATAACCCTCGATTCCCTCACTGCTTAAAAATCTATCTCAGACTTGAACAGACTTATCTACCCAGCCTTTACAGATAGGAATTCACAGATTCACTACCCTCAGAGAAGAAATTCCTTCTCTTCTCCGTCTTGAATGGGCAACCCCTTACTCTTAAGATTATGCCCTCCTGTCCTCGACTCTCCCACAAGAGGAGCACTTCTCCACCCTGTCAAGCCCCCTGAGGATCCTACTAGTCTCATGCAAGCTCGCCTCTCATTCTTCTAAACTCCATTGAGTACAGGCCCAATCTACTCAACCTCCTCAGAAGAAAATCCCTCCGTATCCAGGATAATCTAATGAACCTTTTCTGGACTGCCTCCAATGCCAGTTCCTTAGGTGGGGGGACCAAAACTGTTCACAGTATTCCAGGTGCATCTGGTTCTTCCCAATGGACGAGTGCCTCCACTGCCCGTTTTATTAGACACTGTATGCATGGCTGTGGAGAAATATTAATTCATTTTTAACAGTAATTTCTCTCATGTTGTGTCTAACCATTTTTTTAGGCTCCTGTTTTGTAACAATATTTATTCTCTTTGATATGATCCTAGATCAGATCTCCACCCTTTTTGTTAAAAGTAGACTACCTTTGAAATCCTAAAGAATAAAGGCCCATATTCTACTGTTTTTGAACAAAATAAACGTAACTATACACGGGGGGGTCCCAAGTTCAATTCCTGGCTTGGAGTCACTGTCTGCGCTGAGTCTGCACATTCTTCCCATATCTGTGTGGGTTTCCTCCAGGTGCTCTGGTTTCCTCCCACAGTCCAAAGATGAGCAGGTTAAGTAGATTGGTCATGATAAATTGCCCAGAGTGTCCAAAAATGGTTAGGTGGAGTTGCTGGGTTACGGGGATAGGGTGGAGGTGTGGGCTTAAGTTGGGTGCTCTTTCCAAGGGCCAGTGCAGACTCGTTGGGCTGAATGGCCTCCTTCTGCACTGTAAGTTCTATGAGATGTGCGGGGGGGGGAGTTTTTTTATACAAAGGGTGGTGGTGGCCTGAAATGCACTACGAAGGAGGTGGTTGAGGCAGATACGTTAGCAACCTTTTAAGATTTATCTGATTAGGTACATGAACAGGTGGGGTATAGAAGGATACAGGGGGTTGATCTAGATAGGACATGTGATCAGCGCAGGCTTGAAGGACCGAAGGGCCTGTTCTTTGTTCCAGTGGTTCCTACACATGGTCTCCTCTTCCTGGTTCTTTCTCTGGGACCTGTTGCTGTCTCTTCTCTGATATGGTGCCCCACTCCTGGATCACATGATCACGGTTTTCACTCCGCTTTTTATTTTCTTCAGCCTAAAGAACTACAAACACTGGGATGCACATGCCCAGCCAGCTCCCTATCCACACATCTGCCAAAACAGCTGGGCCGGTCAGACTTCACAGCCCCCAGGCCTCCCACTCAATAATAAGGCAAGTCTGATCTCCTAACGCCTTGCCATCAACATCGTCTCTTACTTTCTGTCCTACATTCCTTCTGTATTCCTTTTATATTTTTCTTGTTGACCCCTCCCACAATTGATGTTTCTTCCACCTCCTAATTTACCCTCTATGCTAGATTTCACACAGCAGCCCTTTAGTTACATGCTAGTTCTCCTAAACTGTCTGTTCCAATGCTAATTTACATGTGGCTCGCGAGGGAGGTTATTACGCTCGTGGTTCTCTCTCTTAATTTTGAGCTTAACTCCCGATACTCTTTCAACAGGACCTCCTTCATGCTTCTACCTCTCTTCACCCCCACCCATATCCCCACTATCCAGCTGCCTGTCAGTTACACCCTCCTTGGGGCGTGACTGTGCTATGGATACAACTGTCCAGAGACTGTTCCCCCTCCCTTCCATGACAGAGTCTCTCCAACTCTCACTATAACCCAATGACTCGGAGACTGACAGATTCAAGATGGAGACACCTCCTGCTGACTTATTTCCTCAGGGCAGTCTCGCTGTTCACAAACTCTCACATTCTGCAATTCAGACACACGATCTGCTCTCCGATTCATGAGGAGATGGTGGTTTAGTGGTAATGTCACTCAGCTAAGTAAGCAGAGGCCCAAGCTAATCTGGAGGGATGGCATGAAGATGACAGGCACGGAAACTGATGAAATTTGAATTCAATTAATAAATTTGGAAAATAAAGCTGCACTCATGACAACTATCACTGATTGTTAGAAAAACCCATCTGGTTTATAATGTCCTTTAGGGAAATAAAATTGCCATCCTCATCTGGTCTGGTCTACATGCGACTCCAGATCCACAGTAACGTGGTTGACTCTTAAAGGCCCTCTGAAGTGGCCGAGCGGGACATTTGGTCCAAGGGGCAAATAGGGATGGGCAACAAATGCTGGCCCAGCGAAGGAATAGACAAGATCTGCAATTAGCCTCATGTATCAGGGGCCTCACGGTAGCATGGTGGTTAGCATCAATGCTTCACAGCTCCAGGGTCCCAGGTTCGATTCCCGGCTGGGTCACTGTCTGTGTGGAGTCTGCACGTCCTCCCCGTGTGTGCGTGGGTTTCCTCCGGGTGCTCCGGTTTCCTCCCACAGTCCAAAGATGTGCGGGTTAGGTGGATTGGCTATGCTAAAATTGCCCGTAGTGTAAGGTTAATGGGGGGATTGTTGGGTTACGGGTATACGGGTTACGTGGGTTTAAGAAGGGTGATCATTGCTCGGCACAACATCGAGGGCTGAAGGGCCTGTTCTGTGCTGTACTGTTCTATGTTCTATTTAGTTTTTATTCAATTATTTGCTGTCGCATCAAGTAGTTTAATGAGTATACTTCAGCTGTAGCTTAACTAGTTAAACGACAAAATGAATACATGACTTACATTTTCTTGGTCTCAGTTTAAACTACTGCCCTAGTTTAGAGAGAAAAATCTGGCAATCTGATGATGATCCCATTTCTGTTGGTGGGACCTTTCTATGCCTTGGATGATATATTTCCCACATTATAACAGTGACTGGACTTCAAAAGCATTTCACTGGTTGGTGCGTCCTGGGGTTATGTCTTCTTCCCTCTTCCCTTATCCCTTATCCCTTATCACAACTTCCCATGTTACCTGGGTCAGTAGGATGTTTTCAAGAGGCTACTGCCATTCTTAGAGGTCTCAAGATATCCCTGAGCACGGTGCTATGTGTATCATCTATTTACTGCTGGATGGTATTCCAGCCAAGACGAGGCCTGGTTCAGACTAACCAAATTGATCCGAGTGTCTGTACCTTTGAAGCTGGGGCCTGAACTCGAATAAACTCAGGCAAAACACATCAATACCACTTAAGACTACACAGCAGTTGAGTGACATGAATTGCTCCCAAGTAACAAATATGACTTTAAAAGGAATAATGAATATGCAATCTTGAGTCAGTGGAGGAGAACCAGAGAACAGAGGTTTATGGATTTTTCCCTACCAGAAGAGCACCAACCATCTTTGTGAAAACCATCATTATGTCGCCAGTAAGCATGATACATTTATATAGAAACAGCATTTGGATTTGGATTTGTTTATTGTCACATGTATTGAGGTACAGTGAAAAGTATTTTTCTGCGAGCAGCTTAAACAGGTCATTTAGTACATGAAAATAAAATAAAATAAAAAGAAAATGCATAGAAGGGCAACACAAAGTCCACAATGTAAATACATAGACACCGCATCGGGGAGAAGCATACAGGAGTGTAGTATTAATGAAACACAGAGCGATATGTTTTAATAGTGTTAGAAGAGAAAGGTTTGGTGGAGGCTCGTGCAGCGCATGGGCTTTTTGGGCCGAAAGGTCTGTTTTTGGGCTGCAAATATTGCACAACACCTTCTAAAAATAATACCTCAATAAAAAGGCTATTTTATAGTCGCCCGGATCTGCTACATTCGCACGGGTCCCACCGAGTGTACTAAAAAGAAGCCTTTTCCAATTAAACTAAGGCTTGGGAGACAGCCATTCCCTGGTTCATTCCCCATGGCAGTGTCTCGGCCTGATAGAGGGGACCTGCCTTATTTGAATTTGAAGGAAAGCTTGGCAGTTAACTGCTGCATTCTCCACGGCAACACAACTACCTACCAGAGTCCACTTGCCAACCAATCAGCATTCTCTTCCCATGCAGCACAAATTGTTGTTCCTTTCCTGTCTAGTTTATCTTGCAAGCTGTCATGATGAGAACATGATGAAAAGCTTTGATAGCATCTCTTTTTCAGCAATGGCTCGGGTTCTGTGCTACCCAACGAATATTACAAGGTAACAGTTAATAGGGATAGCTAATGCACCCTGATGTGTTGACATGGAAAAATAAAACACTTAAGACTGCATGTTAGCACATTTCTGAAAGCATAAATCAGAACTCTCAACGGCCTAGTCAACAAAATGCAAGCCTTTCCTGATCATAAAAGTTTGAAGCACACACGAGCGCACAGTAGTAAATAACTTGGCAATATTTTAAGTCACGATTGATTTTTCCTGCTTTGGTTAATTAAATTTTTCCTATTCACTGTCGGAGGAGGCTGAACTTTCCATATACACGTTGCACAAAGGGGACTATATGGAAGTGCAGTTACCATTAGCTTTTGGCTTACAGGTCCAAAATCATCTCCTGTAAAGCAAGCCAATTTGGAAAAAAACAACGCTGTACCAGATGGCTTTAAGAAAACCGAGTCCAAGTGAAGAGAGAGAGAGAGAGAGAGAGGGAGTAAAGCTGGAACATTAAATTAAAATGCAGGAATAGAACGAGGGGTTCACAGCCTCAAACCAGTAAAAGGAAAACAAAGGCAAAATATATTGGATGTTAGAAATCTGAAATGAGAACAGGAAATGCTGGAATTACTCGGTATCTGTGGAGAGAGAAAGAGAATTAATGTTTCAGGTTGCTGGCATTTCATACATGAAGCATGAGAAACTCTGTTTCTCTCTCTCGCTCCACAGATGTGGCCTGATCTGCACTGTGGCTTCACAGCACCAGGGTCCCAGGTTCGATTCCGGCTTGGGTCACTGTCTGTGCGGAGCCTACACGTTCTCCCCGTGTCTGCTGTTTTTCAGTTAAAAGTGCAGTGTGGAGCTTAGTGTCTGATTGGTTGAAGCTGCCCCCACCCTAATTGCTGAGAGGCAGTTATCTGGCAATCACCTGAGGCCTGTTTAGGGGCACATTGTATTCTTCTCTTTGAAGTTAAGGTATTTTTTGAGTCATCAGTTAGCTGAGGTCTGTATAAAAGACAGACAGACAGAGCGCACAAAGTAAGCGAGCACTTTTCCAGGAGACTCATCCGGAGTGAGACTCATACAGAGTGGGAGATTGAAACTTGGTAATTTGGTGCAGTGAGGTAATTTGGTGCAGAGTGTGAGGAGGTGCTCTTTAACCCTGGTAAGTGACTGGTAAGTAGTCTCTCTTTTTCTTTTCATTGTCTAATTTATTTATTTTTATTTTGAAATTCTAGTTGTTTAAGTTTACCACGGGTTTAAGACATGGCAGGAGATCCCAGACCCGTGTCATGCTCCTCGTGTGCGATGTGGGAGCTCAGGGACACGTCCACTGTCCCTGGCTCCTTCACGTGCAAGAAGTGTGTTCAGTTGCAGCTCTTGTTAGACCGCTTGACGGCTCTGGAGCTGCGGATGGACTCACTTTGGAGCATCCGCGATGCTGAGGAGGTCGTGGATAGCACGTTTAGCGAGTTGGTCACACCGCAGGTGAAGGTTACTGAGGGAGATAGAAAATGGGTGACCAAAAGAAAGAGCAAGAGTAGGAAGGCAGTGCAGGTGTCCCCTGCGGTCATCTCCCTGCAAAACAGATATACCGCTTTGGATACTGTTGAGGGAGATGGCTCACTAGGGGAAGGCAGCAGCAGCTAGGTTCATGGCACCGTGGCTGGCTCTGATGCACAGCAGGGCAGGAAGAAAAATGGCAGGGCTATAGTGATAAGGGACTCGATCGTAAGGGGAATAGACAGGCGGTTCTGTGGACGAAATCGAGACTCCAGGATGGTATGTTGCCTCCCTGGTGCAAGGGTCAAGGATGTCTTGGAGCGGCTGCAGGACATTCTGGGGGGGGGGGGGGGGGGGGGGGGGGGGGGGGGGGGGGGGGGGGGGGGGGGGGGGGTGAACAGCCAGCTGTCGTGGTGCACATAGGCACCAACGATATAGGTAAAAAACGGGATGAGGTCCTACAAGCGGAATTCAGGGAGTTAGGAGTTAAACTAAAAAGTAGGACCTCAAAGGTAGTAATCTCAGGATTGCTACCAGTGCCACGAGCTAGTCAGAGTAGGAATGTCAGGATAGATAGGATGAACGCGTGGCTCGATAGATTGTGCAAGAGGGAGGGATTCAAATTCCTGGGGCATTGGGACCGGTTCTGGGGGAGGTGGGACCAGTACAAACCGGACGGTCTGCACCTGGACAGGACTGGAACCGATGTCCTAGGGGGGGTGTTTTCTAGAGCTGTTGGGGAGGATTTAAACTAATGTGGCGGGGGATGGGAACCAATGCAGGAAGTTGGAAGGTAGTAAAACAGGGACAGAAACAAAAGGAAGTAAGGGGGAAAGTGCAAGGCAGAGAAGGCATAGTCAGAAATCCATAAGGGCGACAGTACAAGGTACAGTGACTGAGGGGAGCACAGTGAATAGGCCCAGTAATAACAAAAGGAATAAAACTGGAGATGTTAAGATTCAAAACAGAGGTAATAAAACCAACATAAGTGTACTTTACCTGAATGCTCGTAGTATTCGGAATAAAGTAAATGAGTTGGTGGCACAAATCATCGTGAATGACTATGATTTAGTGGCCATTACTGAAACATGGTTAAAGGATGGTCACGACTGGGAGTTAAATATCCGAGGGTATCAAACTATTCGGAAGGACAGAGTGGATGGTAAGGGAGGTGGTGTTGCTCTGTTATTTAAGGATGACATCCGGGCAATAGTAAGGGATGACATCGGTGCTATGGAGGATAAGGTTGAATCCATTTGGGTGGAAATCAGGAATAGTAAGGCGAAAAAGTCACTGATAGGAGTAGTCTATCGGCCACCAAATAGTAACGAGATGGTGGGGCAGGCAATAAACAAAGAAATAACTGATGCATGTAGAAATGGTACAGCAGTTATCATGGGGGATTTTAATCTACATGTCGATTGGTTTAACCAGGTCGGTCAAGGCAACCGTGAGGAGGAGTTTATAGAATGTATCCGCGATAGTTTCCTAGAACAGTATGTAATGGAACCTACGAGGGAACAAGCGGTCCTAGATCTTGTCCTGTGTAATGAGACAGGATTGATTCATGATCTCATAGTTAGGGATCCTCTCGGAAGGAGCGATCACAATATGGTGGAATTTAAAATACAGATGGAGGGTGAGAAAGTAAAATCAAATACTAGTGTTTTGTGTTTAAACAAAGGAGATTACAAGGGGATGAGAGAAGAACTAGCTACGGTAGACTGGGCGCTAAGACTTTATGGTGGAACAGTTGAGGAACAGTGGAGAACCTTCCAAGCGATTTTTCACAGTGCTCAGCAAAGGTTTATACCAACAAAAGGAAGGACGGAAGAAAGAGGGAAAATCGACCGTGGATATCTAAGGAAATAAGGGAGAGTATCAAATTGAAGGAAAAAGCATATAAAGTGGCAATGATTGCTGGGAGATTAGAGGACTGGGAAATCTTTAGGGGGCAACAGAAAGCTACTAAAAAAGCTATAAAGAAGAGTAAGATAGAGTATGAGAGTAAACTTGCTCAGAATATAAAAACAGACAGTAAAAGTTTTTACAAATATATAAGACAAAAAAGAGTGGCTAAGGTAAATATTGGTCCTTTAGAGGATGAGAAGGGAGTTTTAATAATGGGAAATGAGGAAATGGCTGAGGAACTGAACAGGTTTTTTGGGTCGGTCTTCACAGTGGAAGACACAAATAACATGCCAGCGACTGATAGAAATGAGGCTCTGACAGGTGAGGACCTTGAGAGGATTGTTATCACTAAGGAGGGAGTGATGGGCAGGTTAATGGGGCTAAAGGTAGACAAGTCTCCTGGCCCTGATGGAATGCATCCCAGAGTGCTAAAAGAGATGGCTAGGGAAATTGCAGATGCACTAGTGATAATTTACCGAAATTCACTAGACTCTGGGGTGGTCCCGGTGGATTGGAAATTAGCAAACGTGACGCCACTGTTTAAAAAAGGAGGTAGGCAGAAAGCAGGAAATTATAGGCCAGTGAGCTTAACTTCGGTAATAGGGAAGATGCTGGAATCTATCATCAAGGAAGAAATAGCGAGGCATCTGGATAGAAATTGTCCCATTGGGCAGACGCAGCATGGGTTCGTAAAAGGCAGGTCATGCCTAACTAATTTAGTGGAACTTTTTGAGGACATTACCAGTGCAGTAGATAACGGGGAGCCGATGGATGTGGTATATCTGAATTTCCAGAAAGCCTTTGACAAGGTGCCACGCAAAAGGTTGCTGCATAAGATAAAGATGCATGGCATTAAGGGTAAAGTAGTAGCATGGATAGGGGATTGGTTAATTAATAGAAAGCAAAGAGTTGGGATAAATGGGTGTTTCTCTGGTTGGCAATCAGTAGCTAGTGGTGTCCCTCAGGGATCCGTGTTGGGCCCACAATTGTTCACAATTTACATAGATGATTTGGAGTTGGGGACCAAGGGCAATGTGTCCAAGTTTGCAGATGACACTAAGATGAGTGGTAAAGCGAAAAGTGCAGAGGATACTGGAAGTCTGCAGAGGGATTTGGATAGGTTAAGTGAATGGGCTCGGGTCTGGCAGATGGAATACAATGTTGACAAATGTGAGGTTATCCATTTTGGTAGGAATAACAGCAAACGGGATTATTATTTAAACAATAAAATATTAAAGCATGCCGCTGTTCAGAGAGACTTGGGTGTGCTAGTGCATGAGTCACAGAAGGTTGGTTTACAAGTGCAACAGGTGATTAAGAAGGCAAATGGAATTTTGTCCTTCATTGCTAGAGGGATGGAGTTTAAGACTAGGGAGGTTATGTTGCAATTGTATAAGGTGTTAGTGAGGCCACACCTGGAGTATTGTGTTCAGTTTTGGGCTCCTTACTTGAGAAAGGACGTACTGGCACTGGAGGGTGTGCAGAGGAGATTCACTAGGTTAATCCCAGAGCTGAAGGGGTTGGATTATGAGGAGAGGTTGAGTAGACTGGGACTGTACTCGTTGGAATTTAGAAGGATGAGGGGGGATCTTATAGAAACATATAAAATTATGAAGGGAATAGATAGGATAGATGCGGGCAGGTTGTTTCCACTGGCAGGTGACAGCAGAACTAGGGGACATAGCCTCAAAATAAGGGGAAGTAGATTTAGGACTGAGTTTAGGAGGAACTTCTTCACCCAAAGGGTTGTGAATCTATGGAATTCCTTGCCCAGTGAAGCAGTTGAGGCTCCTTCATTACATGTTTTTAAGGTAAAGATAGATTGTTTTTTGAAGAATAAAGGGATTAAGGGTTATGGTGTTCGGGCCGGAAAGTGGAGCTGAGTCCACAAAAGATCAGCCATGATCTCATTGAATGGCGGAGCAGGCTTGAGGGGCCAGATGGCCTACTCCTGCTCCTAGTTCTTATGTTTAGCACTAGGTAGGACCTCAATCGGTGGATTAGGTGTATTTCCTGGGTTACAGGGATAACGGGGATATGGTAGAGGCGTGGGGCTTAAGTAGGGTGCTCTTTTCAAGGGTCGGTGTAGAGTCGATGGGCCAAATGGCCTCCTTCTGCACTGTAAATTCTATATTTCTACGAGTGGAAATCCAATCACCTTGATCCCCATTGATTTGAATTTTGAAAGGGCTCCTTGATGCCACACTCGGTCAGAATGAGCCTTGGTGGCAAGGGCAATAACTCTCACCTCACCACTGGAATTGAGCTCTTTTGCCGGTGTTTGGATCAAGGCTGTAGTGAGGTTTGGTGCAGAGTGGCCCTAGTGAAGCCGAAACTGAGTATGTCATATCCCCACAGATTAGGCATACAGGCCCCTAATCTCCCAAAGATATCCCTCGCCCCAATTTTGGCAAACAACCCTGACTATGCAGGCGACAGTTTCTTGCCCATCTACGAAATGTATTTTTTTTGCACTTATTTGCATGGAACATTAATTCACGTCCTTAACTGGTCTGTTTCAGTGGTTCAGATGAACATTATTCAAAAATGAGCAAGTTCTCAATATCCCAGCCAATATCTCTCCATGCTGCTACCATCAGGGGCTGGTTTAGCACAGCGAGCTAGACAGCTGGCTTGTAATGCAGGACAAGACCAGCAACGTGGGTTCAATTCCCGTACCGGCCTCCCAGAACAGGCGCCGGAATGTGGCAACTAGGGGCTTTTCACAGCAACTTGATTGAAGCCTACTTGTGACAATAAGCGATTATTATATTACCACCAAAATCAGATTAATTTGTTATGGAATCTCCTTGCTGTTAACGGAAATTTGCCATGTACAAAACGGCTGCCTGGGAGTCATGTCTAGGAGGTATTGAGGCAGACCAGAATTCTAGTTCAGTTTGTTTATTCAGTTGAATCGGTTTCCAGTGGATCTTCATAGCCTGCAAAGGAGGGTAGAGTAAATGAGAAAGGGAGAGCACTTCAACTTCACTTCAAAGGGTATTGGCGTAAAGAGCTCCGAGATATCACCACATAAATGCAAGTTCCGTTAGATGCGGATTGGAAACAGAGCTCCATGTGAGTGGAAACAAATTGAGCCCAAACTTTATTCTTAAATATTTCATATCTCCAGGTGCGCTGCCTTTTCCAATAAAGAGGAAATAGCCCCTCCACTTCCTTTTAGCAAGCTGCCTGTTTAGCCTCTTCATGAGACTGGTGCAAGAGAGCCACTGGCTTTAAACATAAGAGTGAAGCCCAGAGATTTTCAATGCTTTTTCTATACAAATTAAGAACCTCACACGAACTAGCACTGGAAAGGTGTGGACCTGGCTAGGGCACCCACACTAATTTGGGAAAGATCATCGAGAATGACAGAATTTTCTTTTTTTTTTTTAAAAGTGTTCTTTAATGTACAAGTCCTAATAATAACCTACCTCTTAATCGCTGATGGCCACATGTTGTAATGACTCTTTCTTTGGCTCGCGGTCAATTTGTGTCTGACACTGCTCCTGTGAAGCACTGTGGGATGCCTTACTGTATTAAAAGTGCTATATGAATGCAAGTTGTTGTTGTAACATCTAATACCTCCCTATTGGTATTAATTTTTCATGTGTAAAATGTGGAGCTGACAAGTCAACCCTCCCCCTCCCATCTGTTCACCAGCCTTGTGCATTTTTTAATAAAAAAACATCAACTATTCGAGATGCCATCTGCTGCAGTCTAATAAATTGGTGTAGTCCCAGCAATAATATAGGTGCTGACAAAAAGGAGTGAATCACTGCCACTCTTCCATTCCATTTCAGGTATGGAGCTCCAGCTGTAAGAAAATCACCAACTGGCTGAAGCAACATTGGAAAACAGGTGACCGCTCTTTTGCTGCCAATTGTGTCCCTTTCCTTGCAGTAAGCAGAGTTACAGTGCCCCATCAGAGTAATAATCCCGACTTCTTAGAAGGCATCACAAATCCAATCCCATCTTCGGTCAAGATCCACATATGTTCATACATAACCCACGTGGATGTCGGGCAGCGGCCTGCTGATGCCCAATAGTTAAGGACCAGAACTGGATCTCTGGCTAATTTTAGGTTCCATCCATAACTCATGGGCATTGGGATGCCCTTAACAAGTTGAGATCAGCTAACTGAGTCCAGACCGAAGATCAAACTTTATATCAGCGCATTCAGCCACCATGATCACCAGAGGCTAGGATTTCTGTCAGCCGTTTCAATGGACTTGGATAAGCATCTGCAGAAAAATTTGATGGAAGTGAATGAAATGCACTTAAAAATATGGTATGTTTTAGAGACTGAAACCATTCCAATAAACAGTCAACCACTGGGTGATCTCAAAGTTAAAGCAACTGGCCTCACATGTTCTTACTAGGTCACGTCGGCGCATGGTGCCGGAGCGAGGCGACTTCATGCAAGCGGTGCCCAGCATACCCTCTAATTCTATCTTTTGCTCTTGTTCTATGCTTCTAAAACTTCATTCTAACTCTTTTAAACTCTCTAACAATGTTCTAATTCAATTACTTACAGATTGAGCGATTTCTAGGACCCTGGAGACAACCGAAACAGACGACCTGAAATCGATCCGGACCAGCCGACCACGTTTGAGAAGCTGCCAGAGCTGCAGTCCCAGGCCTGGAAATTTCCCTACAGCGGCTGCCAGAGAAAATGCCCGAGAAGCCAGGGCCTTCACTCTACAAGCTCCCAGAGACCTGGAAAACACCGCAGAAGTTGGGACCTCCACTCTGCTGCTCTCCAACGACCAGCCCAGCATCTCAGCAGCTGCAGCACCCCCCCCCCCCCCCCCCCCCCCCCCAGCTCCCAACCCCACTGACCCAGAGAGCTGCGAACCCTCTACAGGCCCCAAGCACTACTTCCACTAACCCCCCCCCCCCCCGCCCCCGACAGTCGCCCCACACTCCTAACAATCAACTCCCAAAGCCTAACAATCACTAATACTTAGATAGAGATAGAACAGTACAGCACAGAACAGGCCCTTCGGCCCTCGATGTTGTGCCGAGCAATGATCACCCTACTCAAACCCACGTATCCACCCTATACCCGTAACCCAACAACTCCCCCCCTTAACCTTACAATTAGGACACTACAGGCAATTTAGCATGGCCAATCCACCTAACCCGCACATCTTTGGACTGTGGGAGGAAACCGGAGCACCCGGAGGAAACCCACGCACACACGGGGAGGACGTGCAGACTCCACACAGACAGTGACCCAGCCGGGAATCGAACCTGGGACCCTGGAGCTGTGAAGCATTTATGCTAACCACCATGCTACCGTGCTGCCCCAATACTGCTCTTTTAAATTTACTTGCGGGTCTAGAGATCCTCCGTCCTCTGAAGGAAGATCGCGATCTGGAAAGGACCCTGCGGACACCAACACACAGACCCGGCCATCGCCTCATCCTCAACCACGATCTCAGAGACGTCATCCACTTACCGGCCTTCACCCCATCCACGCTGAAGCATGGTCTGGACATCCACCGACCTGTGAAGACAAACCGCAGCCTGACAGCGACCCGGAACGCTCGACCGCGCAGACCCACCTACCGACGCAGGAACCGCAAGCAAGGCAACAAATCCTCCATCCACACACCAACCAGAGTGAATAAACTCATTGGACACAGCTATTCCCTTAACACTGCATACTCCCACCGTTTCCCAGGCTCAAAAAGAAGCAGTCACTCCAGGAAGCGTGGAAAACGTGCAGGCCTGCAGGTGAGTGTGAAATAAGGCGGCCCCCAAAGCCCCTCTTCCGAGCTAATGTCCAAACTCTAGAAAACAAGCCAGACGAACTTAAAGTCAGACTCACTTTTCAAAGAGAACTAAGGGACTGCAGCGTGTTCTGTTTCACGGCGACATGGCTCACTCCTGCTTCACCGGACTGTGCCCTACAACCAGAGGGCTTCTCAATCCACAGAATGGACCGTACAACAGCCTCAGGCAAGGAAAGGGAAGGTGGGGTCTGCCTCCTAATCAACAGCTCCTGGTGCCTAGATGTAGCAACACTGGCGAGTTTCTGCTCCCCGGACCGAGAATACCCGATGCTAAAATGCCACCCCTAGTACCTTCCGCGGGAATTCAGCTGACGGCAGTTTACATCCCACCACATGCGAACGTGAAAATCGCACTGGGCGAAATATTCACCACCACAAATAGCCTTGAAACGAAATATCCCAAGGCCTTGCTCATTGTAGCTGGGGACTTCAATCAGGCCAAGCTCAAGAGCGTACTACCAAGGTACCACTGACACGTCACCTGTCCCACCAGAGGCCCAAACATCCTGGACCACTGCTACACAAATATCAAACATGCCTACCGCTCTATCGCCCGCCCGCACTTTGGCAAATCTGACCACAAGGCTGTGCTCCTGCTCCTAGCTTACAAGCAAAAACTGAAGCGGGAGAATCCATCAAAGAAAGTCGTGCACTGTTGGTCTGAGGAATCGGATGATCTCCAACGGGATTGCTTAGAGTCAGTGGACTGGTCAGTATTAAAAACTCTGCGACCAGCCTGAACGAGTATGCCACTACAGTAACTGACTTCATTAGTTAGTGCGTAGAAGACTGTGCGCCAAAGAAGCAAATCCGCATGTTTCCCAACCGGAAACCCTAGATGAACAGGGATATCCACTGCTTGCTGAAGTCTAGGTCTGAGGCTTTCAAGTCAGGCGATCCTGACCTGTTCAAGAAAGCCAGATATGATCTAAAGAAATCCATCAAACATACCACAAGACAGTACCGGACCAAGCTCGAGTCCCAGGCTAGCCACACGGATCCCCGCCGTCTATGGCAAGGTCTGCAAGACATAATGGGCTACAACATGAAGGCATGTAAAATCGTCGGCTACAACGCACCCCTCCCTGATGAGCTCAACGCATTCTATGCCCGCTTTGAGCAAGAGGTCAGCGAGAGCGAGCACTCCATCCCAGAAGCCGAGGATGAACTTGTATCTGAGGTCACCACTGCAGACGTCAGAGCAGCCTTCTCAAAGGTCAACCCACGGAAAGCCACTGGCCCGGATGGGGTACCCGGACGAGCACTCAGGTCTTGCGCGGATCAGCTGGCGGGGGTATTCGCAGACATCTTCAACCTCTCTTTACAACAATCTGAGGTCCCTATCTGCTTCAAGAAGACAACCATCATCCCTGTACCAAAAAAAAAGTCAAGCAGCGTGCCTTAATGACTATCGTCCAGTGGCTCTGACATCCATCATCATGAAGTGCTTTGAAAGGTTAGACATGGCACGAATCAACTCCAGTCTCCCGGTTTGCCTTGATCCACTACACTTCGCCTACCGCGACAACAGGTCCACAGCAGACGCCATCTCCATGGCCCTGCACTTTACCCTGGAACACCTAGATAACAAAGACACCTATGTCAGACTCCTATTATCGATTACAGCTCAGCCTTCTTCACCATCATTCCTACGTGTCATGGCTGCTCATACTACTGCAATGATGTCAGAGTGTGGGTGGAGCTAGGCTGTCCGTTAGCTTTTTACTTTTGTTTTAGGCTGTTTGCTGCAGGGTGTGTTTTAGTTTCGTTTTCAGTGTTGGAGCTTAAGCCAGACAGAGCAGGTGTACTGCTGTTCTCTCTGCCATGAAAAGATTATCTCTTGATCATTTGGTGAATTCAAAATTATAAATGTTCTCAGTAGTGAATGCAAACCTAATCTGCTTCTGTGTAAAGGTTTTTTTCTGAGTCTTCTGCAATGTTAAAAGGACAGCTTACGGATTATTCTTTGTTGTATTCTTTGGGGGTTGTATTTGAATTGATGGTTGCTAAGATGTTCACTGTATGTTTTAGAAAGGTTAACTCGAGTTCATAGAATAAACATTGTTTTGCTTTAAAAAATTCTGGTCCATTTCTGCTGTACACCTGTAGAGTGGGCCGTGTGCTCCCCATACCACAATCTTTTAAAAGTTGTGGGTCAGGTGAAATCCATGATACACTTTGGGGTTCTCTAAACCCTGGCCCATAACACTACGAAACACATCTCCAAACTCCGTGGCCTTGGCATCTGCTCCTCCCTCTCCGACTGGATCCTGAACTTTCTAACCCACAGGCCACAATCAGTAAAGATAGGCAACAACACCTCCTCCAAAATCATCCTCAACACCAGTGCCCCACAAGGCTGTGTCCTCAGCCCCCTACTATTCACCTTATACACCTATGACTGTGTGGCCAAATTCCCTTCCAACTCGATTTTCAAATTTGCTGATGATGCCACAGTAGTGGGTTGGATTTCAAACAATGACGAGACAGAGTACAGGAATGAGAGAGAATCTGGTGAACTGGTGCGACGACAATAATCTCTCCCTCAATGTCAACAAAACAAAGGAGATTATCATCGACTTCAGGAAGCGTACAGGAGAACATGCCCGTCTATATCAATGGGAACGAAGTAGAAAGGGTCGGGAGCTTCAAGATTTTAGGTGTACAGATCACCAACAGCCTGTCCTGGTCCCCCCATGCCGACACTATAGTTAAGAAAGCCCACCAACGACCATGCTGTACAAACAATGCATTACCGTACATAGGGAAGGAAGGAGTGACTGCAGAATATAATGTTACAGTTATAGCAAGGTGTAGAGAAAAGATCCACTTAATACGAGATAGGTCCATTCAAAAGTCTGATGGCAGCAGGGAAGAAGCAATTCCTGAGTCGGTTGGTACGTGACCTCAAACGTTTGTATCTTTTTCCTGATGAAAGAAGATGGAAGAGAGTATGTCCGGGGTGCGTGGGGTCTTTAATTATGCTGCCTGCCTTTCCGAGGCAGCGGGAACTATAGACAGAGTCAATGGATGGGAGACTGGTTTGCGTGATGGACTGGGCTACATTCACGACCTTTTGTAGTTTTCTGCGGTCTTGGGCAGAGCAGGATCCATACCAAGCTGTGATACAACCAGAAAGAATGCTTTCTATGGTGCATCTGTAGAAGTTGGTGAGGGTCACAGCTGACATGCCAAATTTCCTTAGTCTTCTGAGAAAGTAGAGTCGTGGTGGGCTTTCTTAACTATAGTATCGGCATATTTGGGGGGGGGGGGGGGGGGGGGGGGGGGGAAGAGAGACCAGGACAGGCTGTTGGTGATCTGTACACCTAAAAACATGAAGCTCATGACCCTTTCTACTTCGTTCCCATTGATGTAGACAGGGGCATGTTCTCCACTACACTTCCTGAAGTCAATGATAGTCTCCTTTGTTTTGTTGACATTGAGGGAGTGATTATTGTCGTCGCACCAGTTCACCAGATTCTCTATCTCATAACTGTACTCTGTCTCTTCATTGTTTGAAATCCGACCCACTACGGTGGTGCCATCAGCAAATTTGAGAATCGAGTTGGAGGGGAATTTAGCCACACAGTCATAGGTGTATAAGGAGCATAGTAGGGGGCTGAGGACACAGCCTTATGGGGCACCGGTGTTGAGGATGCTCGTGGAGGAAGTGTTATTGCCTATCCTTACTGATTGTGGTCTGTGGGTGAGGAAGTTTAGGATCCAGTCACAGAGGGAGGAGCCAAGTGGGGTACTGTAGGGATCAGTGTTGGGACCCCAGCTATTCACAATATATGTTAACAATTTAGATGAGGGAACAAAATGTAATATCTCCAAATTCACAGAAAACACACAGGTGGGTGGAAAGGTGAGCTGTGAGGAGGATGCAGAGGTCCTTCAGTCTGATTTGGACAAGTTGAGTAAAGGGGCAAATGAATGGCAGATGCAGTATAATTTGGATAAACGCAAGGTTGTCCACTTTGGCAGCAAAAACAGGAAGGTAGATTATCTGAATTGCCATAAATTAGGAGAGAGGGGGGCAGCACAGTGGCAAGCACTGCTGCCTCACGGCGCCGAGGACCCGGGTTCGATCCTCGCCGCAGCTTAATTCACGTGTGGAGTTTGCACATTCTCCCCGTCTCTGCATGCGTCATACCCCCACAACCCTAAGGTGTGCAGGGTAGCTGGATTGGCCACGCTAAATTGTCCCTTAATTGTAAAAAAAAAAGAATTTGACACTTCAAATTTTTTAAAAAATTAGGAGGGGGGAATGTGCAACAAGATCTGGGTGTCCCCGTACACGTGCCATTGAAGGCAAGCATGCAGGAGTGCAGCAAAGGTTTGCCAGACTAATTCCTGGGATAGCAGGACTGACTAACGAGGCGAGATTGAATCGGTAGGGATAGTATTCGCTGGAATTCAGAAGAATGGGGGGGGGGGGCAGATCTCATAGAAACGTATTTAATTCTAACAGGACTGGACAGGTTAAAAGCAGGAAGGATGTCCCCGATGGTGGGCATGGCTAGAACCAGGGGTCACAGTCTGAGGATATGGGGTGGAACATTTAGGACAGAGATAAGGAGAAATTTCTTCACCCAGAGAGTGGTCGGCCTGTGGAATTTGTTACCACAGGAAGTAGTTGAGTCCAAAATATTGTACGGTTTCAAGAAGCAGTTAGATATAGCACTTAGGGTGAAGGGGGTCAACAGATATGGGGGAAAGCGGGATTAGGCTATTAAGTTGGATGATCAGCCATGATCATAATGAATGGTGGAACGGGCTTGAAGGGCCAAATGGCCTCCTCCTGCTCCTATTTTCCTATGTTTCTAGGTACAGCAGGCGGCAACGAAAGCAAATGATATGCTGGTCTTCATTGCGAGGGGATTTGAGTACAGGAGTAGGTATGTCTTGCTGCAATTATACAGGGCCTTGGTCAGGCCACACCTGGAACATTGTGAGCAGTTTCGGCCTTGTTATCTGAGGAAGGAGGTTCTTGCTTTCGAGGTAGTGCAGCAAACGCTTACCAGACTGATTCTTCGGATGGCAGGGTGGACGTACGAGGAGAGTTTGAGTCGGTTAGAATTGTATTTGCTGGAGTTCAGAAAAATGAGGGGGTATCTCATAGAAACCTATAAAACAGGACTAGACTGGGTAGATGCAAGAAGGATATTCCTGATGTTGGGGGTTCCAGAACCAGAGGTCACAGTCTGAAGATACGGCGTACACCGTCCTTTCCCTACAACCCTGTAATCTATCCTGCACATCCCTGGACACTAAGGGGCAATTTAGCATGGCCAATCCACCGCATCTACACACCTTTGGGCTGTGGGAGGAAACTGGGCCATCCGGAGGAAACCCACGCAGACACAGGGAGAACGTGCAAAACTCCACACAGTCACCCAAGGCTGAAATCGAACCAGTATCTCTGGCACTGTGAGGCAGCAGTGCTAACCACCGTGCCACCATTCAAAAGTACTTAACTGGTTTTTGATAGCCTGAGTTTGTGCAAGGTGCTGGATAAATGCAAGTCTTTTTCTCAAATAAATAGGATGTAATGGCACAATGCTAATATTTTACGGTGGTAATTTATTTGCGGTGTAAAAATAATGATTGAGATGTAACTCTGATATATCATAACGCTCATGGATTGCATGAAAGGCATGATCACCACATTCAGCCGGAACACAACAGTAATCCCATGACACACTACGGTCCACTTCAACTGAAGTGTTACTAATTACTGAGGACAATGCTCTCTTTATACTGACATCTTTGTCCATTTGTTCCTTCTAAGCTCCAAGTAAGTCGTCCTATTCCACTCTGCCCCTCTCGCAGCATCTCTCTTCAAACCAAAACTTAATACACCATTTCTTACTTCAAATTCAAATTTAATGGCAGATTCATGGACACCTGAATTGCTTTGTTCAAGCTTGCCATCGCCATCATTTACTTTCTCAATACTTCACCCATTGCTTATGTCCAAGAAACTTTTGTTGTGAATGTGGCAGAATTTCACCCAGAAATGTTGAAGTCGTACAGCACAGAAACAGGCTCTTCGGCCCACCATGTCTATGCTGACCATCAAATACCAATCTATACTTTTTAAAAAATAAATTTAGAGTGCCCAATTTTTTCCAATTAAGGGGCAATTTAGTATGGCCAATCCACCTATCCTGCACATCTTTTTGGGTTGTGGGGGTGAAACCCACGCAGACACGGGGAGAATGTGCAAACTCCACACGGACAGTGACCCAGGGCCGGGATTCAAACCCGCCGTAGGCAGCAATGCTAACCACTGTGCCACCGTACTGCCCTTTACCAATCTATACTAATCCCATTTACTAGCACTTGGTCCACAGCGTGCCATGCCGTGCCAATTTAAATGCCCGTCCAGCTGCTTCTTAAATATTGCGAGAATACCTGCCCCCACCACCCTCTCAGGCAGCGTATCCAGTCTCTCCTCATAGCTGAAACTTTCCATCCCAGGCAACATCCTGGTGAATCTTCTCTGCACCCTCTCCAATGCAATCAAGTCCTTCTGATGGTGCGGCGACCAGAACTGCACACAGTATCCCAACTGTGGCCTAACCAACGTTTGATAAAGTTGTACCAAGATTTGCTTACTCCTATATACTATGCAGATAACCTTGTTTGAAGACGAATGCCATTTGCTTTGATAATTTAAAATGGCTGTTCAGAGAAAGGCCGAGTTGCAAATTAAATTATGTAGCATAGGTCATGATGAATCAGTCACAGTAGGTATCAGGGACTTACATTCTCTCATCCATTAGCATTCCGGGAGGTCGTTGGAATTCACCATAGTAACTGGTGTTACGGTTCCTTTGATCAGCATTGATTGACATCCCTATGTTCAAAGAAATTAAAAAGTATAAAATTCAAGAATCTTTCAACAGCCAGCAGCTCTGGCACAGTTTCCAAAATACGCCCAGGACCACAGTGAATATTAAAGCCAATATGTTCTACCTCGACCCAGAGGGCACACCACAAAGCTACATTTTATGTATCAAGAAACCAGAAGGAAAAATATGGGGAAGAGGTATCATCGGATCGGCCCATCTATAAACAGATGTAGGAAGGATAAAACCGGCATCTTGAAGACAGTTCCTGCAACTTTCATATGCTTTTACTGTACCGTGCAGTATTCCTATGGTACTTTAGATTTCTCATTAGTAAATAAATTGGATTAACAGTGCTCAGGTCCTCAGTGTGCAAGTTTCTACCTTACAGATTACATTGCGACATGGTGTGAATGCTCTGCAATTTCTAGTGCAGTATGTTGCTGCTAAATAGGGTAATTATTAGCTCTGGGCTATTCAATCCATAGATTGCCAATTCTTAACAAGTGCAGCCCACTCAAGTAGAAATTATTGCAACCATTAGCGTGCAGTGTTTAAGAAGCTTAAACCGTTACACCTTTATTATTTTTATAGTGTCACTTTTAGTGATGCAAGAAAAGATAGGAGCATTACAGGCATGTTACCTCGGCTCCAAACTCTGGAATATTCTCCTTACATATCAACACCTCTCTGACATGCTTTCCTCCTTTAAGACTCTCCTCAAAGCCTGTTTCTTTGAACCAAGCTTTTGGCCATCTGATCAATATCTCATTCGGTGTCTTAATCATATATTTTATCCTAAGAAGCAAATTTAAAAAATTTTTTGAGTGGATATAGAATCATAGAATTTACAGTGCAGAAGGAGGCCATTCTGCCCATCGGGTCTGCACCCTAACTAAGCCCACACCTCCACCCTATCCCCGTAACCTCACCCAACCTTGTTGGACACTAAGGGCAATTTGCGTGGTCAATCCACCTAACCTGCACATCTTTGGATTGTGGGAGGAAACCGGAGTACCCGGAGGAAACCCACGCAGATACAGGGAGAACGTGCAGACTCCACACAGTGACCCATCGTGGAATTGAACCTGGGACTCTGGTGCTGTGAAGCCACAGTGCTAACCACTGTGCTACCGTGGTTACATTACATTCAGGAAGCCTAATTCAATCCTCTGCCTAAACTGTTTGACTTTGTCTGGGACATGCAATGTTTTCCAGTCCGTATCTGGAAACCGGACTACCATTCCTTCGGAACTTGGAGCAACAATAAGTTATTCAGCCTGTCCCACTATTCAATTAGAACATGGCTGATCATCTACCTCAATGCCACTTTCCTGCACTATCGCCAAATTTCTTGATATCATTTGTCTCCAGAAACCTATCAATTTCTGTCTTGAACACACAATGATCGAGTTTCCATAGCTCTCTGGAGTAGAGAATTCCCACGATCCCGCCACACCTCGGTCTTAAATGGCATATCTTTTATCCCAAGATTCCATCCCGATTTAAACTCACCAGCCAGGGGAAACATCTTATCTACATCCAACCCATCACACCCTGTACAAATTTTGTAAATTTCAATTAGATTGCCCCTTATTATTTGAATTTCCAGGGTATATAGATCCAGCCTCCTTTATCTCTCCTCACAAGACAACCCTACCATCCCTGGGATTAGTCTGGTCAACCTTTGTTGCACTCCCTCTACGGCAAGTCCTTCGGCAGATTAGGCAACCAAAACAATACACAATACTCCAGGTGAGGTCTCAGCAAGGCTCTATTTAACTGCAGCAAGAACATCCTTACTCCTGTACTCAAATCCCCTCGGGAAACCAGGTCCCCTTGGTCACCACCATTATCTAACCTTCTATAATTTAAGAAATATTGGGCGGGATTTACCGACGAACCTGCCACGTCTTTTTCGGCGGGATATACCGATGCCGCCGTTGTCACTAGGAAACTCGTGCGCTGGTATGCGACCGGAATATCCGGCTGGCGTAAACAACCGGGAGATCGCGCTCCTTAAGTTTTGTTGTTTTTTTCAGCCAAATTGAATAACCTCACACTGCTTCACATTATATTCCATCTGCCATGTTCCAGGCCATTCATTTAGCTTGTCCATGTCCTCTTGAAGCCTCCTTGCACCCCACCCACCTCACAACTTGCGTTCCCACCCAACTTGGTGTCAGCTGCAAATGTGGAAATCTTACAACTAGTTCCCCACATCAAATCATTTCTATAGATTGTGAACAGCTGTGGACCCTTCTGGTATCACACTCGCAACGGCCTGCCATCCTGAGAATGATTCATTTATTCCTATTCCCTGCTTGCTGCCCGTTATCCAATTCTCAATCCATACTAGTATATTTCCCCCAATCCCATGTGCTCTAATTTAATATTTATCAACCTCCTGTGTGGGGCCTTATCAAAAGCCGACTGAAAATCTAAATACGCCACATTCACTGGTTCTCCTTTATCTATCCTACAAATAATAACCTCGTCAAAAAACACCAACAAGTTTGTTATGAATACATAAATTCAAGTTGACTCTGCCCAATTTTACCTTTTTTTCCTAAATATTCAGTTATCACACCCTTGACAATAATTAAAAATTTTCCCTAATACTACTTACGTCAGACTCTCAGCGCTGTAGTTCTCCTTTCGCCCTCTTTGCTTAAATAGTGGGGTTACATTTGTTACTTTACTGTCCGCAGGAACCATTCCAGAATCCGCACAATTTTGAAAAATAACTACCAATGCATCCATTATCTCTATAGCCACCTCCTTCAACACACTGGAATGTAGTTCGTTTGGTTCTGGGGATTTATTAACCTTCAACTACCTCTTCACTAATATTCTGTTCTTTTACTTCCTCAGTTTCACAGGTCCCTGGATTGCCTTCTACTCTTTTTTCTCTCTGCAGAACAAACATTGTTTTAAAGGTTCAGCATGCTGTGATTTCGGCTTCGAGAATGCAAGCAGAAGGGGTCCTGGCATCAGGGTCGGCCAATGGTGCAGAAGTGTGATAACATCGGGTAGGAATCTGCAAAAATGCACTATTTCCGTAGTTGAAATGAATTTTTTTGTTCTGCTAACGCAGGATAAACCAGAAATGTGCCCAAATTGCCTTCAATCTCTACTGACTCTCTCCTGATGCAAGAGAGGTGATCAGATTGCAGCACTACAGGTAGAACTCGACTTAAATTGTCATTTTCATCTGCTAATCAATACTGTTGGCTTACTATTGCTGCCACCATATTGTATTATCTCCTTCTCGATTAATATAAAAGGTTGAAGGGTAGACAGAGAGGTTGAACAGAGCTTCATTGGAGATTTATTGGTGTCAGCTTTCATGTGCTAACAGACTGTGCCAAGGGATTAGAATCACACGATATTGCATCACTTCTCGTACTAACATACATATTAGCATAAACATACAGTTAAATGATTATATTTAGCATACCACAAATACACTATTACAAGGAAAGGATTAATTGCAATTTTTGATCAAAACTAAAATCTATGAAAATTAGGATTACATGAATTGTTTTGCATGAATTATTACAACTCAACAATGCTCAGAATTTGGCTTTTTGCAAAATAACAGAGTACATATCATTCTCCTTCGTCCAATGACAGGACTGTGGCCTTTGTGGGCCAATCAATTCCTGGCTCACGTGTCAGCTATCAATCCGTTTGAAGCACTCTTACTTCTGATTTAGAAGGTTTGAGTCCCACCCGAGGAACCGGAGCACAAAACAACAAAGAGGCTGGCATGCCCAGTGCTGGATTGAGAGAAAACTGCACTTTGGCATCTTTAGATGAGATACTAAACTGAGGCCTCATTTTCCCCCTCTGCTGGATGTAAAGATGCCACGGCACTATTCTGAAGAAAATGGAAGTTCGCACTGGTCACCTATTTATCCCTCAATTAACACCTCATCACATAGGTGTGTGTGGGAGCTTGCTGTGCTCATGTTGCCGACCACGTTTCCTATTTTACATAACTATATTTCAAAAGGTAGTACAGGAGAAATGGTTATAGATCCCTGGGATATTGGGACCAGTTCTGGCAGGAGTGGGGCTGGAAGTTGTATGGACCAACTGGATTTCACCCCAACAGGACCAAGATCGATGTTCTTTTAAGGCAATATAACAGTGCTGTGGGAGCGGGTTGAAACTGATTTTACAGGTTTTTGGAATCAGGATATAGCATTAGAAAGAATTGGCACAGACAGATAGAACAAGAGCAAGAAATTGTAAGATATTATCTGGGGTCAGGGTAAAGAGGGAATACAGTTATTTTCTGAAAATACTTTCAGATTTACTGTGCAAAATGTAAACACAAAAAGTGTGGTAAATCAGGTTGGTGAGCTAGATGCACAAATAGGCACATAGGAATATTATGCTGTGTGATAACAGAGACCTGGATTTAAAAAAAGCAGGGAGCTGGTTAATAAATATTCCTGGACAAGGTATCCAGGAAAGATAGAGAAGGAAAGAAAGGAGAAGATCCCGAAGGTTGGCCGGTTGGTAAAAATGGGTCGCTGGAAAAAAAGTTTGAAAAACACTGCTTTAGTCTGTAGGCCACCAACTAGTGGGAAAGATATAAATTGCAAGGAAATTACTATGGGGTGCGAGATCTAAAGAGCAGTGATAATGCAGGACTTTAATTATCCCGACATTGAGTGTGATAATAAAAATAATGCAAAGAGCAGAAAGGGCTCGGAAATAACTTTTTCAACCTCATGAAGTGACCCCGTTTCCGACCCGGTTAAGGGAAATGAGGTTGGTCAAGTGGATTACGAGTCAGTAAGAGAACATTTAGGGAACAGTGATCATAGTATTACACGATTTAGGCTGCTAACAGAAAAGGGGCAGCAGGGTAGCATGGTGGTTAGCATAAATGCTTCACAGCTCCAGGGTCCCAGGTTCGATTCCCGGCTGGGTCACTGTCTGTGTGGAGTCTGCACGTCCTCCCCGTGTGCGTGGGTTTCCTCCGGGTGCTCCGGTTTCCTCCCACAGTCCAAAGATGTGCAGGATAGGTGGATTGGCCATGCTAAATTGCCCGTAGTGTCCTAAAAAAAAAGTAAGGTTAGGGGGGGGGGGGGGGGTTGTTGGGTTACGGGTATAGGGTGGATACGTGGGTTTGAGTAGGGTGATCATGGCTCGGCACAACATTGAGGGGCGAAGGGCCTGTTCTGTGCTGTACTGTTCTATGTTCTATGTTCTAAAAGGACAGAGCAATTGGGACCGATTTCAGTAAGCTCGGTCATAGATGACAGAGGATAGAGGTCAACGGGTGCTTTTCTGAATGTAAGGTTGGGACTGGTGGTGTTCCACAGAGATCTCTGCTGGGACCTTTGTTGTTCGTAGTATATATAAATGATTTGGAGGAAAACGTGGATGGTCTGATTAGTACGCTTGGGGACAACACAAAGGTTGGTGGAGTTGCGGATAGTACAGAGAATTGTCAGAGGATACAGCAGGATATAGATCGGTTGGAGACTTGGGCGGAGAAATGGCAGATGGAATTCAATCCAGACAAATGTGAGCTAATGCATTTTGAAAGGTCTAATACAGAAGGGAATTATACAGTAAATGGCAGACACTTTAGAAGTATTGACAGGCAGAGAAATCTGGGTGTACAGGTCCACAGATCCTGAAAGTGGCAACGCAAGTGGATAAGTAGTCAAGAAGGCATACGACATGCTTGCCTTCAACGGTCGTGGCACTGAGTAAAAAAATTGGCACATCATGCCACAGCTGTACAAAACCTTAGTTAGGCCGCATTTGGAATATTGCGTACAATTCTGGTCACCACAGTACCAGAACGACGTACATGTTTTGGAGAGGGTACAGATGAGGTTTACCAGTATGTTGCTGGTCTAGAGGGTATTAGCTATGAGAAGTTGGATTGTTTTCACTGGAACAACGGAGGTTGAGGGACGCCCTGATAGAGATTTACAAAATAGTGAGCGGCATGAACAGAGTGGTTAGTCAGAAGCTTTTTCACAGGGTGGAAAATTCAGTTACTAGGGGACAAAGGTTTAAGGTACGAGGAGCAAAGTTTCAAGGCGATGTGCGAGGCAAGTTTTTTTTTTAAAAAACAGAGGGTGGCGAGTGCCTGGAACAGGCTGCGAGGAGAGGTTGTGGAAACAGGTACGATAGCAACTTTTAAGAGGCATTGTGACAAATATATGAATAGGATGGGAATAGAGGGATACGGATCCTGGAAATGCAGACGGATTTAGTTTAGACAGGTATCATGATCGACGCAAGCTCGGAGGGCCGAAGGGTCTGTTCCTGTGCTGTACTGTTCTTTGTTCTATGACACGGATTCCAATTCACTGGTGACAGATCCAAAGATTGGCAAGAACAATGGGCTGCCTTCAAAGAGGAGATGGTTTGGATACAGTTTTTTGAGAATAAATTTAGAGTACCCAATTCATATGAGCTGGTTTAGCTCAGTGGGCTACGTCAGCTGGTTTGTGATGCAGAAGACGACCAGCAGCGCGGGTTCAATTCCCGTACCAGCTTACCCGAACAGGCACCGGAATGTGGCGACTAGGGGCTTTGCACAGTGACTTCATACTTGTGACAATAAAAGATTATTATTTCCAATTAAGGGGCAATGTAGCATGGCCAACCCACCTAATCTGCACATCTTTGGGTTTTGGGGCAAAACCCACCCAAACACGGGGAGAATGTGCAAACTCCACGGACAGTGACCCAGATCCGGGATCAAACCTGGGACCGCGGCGTCATGAGGCAGCACTGATTTGGATACAGTTGAGATACATTCGCACAATAGGGAAAGGTAGGGGAACCCATCCAGAACTCCCTGGATGACAAGAGGTAGAGTGCAAGATGAAGTGGAAATGATTGCATATGAGAAATGGCAGGTTGATAAATCGTGCTGAATATCCAAAGTTCAGGGAGGGGGGGCGAGGAGGGCGACAAAGAAAATCAGATGCAAGGAGACAGGGTACGAAAACACAAGAGTAGTAGGCCATTCAGCCCTTCAAGCTGTGATTTCAACTCTACTTTGCTGCCTGCACCCCCATCAAAAAACCCTGGGACTTCCTTGCCTATCAAAAATCTGGCTAACTCTGCCTTGAATTAATAAATTCAATGTCTCAGTCTCCACTGGTTTCTGGGCAAGAGGATTCCACATGGAAACGACCCTCAGAAAGAATTTATCTCCCATCTCAATTTTAGATGGAAGACCTCTTGTATTTCAACTGTGCCCCCTGGTTCTCGCCTCTCACACAAGTGGAAGCATCTTACTGGTATCTACCTTGTCAAATCACCTCAAAATCTTGCTTCAACATAATCTAATTCCTCTAAACTTTGAATGGGTGCAGGCCCAACCTGTTCAACATTTCGGAGATGGACAGGTAACATAAAAGGGAATCCGGAGGGCAGCACGGTGGCGCAGGTGGGTTAGACCTGCTGCCTCACGGAGCCGAGGTCCCAGGTTCGATCCTGGCTCTGGGTCACTGTCCGTGCGGAGTTTGCACATTCTCCCCGTGTTTGCGTGGATTTCGCCCCCACAACCCAAAAGATGTGCAGGATAGGTGAATTGGCCACGCTACATTGCACCTGAATTGGAAAGAATGAATTGGATACTCTAAATTTATTTTTAAAAATATTTTTAAAAAGGGAATCCAAAAGTTTGCTACATACAAATAATGAAAGGGCTGCCTTACGGCGCTGAGGACCTGGTTTCAATCCCAGCCCCGGGTCACTGTCCATGTGCAGTTTCCACATTCTCGCCGTGTCTGCGTGGGTCGCACCCCCACAACCCAAAAAGGGCAGCACGGTAGCATAGTGATTAGCACAATTGCTTCACAGCTCCAGGGTCCCAGGTTCGATTCCCGGCTTGGGTCACTGTCTGTGTGGAGTCTGCACGTTCTCCCTGTGTGCGTGGGTTTCCTCCAGGTTCTCCGGTTTCCTCACACAGTCCAAAGGTGTGCTGGTTAAGTGGATTGGCCATGCTAAATTACCCTTAGTGTCCAAAATTGTCCTTAGTGTTGGGTGGGGTAGCTGGGTTACAGGGATAGGGTGGAGGTGTGCGGTTGGGAAGGGGGCTCTTTCCAAGAGCCGGTGCAGACTCGATGGACCGAATGGCCTCCTTCTGCACTGTAAATTCTATGAACGGTGTGCAGGGTAGATGGATTGCCCCTTAATTGGGAGAAAGATAAATGGATTATTCTGAAAGAAAAAAAATTAAAGCAAATAATGAAAGGGTTTAAGTGCTAGGGGTGTGGGGGACAATTAGGGATTTGAAAATGGGGATTTGTGCACATAGGGTGTACAGGACAAAATTTCAATATTTGGAAATGATACAAGATCTGGAAGCATTGTGGACTGTGAGGAGGATAGTGAAGGGGAGGACATCTGGCAGATGCATTCAGTGCAGAGAAGTGTGAGGTGATAGATTTTGGTACAAAGAAGAAAGACAGGCAACATAAATTAAAGGGTATTTTAAACAGAGTTCAAGAAGGGAGACCTTCGGGTATATGTGCACGAATCATTGATGGTGTCAGCACAGGTCGAGGAAAGTGATTAAAAAGGGATTTTGGCTTTATAATTAGAGGCATAGGGAATAAAAATAAAGATGAGCTATTGTAAAACACTGGTTCAGCCTCAATTGGGATATTGTGTCCAATTCTAGGACCTTAGGAAGGATGTGAAGTTTTTAGAAAGGATGTGAAGCTTTTGAGAGGGTGCAGAAAATATTACAAGGCAGAGACAACATGGTTTTATAAAAGGGAAATCATGTTTAACAATTTTCTTATTTATTCATGGGACATGGGCATTGCAGGCTGTGCCAACATTTATTGCCCATCCCTAATTGCCCTTGAGGAGGCAGTTAAGAGTCAACAAGATTGCTGTGGATCTGGAGTCACATGTGGGCCAGACCAGGTAAGGACGGCAGATTTCCTTCCCTAAAGGACGTTCGTGAACGAGATGGATTTTTGTGACAATCGACAATGGTTTAATGGTCATCATTAGGCTTTTAATTCCAGATTTTATTGAATTCAAATTTCACCATCTGCTGTGGTAGAATTTGAACCTGGGTCCCGAGAGCATTACTGTGGGTCTCTGGTTTACTGGTCCAGTGACAATACCACTACACCACACCGTTTTTTTTTAGAAAGTAACAAGCTGAACGAAGGAGAACCTGCAGATGTTGTGCATTTTGGATTTCCAAAGGGCATTTGATAAGGTACCAAATCAAAGGATACTACACAAGAGCACAAGATGGGTGGACATATTGGCATGAATAAAGGATTGGTTAGCTAACAGGGAAAAGAGTAGGCATTAATGGGTCATTTTCAGGTGGCAAGTTGTAACCAGTGGAGTGCTACAGTGATCAGTGCTGGGGCTTCAACTATTTACAATCTATATTAATGGGCTGGTTTAGCACAGTGGGCTAAACAGCTGACTTGTAATACAGAACAAGGCCAGCAGCACGGGTTCAATTCCCGTACCAGCCCCCCGAACAGGCGCCGGAATGTGGTGACTAGGGGCTTTTCACAGTAACTTTATTGAACTTGTGACAATAAGCTATTATTATTATTAATGACTTGGGTGAAGGGGCCAAATGTATGGGACCTAAATTTGCCGATGACACCAAGATAGGTAGGAAAGTAAGTTGTCAAGTGGGTAAAGAGTCTACAAAGCGGTATTGATAGGTTCAGTGAATGAGCAAAAATTTGACAGATGGAGTAAAATGTGGGAAAATGTGAACATACCCACTATAACAGGAAGAATTGAAAAGCAACATACTATTTAAATTGAGATTGATTGCACAACTCGGGATTGGGTGCCCTCACAAAAAAGTTAGTATGCAGGTGCAGCGAGTAATTAGAAAGACAAATGGAACGTTGGCATATATTACAAGAAGAATGGAATACGAAAATAGGGAAGTTTTACTGCAGCTGTACAGAGCCTTGGTGAGACCATACCTAGAGTACTATGTATAGCTTTAGTTTCCTTGTTGGAAAAGCATATAACTGTATTAGAAGCAATTCATAGAAGGTTTACGCTACTCATTCGTGGTATGAAGAGCTTATCTAACGAAGAAATGTTGAACAGGTTGGGTCTATACCCATTGGAGTTCAGAAATGTTTTCTCAGAGGGTCGATCGTCTGAAACTCTCTTCCCCAGAAGGCAGTGAAGACTGTATTAGGCCAAGATAGATAGATTTTTGAGACAATGTCGTAATGGGTGGCACGGTAGCACAGTGGCTAGCACTGATGCTTCACAGCTCCAGAATCCCAGGTTTGATTCCCAGCTTGGATCACTGTCTGTGCAGAGTCTGCACGTTCTCCCTGTGTCTGCGTGGGTTTCCTCCGGCTGCGCCGGTTTCCTCCCACAGTCCAAAGATGCGCAGGTTAGGTGGACTGGCCGTGCTAAATTGCCCTTGGTGTCCAAAATGGTGGGGTGGGATGGGGTTGCTGGGTTACAGGGATAGAGTGGAGCTGTGGGCTTAGGTCGGGTGCCCTTTCCAAGGGCTGGTGCAGACTCAATGGGCCGAATGGCCTCCTTCCGCATTGTAAATTCTATGATTCTATAGTTCTATAAAAATTCTATACTTCAAAAATTATTTTGGGGGGGGGGGGGGGCAAGGAAAGTGATATTGAGACCATATCCAGATCAGCCACAATCTTATTGAATGGAGGAGCAGACTCAAAAATCCGAATGGTCCACTCCCAAGCCCTATGTTCCTATCAGGGACTCAAGTCAGTGGACAGATTAGAGAACCTGGGATCATTCTCCTTGGAGGAGAGAATGTTACGAGGATTTTTGATAGAGGTATTCTAAATGATGAGGGGTCCAGACAGGGTAGCGAGGGAGAAGCTATTCCCATTATCAGAAGGGTGAGAATAAGATGACACAAATTTAAGACAAATAAGATGACATGAAAGGAAAGTTTTAAAAAAAAACACATTAAGTGGTTAGGATTCGAATGCACTGCCTGAGAATGTACTGGAGGCAGATTAAATTTCAAAAGGAAATTGGATAAGCGCCTGAAGGAAAAGAAAATGCAGGGTTAGAGGGAAAGGATCAGGGCGAGTGGCCAGCTAAATTAGTCTTGCAGAAAACTGGCATGGAAGCAGTGGGCCAAATTCCAATCTCCTATAACCATCATACAATTTACTATCTCAGTCGCTGTAACACACTTTGGGACATCCTGCAGTCATGGAAGGTGCTCTAGAAAGGCAAATCTTTTTCTTTCTGGACAAAGACCTTTGTCTGGAGGTGCATCTCCTGAGTTGGCAACTGTGAAATAATTGAGGACACAGGAATTCAAAGAAAACAATGCATGACATGTAGCAAAATAGAAATAACTTTGTTTTGGACAGAGAGGAATAGGAAAAGTGTGCTAGGGTGGCTCATCACACTATCCTTCCAGATATTAGACTTGTATTCATTTTCAACTCCGACTAACAAAAAGAAACACACCTCATTGGCTGCCACTTTTCCCCCACATTACAGTGATTGCGCTTTTAAAGTACTTTATTTGCTATAAAGCCCACTGAGATCAACAATGGCCATGCAATAAATGTAGATTGATCGTTTCTTTCCCTGTCTACTGGTTGTAAGAGCTTGCTGACTGACTTAGTGGACAGTTGCATGATAAAGGCGCAGAACTAAGCTACAAAGACCACAAGAATTCATAAACACAAGAAGCAGGGGTAGGCCATTCAGTCCCTCGAGTGTGCTCTGCCATTCTGTAAGATTAAGGCTAATCTGATTGTGGCCTAAAATTCATCTTCCCACCTGTCCCCACAACCTCAGGCTCCCCCATTAACCAAAGCTCTATCCAACTCGATCTTGAATATATTCAACAACACCGCCTTCACCACTTTCTGGGGAGGAGAATTCCACAGACCAACAGCCCCTGAGAGGAAATCACTCTCCTCATCGCCATCTTAAGTGGGAGAGCCATTAAATTTAAACTGTGTCGCCTAGTTCTTGTTTCTCCCAAAGTGGAAACATCCTCCCAGCATCCATACTGTCGAAACATCTGAAGGAGAGAGCATGAATATTTAACTGGAAGCATTAACTCTCTTTTTCCCTTCCTCCGTCAATGCTGACATACCTGCCGGTTATTTCCAGCACATTCTCTTTACACTGTCTAAACACTTTACACCAAACATGTTTTATTCTAAACGCCAGAAAATATGCCCCATTTAACTTTTAAAACAACAAAAAATCCCCCTTCCCCGGTTATACTTTGTTCCTTAAGTAGATATTTCATTTCTCAGGAGCGAGTCCAAAATTATTTCAGCTCCTGACGGTTTGCTTTTTTCCCCCCATTTTCCAGCCAGGTAATTTCTAATCCCCAAACTGACTTTCCGAGTCAAGTTTACTCTGGAGATTTCTCCCTCAAACCAAAGCTAGGTAAATCTTCCAGTTTCATTTAAATCCTCATGAGCCTCAACGCGAGCGTAAGCTCCCATCCACATTCCCTCCATCTCTTCCACTCTCCTCTGATTCTTGCAGACTCACTGACTCTGTCAGGTTCAGTGATATCTGAGAAATCCCTCTAAGATGACATGCAATGATTTGGTATGGACTCTTCCACTCTCCAGGCCCATCTCCATGGCAATTTAGATCACATGGGCATTGTATCCAGGTAGAAATGCTAATTAGCTACCTTCCAGACCCCCAATTCCATTCTATCTAAACCACTTTAAATGGTTTAAAGTACAACCATTTACAAAAACTGACATTCCAAGCACCTCCCTCAGAGACTCGAGAACAAAATCTTTATCCACTGTCAGCACAGCTGCTCTGGTCATTTTAAAAAAATATATAGGTGGGAATATCTTACACTTTCTGTCCAGCAAGACAACCTGGGGCCCCACTTTGAGAACCAATCCACTGAAGTTTGCTGTCAGGTAGAATTCAGCACAGATCACAAGGACAGCATGGCAGCATAGTGGTTAGCACAGCTGCTTCACAGCTGCAGGGTCCCAGGTTCGATTCTCGGCTTGGTTAACTGTCTGTGCGGACTCTGCACGTTCTCCCTATGTCTGCATGGGTTTCCTCCGGGTGCTCCGGTTTCCTCCCACAGTCTAAAGATGTGCGGTTTAGGTGGATTGGCCATGCTAAATTGCCCTTAATGTCCAAAAAGGTTAAGTGGGGGTTACGGGGATAGGGTGGATACGTGGGCTTGAGTAGGGTGCGCTTTGTAAGGGCTGGTGCAGACTCGATGGGCCGAATGGCCTCCTTCTGCACTGTAAATTCTATAATCTATGAGATCACATGGCCCCCTTCATTCCTCCATTTTACTCCAAGTTAAAGGAACAGCCCCTAAATATAACAATCTTACCAATTTAAATAAAATAAATGCAAATTACGGATGTTGGAATCTGGAATCATACCAACCTCACATTTGTAACAATTGAAATAAAAGCATCCAAGACCCCCCTTATCCAGATTTGTTGCAGGGTCCCAGAATCATAATCAGCACATTTGGGTGGGTGATCTGGCCCGAATTTAGTCATCTCCTCCAGCTGTACCACATAAAGCACTTTGGTGAAAAGTGGATCTATTGAAGGGGTGACCAAAGGAACTAACAAGTTGGAGATTAAAGTACTTCCAATTCTAGCTCAACAAGTTGCTGTTACGTTTATCCTAATAATGGGTGTCTCAAGTGACAAACTGCCCACCCATCAGGCTTAGCACAGAAAACCATCAGATCTTAACCTTGCCTCCTCTTTAAAATATGTAGAAATGTAAAATAATTCCAGGTTATATAAATCTTTAATGTGCAGCTAACTAACAGAATGTATTTTCCCCACTCATAGTCTGAGGGGAAATATTCAATTTTCTTACTTGGCCAGCAGACCTAATGGCGGCCCACATCCTTTGACTGATACATTAACAAAAGGGAGGCGCGTGCAACTGAAATATGTGGCCTTTTGCAAGTAGCTAGTCATAGCAACACAAGCTGGCATCCTTCCCAACCCTTGATGTCGGGCCCAGACCTCGGAAGCAATTTACAAATTCAGTAACAAGTCTGGGACTTTTGATAAATTTATTCCCATTGAAATTAGAGGATTAAAATCACTAGCTTTTAAAAGTTGCGATTACTTCTGTTTAATTTGGTACTGCCCAATTATAGCGATTCATCACAACATCGTGCGGGCAGTCTGGATAAATTCAGCCGATCTTAAATGGTCTGTTTTGACCCAACGACAATGAAGGAACGATAATATATTCCAAGTCAAGATGAAGAGTGACCTGGAGGTGAACCTGTACCCCCATGCATCTGTGCCCTGGTTCTTCTTGGCATTAGCGATCATGGGTTTGGGAGCTGTCGAGGAAGCCTCAAGTTGCTGCAATGCAGCTTATAGATTGTTGCCTGGGAGTGCTGTACTCAGTGCTTCCTCATCCTCCTCCCTCCCCCCCACCCCCCCCCACACCGGTGTCAACTCTTCTAACCAGAATCTGTTGTATTCTGATCTTCAGCCGGTTGCTATACATTGTGAAGGTTGAGCCCAAATCCCCACTGGTTTGAGTTTGACTGATCTCCTGATGGGAGAGTTTTCTTTGAGACTTTGCAAAAAAGGTAAGACTTCCGCATTAAGGGTCCAAGTTATTTAAGGGTCTCAAGTTACAGAATGAAGAATAGCATTACCACAAGTATCCCCCATGAGGATTTTCTTGTTAAAACTTCTGGAGGCTGAAAGTACTGCTTTTTAAATTACTGATAGTGAATAATATTTGTTATCCAGTTTCAACATCACTTCACAATGCCACTTGGATTGTGACATATTGAAATACAAGTGACCTCAATTTATAAACAAATAAAAACAGAACATTCTGAAAAAAGCAACAGGATGAATTCTAAAAAAGTAAAATACAGATCCATGTTTTGGAATAAAGACCGTTCATCACAGCTTGAAGAAAGTTAATACTGAAGTTTGTCATTTTTTTTCCAATTAAGGGGTAATTTAGCGTGGCCAATCCACCTACCCTGCACATCTTTTGAGTTGTGGGGCTGAGACCCTCGCAAACACGGGGAGAATGTGCAAACTCCCAGTGAACCGGCAGCTTGTGTAAATTCTGTTTCGTTCTTACAAAGAAAAGAGACTGAGAAGCTTAATTTTAGGTAGGCAAGTACCGCTACACAAAACTCCAGGTGAGGGACTGAAATGTGTACTGCAAGCTCATGCAAATAGTGTTATTATTGTCCATTAGTCCTATTTTGTTTTCTGTTCCACATTCTCCTGGAAGTTTCCGGAAACAGAATGCCACCTTAACTCTTGACTTCAGGTCGCGTGCAGCCTGAATGTGACAGTGAAGGAACTGTGAGACAAAGGGTTTCACAATGTACTCACGTCGCATATTCCAAATGTTAATAATACCTCGTACAGCTTTCTAGCCAACTGCAACACTGGACAATTACAGGTTACACCAATCATGGAAATGACATAATAATTGCTAGAACCAGATCTCTGCTACGTATGCCAAAATCCACTCTCATTCAATCTGCATCAATTGCCAGTTTCCACACACGACCTGGCATGGGCAGTGTGCCTAATCATTTTAACTTTGCCCTTCCGCCTGGCTCCTTTCTCAGAATGGAACATAATTCATTGCTTTCCAAGGTTGTCACAACTTATTGAGAATATCTTTGGCTTTGCAATAATATTAAATGAAGACAACATCACAAATCATGGAAAGAACGCTCCGTCTGCAGATATTCTTCTACTTCCTGTTCGATTCTGAACAACTGGTGTAAAATGTTCCTGAGGAATTTATTTTGTTACATTAAATAATATTCTGGTAAATAAAAATTAGACCAGACTTTTTCAACAGATTCATTTTCAATGTGACAGCTTCTAGTAATTTATCTCCACCCAATAAACAATGAACAAATCCAATCCAATGACAACCATGAAACTAATTTTCTTTGCTGGAGGAAGGCAGAAGGTGCTGTTGAACTTCAGGTTTACAAACCTGAAGTTCTTCTGTTAGATAATTCTCACTCATGGAACTAAACGCCAATGGCTAAGCCTGCATTTCTTGCCCCATCTCTAATCATCCTTGAGAAGGCGGTGGTGAGCTGCCTTCTTGAGCTGCGGCACTCTATACACCCAGATGCTGTGAGGGAGTTCGAGAATTTTGACCCAGCGACACAGCTCCAAATCAGGATGGTGTGTAACATGGAGGGGAATTTGTAGGCGATGGTGTTCCCATGGTATTCAATGCCTCTGCTTCCCTAGTCTTCCGAGGTAGTAGAAATACAGGTTTATAAGGTGCTGTCAAAGGAGACTTGCTGAGTTACTGCAGTGCACCTTGTCGATACTGCTGGAACTGTGCGCCAATGGTGAAGGAGTAGATGTCGAAGGAGGTGGATGGGGAGCCAATCAAGCAGCCTTTGTCCTGGATGGTATTAAACACTGCACTCATCCAGGCAAATTGAGTGCATTCCATCACACTCCATGTAGATGGTGGACAGGCCTTGGGGAGTCAGGAGACGGGTTACTCACCACAGAATTCCCAACGTCTTGGCCTGTTCTTGTAGCCATAGTATTTATATGGTTAGCCCAGTTCAGTTTCTGGTCAATGATAACCCCCTGGGTGCTGGTCATGGGGGATTCAGTGATGGTAATTCCACTGAATATCAAAGGGAGACAGTTCGATTCTCCTTTGTTTGTAGATGGTTATATCCCGGTTTGTGTAATGTGAACGTTACTTTCCATTCATCAGCCAAGCCTGAATGTTGTTCAGGTCTTGCTGCATTTGGACATGGATGCTTCAGTATCTGGAGAGTTGCAAATGGTGAACACTGTGCAATCATTTGTGAATATCCACACTTCTCTGACCGTATGATGGAAGGGAGGTCATTGATGAAGCAGCTGAAGGTGGTTGGGCCGAGGAAACTACCCCGAGGAATTCCTTCAGTGATGTCCTGGAGCAGAGATGATTGACTTCCAACCACAACAACCATCTTCCTTTGCACCAGGTACGACTCCAACCAGTGGAAAGATTCCCCCTGGATTCCCATTGACTCCGGTTTTGCTCTGACTCCTGATATCACACTTGGTCAAATGCTGTCTTGGTGTCAAGTGCAGTCATTCTCATCTCACCTCCTGAGTTCAGCTCTTTTGTCCATGTTTGAGCTAAGGTTGCAATGAGGTCAGGAGTCGAGTAACCTTGGAAGAACCCAAACTGTGCATCAGTGAGCAGGTTATTGCCGAGTAAGTGCTGCTTGATACACAGCCATTGACTCATTTCCATGAATTTGCTCATGTTCAACAGTAGACTGATTGGGTGATTACTGGGTTGAATTGCCCTGCTTTGCGTGTGCAGGACATAGCTGGGCAATTTTACACATTGCTGGGTAGATACCCGTGTTGGAGCCGTACTGGAACAGCTTGGCTAGTTCTAAAGCAAATCTTCAGGCTCATTCAAGCCTTTGCTGTGTTCAGCCATTACATGTTGTCACGTGGAGTGAATCGAATTGGATGAAGACGAGCATCTGAGATTCTGTGGACCTCTGAAGGAGGCTGAGATGTAATATCCATTTGGCTCTTCTGGCTGAAGATTTTTGCGAATGCTTCAGCCTGGCCTTTTGCACTGGTATGCCGGGATCCTCCATCATAGAGGATGGGTATATCTGTGGGCCGCCTCCAGTGAGTGGCTTAATTGTCCACCACCATTCACAGCTGGATGTGGCAAGACTGCAGAGCTGAAATCTGATCAGTTGGTTGTGGGATCATCTTAGCTCAGTCTACGACATGCCGTTTGGCATGCAAGTAGTCCTATGTTGTCGCTTCACCACGTTGACACCTCATTTTTCGGTAAGTCCGCCTGCATTATTTATTGAACCAGGGATGATCCCTTCCTTGGCTTGGTGACAATTGTAGAGTGCGAGATATGCTGGCCATGAGGTTAGGGTAGAGTACAATGCGGCTGCTAATAGCCTACAGCACCACATTGATGCCCATTTCTGAGCTGCTAGATCTGTTTGAAATTTATCCAATTTAACAGGGTGGTAGCACCACACAACATGGAAGGTATCTTTAATTGGAGGGTGAAACTTGGTCTTCACAAGGACTTAGCGTTGGTCACTCCTACCAATATTGTCATAGGCAGATGCATCTGTGAAAGGGAGATTGATGAGGATGAGGTCAAGTATATTTTCCCCTCTTGTTGGTATCCTCAGCACCTGGTTGGGGCTGGTTTAGCACAGGGCTAAATCGCTGGCTTTTAAAGCAGACCAAGGCAAGCCAGCAGCACGGTTCATTTCCCGTACCAGCCTCCCCGAACAGACGCCGGAATGTGGCGACTAGGGGCTTTTCACAGAAACTTAATTTGAAGCCTACTTGTGACAATAAGCAATTTTCATTTCATTTTCACCAGTCGCAGACCCTGTCTAGCAGCTATGTCCTTTAGGACTTGGCCAGCTTGGTCAGTATTGATGCTACCAAGCCCTCCTCAATGGGCTGAAACTCCGGAACATTAAGAAAAACCAGGCCTGTCAAGTCACTTTCGTTTTGATTAAAATTTGGTGTCAAAATCCAATCTATTAATTCCTCAAAATGTATCCATCTACAATGCCAAGGCACTTTTTCCTGATCCTATTAATGTGCCATCTGCAGAAAAATGATGTTTTAAGCATTATTGTCAAATAATTTTTCTTTAACATTGCTGTAAGACATCTCACCATCTGTATAAACAGAATTTTACATGCTGCTTCTCAACTGAAATTAACATGAAATAAGCTCCACGTGTTAATGGGAGATCCAAGCTTGTATATATACTATACTTCAATGCCATGCCTGATAATGTCACTGGGTACATGAGCAGATCGCAAATCATTGTCAAGACACTCAGTTTAATGTTTAAAAAAACTGATGGAATTCAGGTAGAAGGTGGAGAATATTTTGACTTTCTTTTCTGCTTTCCCCTTATTAAGGCAGTAATGGAAATTGAGGCACTAGTTTAATTAAATCTGCAGCTAGTGGGATTGGGTAACAAATAGATGGGCTGTAACTGGATGAGTAGATCATTTTGGTTTAAAATAAAAACATCCTCTTTGTAGCATTGTTGCTGTGCCACTGCAGGAATGGCATTACCTGCAGACATGCAACCTAGCAGCAACAATGCTAGTATCGGTACACTGGGACGGTAAGAAGTTCTTGTTGTGCCTTCAGGTACCTGGTCAAAGTATTTAATTATGTATTTATTATGTATTAGAATTATGTATGCAGTGTTCATTGTGGACGTTTTGAAATCAAAGCAAGACCAGAAGTGTTCAATGCCAGGGTTCAGTCAATTTGATGATTTGTCAATAACAAATAAGTTCCACACAAACGTCTGAAGGTGCAGACTTAAGACTTGATTTTACTCAATAACCTGAAAATGTTAGCAATGTTTAACCACAGACCATTCCATTCATGGTCAATTATAAAGTTAGAGTACTTTGCTTCACATTCAACTAGTACATCTTCAAGTTACAAACATGTATTTATATAGCTCTAAGCCACTTCACAAGAGCGACAAAAGATAAATCAAAGGAACAGACAGTTAACTAGAAAATTGTGCAGAGAAATAGGACGTCGAGGGAGGGAGAGAGAGAGAGAGTGAGAGTGTTCAGGGAAGCAATTCCTGAGGCAAGGGGCGATATAGCTGCCTCTGGTGGGCTGAAGATAGTCAGGTATGCACACATGGACAAAGTTAAAGGTATGCATATATATTTCAGGTTTGTCGGGCTGGAGGAAGCGACAAATAAAGAAGGGAGAAACCACGAGGTGGATGGTGAATGGGACCTGGTGAGAGTCAATGTCTGGGTGGCAGAACTTTGAAGCGCTTCAAAGTTGTGGAGGCTGGGAGGTTAGCCAGCAAAGCATTGGAATAGTCAGTCTGGAAGAGGTTTTGTTGCATGGGTGGTTTAAAGAGATAACAAGGACACATTAGCAAACGGAAGTATTATTCAATCCAGCCATTGAACTTAAGGCTAGTTCCGGGGACATAAAAAGCTCCCAAGAAGTGCAATGGATCTTGACTTGGTTCACCAGACCTCAAATCCAATACTTGACAAATGATAATTCTTCAACTTTGGCCTAGACGACGTGTTTTGGTAGTCAACAAGACTGAATATAATTCATTCTTCAGTTCTCATTCATACATACACAGAACACAGAACAGTACAGCACAGAACAGGCCCTCGATGTTGTGCCGAGCAATGATCACCCTACTCAAACCCACGTATCCACCCTATCCCCGTAACCCAACAACCCCCCCCCCCCCCTTAACCTTACTTTTTAGGACACTACGGGCAATTTAGCATGGCCAATCCACCTAACCCGCACATCTTTGGACTGTGGGAGGAAACCAGAGCACCCGGAGGAAACCCACGCACACACGGGGAGGACGTGCAGACTCCGCACAGACAGTGACCCAGCCGGGAATTGAACCTGGGACCCTGGAGCTGTGAAGCATTTATGCTAACCACCATGCTACCATGCGGCCCCTATAAGTTTATAGCCTTGGTTCAAACATGGACAAAAAGAGGTGAAGTCAAGGGATGAGGTGAGAGTGACCGCCCTTGACATCAAGATAGCATTTGATCGAGTATGGCATCAAGGAGCCCGAACAAAATTGAAATCAATGGGAATTAAACCTTTCATTGGTTGGAGCCAGACCAACCACAAAGCAAGATATTGTGGTTGTTGGAGGTCAGTCATCTCAGCCCTGGGACATCACTGCAGGAGTTCCTCAGGGTAGTGTCCCAAGCCCATCCATCTTCAGTTGCTTCATGAATGACCTTCCTTCCATCATAAGGTCAGAAGTGAGGATGTTCGCTAATGATTGCACAATGTTCAGCAGTATTTTCAACTCCTCAGATAGTGAAGTAGTTCATGTACAAATGCAGTGAGACCTGCTCTATCCAACCTTGCGCTGACAAGTGGCAAGTAACGTTCATGTCACACAAGTGTCAGGCAATGACCACCTCCAACAAGGGAGAATCTAACCATCACCGCTTGACATTACTGAATCCCCCAGTATCAACATCCTGGGGGCTACCATTGATCAGAAACTGAACTGGACTAGCCATATTAATACTGTGGCTACAAGAGCAAGCCAAGGATTAGACATTCTGGAGCGAGTAACCTGCCTCCTGACTCCCCAAACTTTGTCAACTATCTACAAGGCACAAATCAGGAGTGTGATGGAATATTCTCCAGTTCCCTGGATGAGTGCAACCCTAACAACACTCAAGGAGCTTGACACTATCAAGGACATTAAAGTCCATTTGGTTGGCACCCTATCCATCACATTATGTGTTCATTCCCTCCATCACCGATGTACAGTAGCAGCAGTGTGTACCATCTTTAAGAATTAATGCATCAACTCACCAAGGCTCCATCAACAGCACCTTGCAATCCCCAAAACCTTGATTACCGAGAAGGACATGGGCAGCAGATCCACAGGAACACCAGTACCTACAAGTTCGCCACCACGTTTCACACTATCCTGACTTGGAAATATAAATGTTCTTGTTTTTTAATGTCGCCGGTGTTAGTGTTAAGACATCCTGGGCAAGCACACAGATCAATTCCAGTCCCACGTGTCTCGGAGTCACAACATCAGTGAATTAACCAATAATTTTAATCAAAATTCCTGAAGTCTTTGGCTGCCCAATAATTAGTCACCAGGTGTGTAAGAAGAAACACAATTACTGTTTATAAGGATAATGATGATGGAAATATGGTATTAGTGGTGGGTTGGAAGGTGCTGCCCAAGGAGACTTGGTGAGTTTCTTCAGTGCATTTTGGAGGCAATACATCGGTACATTGCTCCTGTGCATCGGTGGTGGAGGGAGTGAACGTTTGTGGAAGGGATGCCAATCAAGTGGGCTGCTTCATCCTGGATGGTGTCGCACTTCTTGATTGTTGTTGGATCTGCACTCATCCAAGCAAGTGAGGAGTATTCCATCACACTTGTGCCCTGTCGATGGTGGACAGGTTTTGGGGAGTCAGAAGATGAGTTACATGCCACAGGATGCCTAGCCTCTGGCCTGCTCTTGCATCTATAGTATTTATATGGCTACTGTAGCTCAGTTTCTGGTCAATGGTAACCTCCAGGACCTCGCACATCCCCACATGAAACTTCATCTGCAACCCTGTTGCCCACTCATGTTTTGCAGCCTCTTTGTGTTCTCCTCATGGTTTGCATTCCCACCTAACTTTATATTGTCAGCAAACTTGGATAACATGACTATGTCTCTTCATCCAGAGCATTAATGTAGATTGCAAATCACACCTGGAGCAGTGTGTGCAGTTTTGGTCTCCTTATCGAAGGAAGGATACATTTACCATAGAGGATGTGTAGTGAAGGTTCACCAGATTTATCCCAGGGATGGCAGGAGAGATTGGGCCTGTACTCACTGGAATTTGGATGAATGATAGGGGATCTAATTGGAAAGCATAAAATTCTGACAGGGCTAGACAGACTGGATGTAGGGACAAAAACAGAAAATGCTGGACAATCTCAGCAGGTCTGACAGCATCTGCGGAGTCTGGATGATCAAAGCTCGAGGGGTGTAATTTCCGCTGGCTGGGTGGGGCATCTAGAACAAGGGGTCACGGTCTCAGGATACGGGGTCGGCTATTTAGGATTGAGATGAGGAGAAATTTCTTCACTCGGGGGATGGTGAACCAGTGGAATTCTCTACCACAGAAGGCCGTGGGGGTCAAGTTACTGAATATATTTGAGGAATGGATCAATTTCTAGATGCTAAAAAGGTGTCATGGGATATTGGGAGAGCACTAAAGTATGGTACGGAGATAGAGTTTCAGTCATGGTCATGTCAAATGGCGGAGCAAGCTCAAATGGCTGAATGGCCTGCTCCTATGTTTCTATGTAAAGAGCAGAAGCCCCAGCATTGATCCTCGCGGCATTCCACTAGTCACAGCCGGCCAACTTGAAAGTGCCCCGTTTATCCCTATTCTCCACTTCCTAACCAATCCTATATCCATGCTAACTCCAGGAACCCTAACCTTATGCAATATCCTTTGTAGCCTCATACTTACTTATTCTCTGTAACATTATACACCGCCTCTTTTAATCTAATCCTCTTTAATAAGCCATGGCTGGATCTTTCTTGCCGAGTTTAATTTAATGGTATGTATCTTTGTTGAATATTTTGAATTGTTTCTTCAAGTGTTTCCCATTATTTATTTACCGCCATCACTTTTAGTCTATTTAACCAATCAACCTTAGCCAGCTTTCCCCTCATAGCTATGTAATGTAATTAGGCTTAGTTTGAGATAGTTTGTTATTGGACTATGTAGCTTTTGAACATAATATGGATTTCATTTAGTACTAGATATTTTACTATGATATTAATTAACAGTGCCTCATCGCACAATACAAGATCTAAAAGAGCTTTATCCCTGGTTGGTTACACAACATATAGCTACAGGAAACTGTCACAAAAGCATTCTACTAACTCAGTGCCACACTACTTTTGCCAATTTGATTGGTCCAATCTTTATGAAGATTAAAGTCCACAAATATTGCCATTGTTACAACCTCCAACAATTTGTTTAATGCTTTGTCCAATATATAATCACTGTTTGGGGATCTATAAATTAATCGCATTAGTGTTTTCTGACCCTGTGATAAGTAGTGGCAAACAGTGAATATGATTTAATTTATTGTCACATGTACCGAAGTACAGTGAAAAGTATTTTTCTGCAGCCAAGGGAACGTACACAGAGCAAAAGGAGGCCATTCGGCCCATCGAGTCTGCACCGACCCACACAAGCCCTCACTTCCACCATATCCCCCTAACCCAATAACTCCTCCTAACCTTTTTGGACACTTCGGGCAATTTAGCATGGCCAATACACCTAACCTGCACATCTTTGGACTGTGGGAGGAAACCGGAGCACCCGGAGGAAACCCACGCAGACACGGGGAGAATGTGCAGACTCCACACAGACAGTGACCCATCGTTGAATTGAACCTGGGACTCTGGTGCTGTGAAGCCACAGTGCTGACCACTATGCTACCATGCTGTCCATACTGGTTTAGCACAGAGCTCTGTGCTGGTTTAGCACAGAGCTAAATCGCTGGCTTTTAAAGCAGATCAAGGCAGGCCAGCAGCACGGTTCAATTCCCGTACCAGCCTCCCCGAACAGGCGCCGGAATGTGGCGACCAGGGGCTTTTCACAGTAAAATCATTTGAAGCCTACTTGTGACAATAAGTAATTTTCATTTCATTAATCCCACACAGGGGCTGGTTTAGCTCACCAGGCTAAATCACTGGCTTTTAAAGCAGACCAAGCAGGCCAGCAGCACGGTTCGATTCCCGTACCAGCCTCCCGGACAGGCGCCGGAATGTGGCGACTAGGGGCTTTTCACAGTATCTTCATTGAAGCCTACTCGTGACAATAACCGATTTTAATTTTCATTTCATTTCATACTATGTACACAGTAGACAAAAAAAATCAACAGAGTACATTGCCAAATGGTGCATCGACAAACAGTGATTGGTTACAGTGCGGAACAAGGGGCCAAACAAAGCAATTACATGAGCAAGAGTAGCATAGGGCCTCGTGAATAGTGTTCTTACAGGGAACAGATCAGTATGAGGGAGAGTCGTTGAGGGGTCTAGTAGCTGTGGGGAAGGAGCTGTTCTTATGTCTGGACATGCGGGACTTCAGACTTCTGTATCTTCTGCCTGATGGAAGGGTATGGAAGAAGGCTGGGTGGGATGGGTCTCTGATAATGCTGTCTGCCTTTCTGAGGCAGCGGGAGGTGTATACAGAATCAATGTGGGGGTGGCAAGCTTGTATGATGCATTGGGCTGACTTCAGTACACTCTGCAGTTTCTTGCAATCTTGGGCCGAGCAGTTGCCGTACCCAAGCTGTGATGCAGCCGGATAGGATGCTCTCTATGGCACATCTGTAGAGGCTTGATAGAGCCGATGTAGACATGCCAAATTTCTTTAGCTTCCGTAGAAAGTAGAGACAGTGTTGGGCTTTCTTGACTTTTGCATCAACATGAGTGGACAAGGACAGACTGTTGGTGATGGTGACCCCCAGGAACTGAAAGCTATCGACCACCTCCACTTCGGAGCCGTTGATGCGGGCGGGGGGAGGGGGGGGGGGGGGGGGGGGGGGGGGGGGTCGGTACACCATGTAACCAGGTGATCTATCTCCCTTCTGTAGTCTGATTCTTCGTTGTTTGAGATACGTCCCACCACAGTCGTATCATCCGCAAACTTATAGATTGAATTGGAGTTAAATCTTGCCACACAGTCGTGTGTGTATGGGGAGTACGGTAGAGGACTGAGCGCACATCCTTGCTGGTGTGGAGGACTATTGTGGAGAAGGTGCTGTTGTCTATCCTGACAGATTGCGGTCCGTTGGTGAGGAAGTCAAGGATCCAGCTGCACAGGGAGAGGTCAAGTCACAGATGGCAGAGTTTGGTTGTAAGTCTTGTCGTGATAATGGTGTTGAAGGTGGAGCTGTAGTCTATGAACAGTAGTCTCACGCAGGTGCCCTTGTTGTCAAGATGTTCTAGACTTAATTGTAGAGTCATCTGTAGCATCTGCTGTGGACCGGTTGCAGTGATAGGTGAACTGCAATGGATCTAGACCATCTGGGAGGCTGGCGTTGATCTGTCTAGAGGCATCGAGTAAAATGCAGGAGGATTCACCAGGATGTTGCCTGGTATGGAGGGTACTAGCTACGAAGAAAGGTTGAGTAGATTAGGATTGTTTTCGCTGGAAAGACGGAGGTTGAGGGGGGACCTGATTGAGGTCTACAAAGTTATGAGAGGTATGGACAGGGTGGATAGCAACAAGCTTTTTCCCAAGAGTGAGGGTATCAATTACAAGGGGTCACGATTTCAACGTGAGAGGGGGAAAGTTTAAGGGAGACGTGCGTGGAAAGCTTTTACGCAGAGGGTGGTGGGTGCCTGGAACACTTTGCCAGCGGAGGTGGTAGAGGCGGGCATGATAGCATCATTTAAGATGCATCTAGACAGATATATGAACGGGCGGGGAACAGAGGGAAGTAGATCCTTGGAAAATAGGCGACAGGTTTAGATAAAGGATCTGGATCAGCGCAGGCTGGGAGGGCTGTTCCTGTGCTGTAATTTTCTTTGTTCTTTGATATGCTGAACCTTTATAAACCTCTCACTTATCCAACTAGAGTGTTGCATCCAAATTTGGTCACCACACTTTTGGAAGGATGTCAAAGTCCTTGAGATGGTGCAAAGTACAATTCCAGGGTCAGGGGATTTTAGATACAAGGTTAGATTGAAAAGGGTGGGGTTATTCTCCTAGAAGCAGAGGTGATTGAGCGGAAATTTGATATAAAGGTGTGAAAGATTATGATAGGAATGGATATGGTAGACAAAATTAAACCCCGTTTAGCTGATGTACAAGGACTAAGGGACACTGATGTAAGGTTTGGAAGAAAAGGGCATATTAAAGAGTTTTGTGAAGATGAGGTCATGTCTCACTAACTTGAACGAATTTTTTGAGGAAATGGTGATGATTGAGGGTGGTAGGGTAGTGGATGTTGTCTACATGGGACTTCAGCCAGCCCTTTGGCAGGCTCATGGCAGACTGGTAAAGAAGGTGAAGTTGCACGGGATCAATGGTGAGCTGGCAAGATGGATACAGAATTGGCTTGGTCATAGAAGACAGAGTGTAGCAGTGGAAGGGAATCAAGTATAAAAATTAGCAAGTCATGCTGCAGTTGTAAGAACCTTAGTTCGGCCACACTTGGGATATAGTGTTCAATTCTGGTCACCAAACTACCAGAAGGATGTGGAGGCTTTGGAGAGCGTGCAGAAGAGATTTACCAGGATGTTGCCTGGTATGGAGGGCATTAGCTAGGAGGAGATTTGATTTGATTTATTATTGTCACATGTATTAGTATACAGTGATAAATATTGTTTCTTGCATGCTGTACAAACAATGCATACCAGGAAGGAAGGAAGGAAGGGGAGACTGCAGAATATAATGTTACAGTTATAGCAAGGTGTAGAGAAAAGATCAACTTAATACGAGTTGGTCCATTCAAAAGTCTGATGGCAGTAGGGAAGAAGCTGCTCTCGAGTCGGTTGGTATGTGACCTCAAACTTTGGTATCTTTTTCCTGACGGAAGAAGGTGGAAGAGAGTATCCGGGGTGCATGGGGTCCTTAATTATGCCGGCTGCCTTTCTGAGGCAGCGGGAATTATAGATAGAGTCAATGGATTGGAGGCTGGTTTGCGTGATGGACTGGGCGACATTCCAGACCTTTTGTAGTTTCCTGCAGTCTTGGGCAGAGCAGGCTCCATACCAAGCTGTGATACAACTAGAAAGAATGCTTTCAATGGTGCATCTGTAGAAGTTGGTGAAGGTCGTAGCTGACATGCCAAATTTCCTTAGTCTTCCGAGAAAGGAGAGGTTGGATGAACTCGATTTGCTCTCACTGGAATGAAGGAGGTTGAGGAGCGACCTGACAGAAGTCTACAAAATGATAAAGGGCATGGAAAGAGTGGATAGTCAGAAGCTTTTTCCCAGGCAGGATGAGTTAATCACTAGGGTACATACTAGGATGAGTAGGTTCTTTGGGTGTGAGGATAGGTGCACCAGATGTTCGGGGAGTCCAGCAAACCACGCCCATATGTTCTGGGCATGCCCAGCACTGGAAGAATTCTGGAAGGGGGTGGCGGGGACGGTGTCGAGGGTGGTTGGATCCAGGGTCAAACCAGGGTGGGGACTCGCGATTTTTGGAGTTGCGGTAGAGCCGGGAGTGCAGGAGGCAAAAGAGGCCGGTGTCCTGGCCTTTGCGTCCCTAGTAGCCCGACAAAGAATTCTGCTACAGTGGAAGGATGCAAGGCCCCCAAATGTGGAGACCTGGATCAGTGACATGGCGGGATTTATAAAACTGGAAAGTGTGAAATTTGCCCTGAGAGGATCAATACAAGGGTTCTATAAACGATGGCAGCCTTTTCTGGACTTCCTGGCGCAAAGATAGGTAACTTGGTCAATAGCAGCAGCAACCCGGGGTGGGGGGGGTGTTCCTTATTGTAGTTTCTATTCTGTAACTTTATATTGTGTTAATTTGCGTTGTTGTTAAAATGCTGTGTTGTGCATGGGGGTGGGGCGAATGTTTATGATTGTTAATATTATTGTTATTTTTGGTATTTTACTATGGTGCATTATTGTTGTATAAATTCAACATTTTTCAATAAAAATTATTTTTTTTAAAAAAACATATTAATGAGGCGATACCGGGCGATCCCCAGGCACAAAAGAAACAAGTTAACACTAATTGATACATTCAATGGAAGGCCAGACTTTTCGGCGCCAAAGAAGCCCAAAACAATAAGTCCCAAGAACCGCCCCAGTGATCGAGATACTGCCCCGTTATTGGGGAATTCAAATCAATCGATTGGGAAGAGACCCAATCGATCAAGAGAGTATAGAGGGTCCGCCCAGGTGGGCGCAAGACCCTGAGAGGAGTACAAGACAGAGACCGCGACCCCAGCTCTCTCTCTCTGCCAGCCTCTCCTTGACCAGCCAGCCCTCCCAACAGAACACCGTTGCAGCAGAAGAACCGTGAGGAGGAGAGGTCTGGACAGCAGCCGCCAACAAGTAAGTCACAACGCACGCTACGAGAGTAGACATTCCTGACCGCCTGTAGTCCATAACTACTGGAAGCCTGCGGACCCAGGACAAAGCTGGAAGCCGTTGTTCCCTGATCCAGCAGTCCCCTTATCCAGGTAAGTATTTGGCCTATTAGTGGTAGGATTAGCCTAGTCTTATAGTTTTATATGCATGATTAGATTACTGTAATATAATAAACGTGTCTTGTTTGAACTTACTAATTGGTGTATGGTTTTATTGCTTTGAACTTGACCTTGAAACTTGTGGCGGTATCTTAATGATACCTGGCGACTCCAAAGCTAAGGAATGAAACAGAGCCAAATTGAGTGTTAAGCACACTCATCCAGAACGAGCAACAGGAGGAGCACCGAGTGTCGCTTTATGCAGATGACTTGCTGCTGTATGTAGCAGACCCGGTGGGGGGAATGCCGGAGGTGATGGAGAATCTTGCTGAGTTTGGGAGTTTCTCGGGCTATAAGTTGAACGTGGGCAAGAGTGAGCTGTTTGTTGTACACCCGGGAGATCAGGAGGAGGGGATTGGTGGGCTCCCGCTAAAAAGGGCAGTGAGGAGTTTTAGGTACCTGGGGGTTCAAGTGGCTAGGAGTTGGGGGACTTTGCATAAGCTTAATTTTACTAGGTTGGTGGAGCAGATGGAGGAGGAGTTTAAAAGGTGGGACATGCTGCCGCTGTCTTTGGCGGGTAGAGTACAGTCCGTTAAAATGACGGTGCTCCCGAGGTTTTTGTTTTTGTTTCAGTGCCTCCCCATTTTCATTCAGAGGGCCTTTTTTAAGAGGGTGAAGAGCAGCATCATGGGATTTGTTTGGGTGCACGGGACTCCGAGGGTGATGAGGGTCTTTTTGGAGCGGGGCAGGGATAGAGGGGGGCTGGCGCTGCCCAACCTCTCTGGGTACTATTGGGCAGCTAATGTCTCGATGATACGCAAGTGGGTAATGGATGGGGAGGGGGCAGCATGGAAACGGATGGAGATGGCGTCCTGTGGAGGCACAAGCCTGAAGGCACTGGTAATGGCGCCATTGCCGCTCCCTCCAACGAGGTACACTACGAGCCCGGTGGTGGCGGCTACCCTCAAGATTTGGGGGCAGTGGAGGCGACACAGGGGGGAAGTGGGGGGCTCGGTGGAGGCCCCGCTGCGGGGGAACCACCGGTTTGTCCCAGGGAACATTGTTGGCAGGTTCCTGGGGTGGCACAGGGCAGGCATAAGGAAGTTGGGAGATCTGTTCATTGACGGGAGGTTTGCGAGCCTGGGTGAGCTGGAGGAGAAGTTTGAGCTCCCCCCCCCCCGGGAATATGTTCAGGTACCTTCAGGTCAAGGCGTTTGCTAGGCAGCAGGTGGAGGGGTTCCCTTCGCTGCCCGCGGGGGTTGAGGGATAGGGTGCTTTCGGGGGTGTGGGTTGGGGATGGGAAGGTGTCTGACATCTACCAGGTGATGCAGGAGGTGGAGGAGGCGTCGGTAGAGGAGCTGAAGGCTAAGTGGGAAATGGGGCAGCATGGTAGCATGGTGGTTAGCATAAATGCTTCACAGCTCCAGGGTCCCAGGTTCGGTTCCCGGCTGGGTCACTGTCTGTGTGGAGTCTGCACATCCTCCCCGTGTGTGCGTGGGTTTCCTCCGGGTGCTCCGGTTTCCTCCCACAGTCCAAAGATGTGCGGGTTAGGTGGATTTGCCATGCTAAATTGCCCGTAGTGTCCTAAAAAGTAAGGTTAAGGGGTGGGGGGTTGTTGGGTTACAGGTATAGGGTGGATACGTGGGTTTGAGTAGGGTGATCATGGCTCGGCACAACATCGAGGGCCGAAGGGCCTGTTCTGTGCTGTACTGTTCTATGTTCTATGAAGCTGGGGGAGCAGATTGAGGAGGGAACATGGGCGGACGCCCTGGAGGGTGAATTCCTCCTCTTCATGTGCAAGGCTTAGCCTCATCCAGTTCAAGGTACTGCACAGGGCTCATATGTCCGGGACGAGGATGAGCAGGTTTTCTGGGGGTGAGGACAGGTGCATTAGGTGTTCGGGGAGCCCAGCGAACCATGCCGATATGTTTTGGGCATGCCCGGCACTGGGGGAGTTCTGGCAGGGGGTGGCCAGGACGGTGTCGAGGGTGATAGGGTCCAGGGTCAAGCCAGGCTGGGGACTCGCAATATTTGGGGTTGTGGTGGAGCCGGGAGTGCAGGAGGCGAAAGAGGCCGGTGTTTTGGCCTTTGCGTCCCTAGTAGCCCGGCGGAGGATCTTGTTGCAATGGAAAGATGCGAGACCCCCAAGCGTGGAGACCTGGATCAATGACATTATATGTGTTCATTATATGCGTTGTTGTGGGTGCCGGGGGGGTGTTTATTATTGTTATTGTTATTATTATTATTGTTCTGTTGTTAAACATTTTTCAAAAATCTCAATAAAAATTATTTTTAAAAAAAAAGAATATAGACAGTGAATGACAAAAAGCTAGAAAGATCTGGCAGTCCCAACAAAAATCAGATAACTAATTCATCCAGCAAACTCCACAGCCACATTAGAACACACAACAGTCAACTTCCCATACCAGCCTCCCCGAACAGGTGCTGGAATGTGAAATGAAAAATGAAAATCGCTTATTGTCACGAGTAGGCTTCAATGAAGTTACTGTGAAAAGCCCCTAGTCGCCACATTCCGGCGCCTGTTCGGGGAGGCTGGTACGGGAATTGAACCGTGCTGCTGGCCTGCCTTGGTCTGCTTTAACAGCCAGCGATTTAGCCCAGTGTACTAAACCAGCCCCAGAATGTGGTGACTAGGAGCTTTTCACAGTAACTTCATTAAAGCCTACTCGTGACAATAAGTGATTTTTATTTCATTTTCATTTCTACACATGCAAGAAACAAGAAATCGACAATGAAGGGCAGATTAATGGGGAGGTAACTGACCAGAGTGTATTTGTCCTGCTTTTTCTGGTAAATTTCCACATTCTCAGGTGGATGTCATTGCTCCAGCTGTACTGGAACAGGTTGACTAGGAGGTGCAGACCTGACTAGAGTTCCAAACAAAAGACTTCAGGGATGTTGTTCGGGCCAAACGTATAGACTGTGCACACAGCCTTTTGTTAAAAGTTGAGCCCATGGCCATCCAGCAATTGTAAGCTCCTCAGTGACTGCAACAACATTGGAACAAATCACTTCACTACAAGACCAACAATCTTACAGGTAATCAGGGAACATAACTGTTTGCCAAAGCCCCCACTCAATAGCTTTTAATCTTCTAGTGGAAGAGCTTGCAGCATGTATTCTTCGAAGATCATCAAGAAAGAGGTAGGCTATTCAGCCCATCAAGCCTGCTCTGCCATCCTTCCAAGGAGTGGCCGATGAGTGCGAGGAGTGTGGACAAGGGCCAGCGAATCACTCACACACGTTCTGGGCTTGTGAGAATCTGGACAGGTTCTGAGAAGCAGTGTTTGGGACGCTATCTAAAATTATGGGGGTGGAGGCCAGACCGGACCCAATGGTGGCGTTCTTTGGATGTGCCAGAGCTGCTGGAGGGGGGAGGGGCCCGACATTGTGGCTTTCACCTCTTCAATTGCTCGCCGAAGGACCTGGTTGAATTGGAGGTTGGAAACGCGTGCTGGGGAGGCGGCCTGGCTGGGCGATTTTCTCCGGTTGGAAAATATTAAATTTGAGTTGAGGGGGTCGGCGGAGGGCTTCACGACACAATGGGGATGGTTCATGACAATGTTTGAGGAATTGTTCGTCGGGGTGGGGGGGGGGGGGGGGAATAGGGGGAAAAAATTGTACAAATTGTGGACTGGGAGTTTGTGGCGTGTGTTTTTGTATATGTTGCGATTTTGTTTTACACATGTTTGGAATAAAATACACTTTTACAAAAACGTGCTCTGCCATCCAACAAGATCATGGCCTCAACTCCACTTTCATGCCTGCCGCTATACTGTCAACTCCGTTATAGATCAAAAATCTAACTCAGCCAAGAATAGATTTAATCTCCATTGCTCACCATGGAAGAGAATTCCAAATACAAATAACCACCAGAGAGGAAATTCCTCCATGGCTCTCCTAAATGGGAGACCACGTTTTTTTTAAACAATGTCCCACGGTGCTAGGTTTGCCCACGAGGGGAAACATCCTTTCAGCACCTACCCTGTCAAGTCCCCTCAGAATCTTCAATAAGATTACTGCTCATTATTCTAAACACTATTGAACATAGGTCCAATCTGCTCAACCTCTCCCTGTTCAGTCTCTCATTTTGAGGCAAACCTCTCATCCAAATCAGGCATGATTTGTGAATAAAGAACAAAGAAAAGTACAGCACAGGAACAGGCCCTTCGGCCTCCAAGCCTGCACCGACCATGCTGCCCATCTAAACTAAAATCTTCTGCACTACCGGGGTTCGTATCCCTCTATTCCCATCCTATTCATGTATTTGTCAAGATGCCCTTTAAAATGTCACTATCATCCCTGCTCCAACACCTCCTCCGGCAGCGAGCTCCAGGCACCCACCACCCTCTGTGTAAAAAAAAACTTGCCTCGTACATCTCCTCTAAACCTTGCCCCTCGCACCTTAAATCTATGCCTCCTAGTAATTGACCCTTCTACCCTGCGAAAAAGTCTCTGACTATCCACCCTATCTATGCCCCTTCTATTTTTTCTGAACTGTCAATTTATGAACCTTCTCTGAACTGCTTCCAATGCAAATATGCCTAACACCGCCCCACAGCCCCCTTAAGCAAGGTGACGAAGACTGTACGCAGTTATGTACGTAGCTGCATACAAACCCAATGATATCTTGCAAAGGCAGTTTTGATGGCACTTCTTAGCAGTGCTGCACTCTGGATGAGACGCAAACCCAAAGCCTCACTGCTCTCAAGTAAATGTAAAACGGTTCCGGCATTATTCAAAGAACAGAGAACAACTTGCATTTATATAGCACCTTTAATGTACTAAAACATCCCAAAATGCTTCACAGGAACAAAGTAAAACACTGAGCCACATAAGGAGATATTGGTCAGATGAGCAAAAGCTTGAGGCAAGGAGGTGTAGGAAGGGTACTCCAGAACTTGGAGCCGAGGCAGCTGAAGACACAGCTGTAAATGATGGTGCAACTAAAAACCAGGGATGCTCAAGAGGTCAGAATTAAAGGACTACATATCTCGGAGGGCTCTGGGGCTGGAGGGCCGAGACCATGGCGGGAATTGGAAACAAGGAAAAGATCTTAAAAATCAAGACATCGCTTGACCGGGAACCAGTGTAAGTCATTGGGCACAGGGGCAAAGAGTGAATGAAAACGTGGGCCGCAGAGTTTCGATTGATTTTAAGTTTGTGGGGGGTAGAAAGTGAGAGGACAGCCAGGGGCACATTGGTGCAGCCGACTCGAAATTGTTAGTGGGATCTTGTTGTGCATCAGTTAGCTGCCAAATTTCCCACATTACAAGGGTCCCCACACTTCAAAAAAATAGTAAGAAGTCTTACAACATCAGGCTAAAGTCCAACATGTTTGTTTCAAACACTAGCTTTCAGAGCACTGCTCCTTCCTCAGGTCTGAGGAAGGAGCAGTTCTCCGAAAGCTAGTGTTTGAAACAAACATGTTGGACTTTAACCTGGTGTTGTAAGACTTCTTACTGTGCTCACCCCAGTCCAACGCCGGCATCTCCACTTCAAAAAAATACTTCGACTGAAAAATGTTTTGGAACATCCGGAAATATGAAAAGCACGAAAGAAATTCTAGTGAGTCTTTTTCCTCCTCATTTAGGTTTGAGCTTCATCTTCTACTCCTAAGCTTTAAAGCTAAACAATGAGGTTCGATAAATCTTTTAAATAACAAGAACTCATCAAGTATCCTCAGACAGCACCTTCAAAACCCACGGCTGCCAATATCAAGAAGAATAAGGGCAGCAGACACATGGGAACACCAACACCTGGAAATTTCCCTCCAAGCCACTCACCATCCTGGCTTGGAAATATATCTCCATTCCTGCACTGTCGCTGGGTCACGCCCTCCCTAACGGCACGGTGAGTGTACCTACATCACATGAACTACTGCGATTCAAGGCAGCAGTTCACCATCACCTTCTCAAAGGCAATTAGGGATGGTAATAAATGTTGGCCCGGGCAGCGAAACCCACATCCTCTGAATGAATGAAGAATAAATAATTGCAGTTGCGCTGAGAAACAGGAATCTATTAAAATGCAAATTCAGCATTTACAGTCTTTCCTTTCTATCAAAGTGCTAATTAAAACCAAAGCGCAGGGGCTTTGCACATAAAGGACACAAACCTGCACAGAAGAGTAAAGAATAGTTCAGAAATGGGAGGGGTCAGGCAGGGAAAAGGCAAGTGAGATTAAAATGGGTTTGGAGAGCATTTAAAACAGACTGAGGAGGCACTACTTCTCAGAGAGCGATGAACTTGTGGAACTCGCTGCCCCATAGTGAGGTGGAGTCCGAATCATCCCATTCAGCCTACTGAATCCATACAGGCTCTCGACAAAAGCAATTTAGCTAGTCGTACTGACCCGCTCTTTCCTCATACCCCTGTAAAGTTTTACTCTTCTATTTTTATCCCATTCCCTTTTGAAAGCTCCAATTGAATCTGCCTCCAACACACTCTCAGACAGTGCATTCCAGATTCTAACCACTCGCTTCTCTCATGCCGTCTTTGGTCCTTTTGCTGTTCCAGTGTCCTCTTCATCCCAGTTCTTCCACCAAAAGGAACCATTTTTCTCTCATCAGACACCTCGTGATTTTCAGCACTTTATCAAATCTCCTTTCAAGCTTCTCTTCTCCAAGAAAAAATGCAGCTTCTCCCATTTATCCATGCTGCGGTGCCTTGATGAGGATAGTGCAGTTGATGTTGTGCAAATGAACTTTCGAAAAGTGTTTGATAAAGCATTATGTAATAGGCTTATTACCAAGTCAATATTATAAAAAGGGTGGAAGCAGTGTGGATACCCAATTAGGGGAGGTAGCATAGTGGTTAGCACTGTTGTTTCACAACGCTAGGGTCGATTCTTGGCTTGGGTCACTGTGCAGAGTCTGCACGTTCCCCCGTGTCTGAGTGGGTTTCCTCCGGGTGCTCCGGTTTCCTCCTACAAGTCCCGAAAGATGTGCTGATAGGGACCTGTGTAACTGTACAGGCGCCGGAGTGTGGCGACTAGGGGATTTTCACAGTAACTTCATTGCAGTGTTAATGCAAGTCTACTTGTCACAATAAAGATGATGATGAAGATGGGATGGCTTTACTGCACCTCACCTGACAGCATGGAAAAAAACACACAGATTTTGATTCAAGCAAGGGACAGATCGAAGGGAGGGGGAAGAGAGAGAGAGAGAGAGAGAGAGATAGAGAGATAGAGAGATTGGAATCCAGTATATTAAAAAAAAAATCGCAACATAGAAATGATTAAATTTAAAAGCTTCAAGACAAAAAAATTGCAATTATTTTTTAACTCCATTTATAGAGCCACTTTAAACTTCTATTCCACTCTCTCCCAATTGCAGTGTAATGTTTTTTAGACCTAGATTGGAGATGCAACCTATTTCTACCATTCATCAACCCGGTTCAAAAGCAGCCAGATACCAGGGGAGGACTGTATGTATCATCCTGGGATGACTTTTCCCTCAGATTTTCCCTCTCTATCCTTATGGCCTGGTTCGAGAATACCGGCCTTGTATTTCCCAAATGTCAAATTTGTGAGCTGGTCTCCTGCACATCGCACAGTGTGACTCCCTACCAAAACCACGTTTATATATCCCAGCAACTCCACCCTATCCTCACAAAAAATCTTCACTTAAATGCATTACGGAAAATTAAACAATTAGACACTTACTCGAAAATTTGGTTTACCATTGACATATCACATATATAAAAAGAATTAAACAGCTTCCTTCTCTGAATTTTTTTTATTTTTAAAAAGAGTAAAAAGAATACAAGGGCTTGAAATAATGGATGTAGCACAAAATCCTGTGCCTGCAGTCACAGCACTATGCAATATTCAGGGCTGAAATCACTGCCACACTATTGCAATCTGTTACATCTGCCCGAGACTGATTACAGCAATCTTGAAAAAACAAAAATCCATCAACTGCTAATCAGTTTTCCATTTACAGTATTTACAGATTGAAAATACTTTACCAGGGTGCGCAGCTGAGATGCCACATCTCATTTACTGGGTGGTGACAGCATGGAGCTCTTCCAGAGAGCAGGCACGCATGCATACTGCCCACATTCACACAAAAGGTGGTTATGGAGCTGCACAATCCTAAAACCTGTGCGCTTGTCAAGTACCATAAAATGCAGTACACACATCGCATACTTATATACAAAACATCCTTTAGAAGAACAATTCAACAGCCGGGATTTTTCAGTTTAAACCTACATCAGTATACTGGATAGATGATGCCTGAAATAGTGGGACAAACTGCTGGGATTTAAAAGGAGGGACTATGCACTTGTAGGAATGATAAAGAAATAGCACTACATATGCAGGTTATGGTCAGGAAGGGGAAATTAATTGGTGTGTTTCTTTTTTGTAATAATTTAAAAAGATCAGGAAATTCACAAAAATAATAGCGCAGTCTCCACTATTTGCACTCATACAGTCAGCAAATGCTTCAACGTCAGGAATAATCCGAATGGACCACCCGAGTGGCACTAGGCCAACCCAAAACACAATCACCAGTGTCGCCTCAGGAGGAGAGTATCACTGACTCACCACTTCACAGATGAGCTTGTCCAAACTAACATGCAAAAAAATAAGCCAAACTAAATCATGAGCATCTCCGGCAGTATATCCCTTAGTACCGCACTTAAGTACCAGCCTGGATTACATACTCCACAAATTCTGGAGTGGGGCTTGAACTATCAATTTCCAAGCAACATAATACGATAACAGAGACAAACTGACTGAATTCACAGTGGAATTTGAACTCGGCTCCTCTGGGGTTTCAGTTCAATACGGATAGTCAGCAGGCGGTCATGCCAAATCGCAGCACAGTTATACATACAGTCAAGTTTCCTTGACCCTGTCCTAATGGGCATGTCTCTATTTCAATTTCAGCAGATTCAATGCCACTTCAGTTTCCCACACTAGTCAACAAAAGAAACATTATTCAACAGTCGGAACCCATTTTGCTCCAAAGAGCCTGGAGTGGTGACACCAAAGCAATCTGTTCTAACCCCAAACTTCTCAACATCTTTTCGCGAGTGTTTGATTTATCTTTATATAAAGAATCCTGTGCCAAGCACCCAAAACTTACATACAGATGTTTTACTTCAGTCGATCAAAATACAATCATTTCCCAGTGCTTTTGCTCAATAACCGGACATCTCCCAAAGACCAACAGGCAGGAATTGATCAGCATCTGCAACTGAAGAAACCTCCAGTTACGTACCCTCAGGATTTGCCCACCACAGGGAAAGCTTAGGCAGTCGTCATAAACAAATTTACAGCTAATGTCACAACTATGCTCCAGAATTCTGTAAGCTATCCCTCAGGAGTGCAGCTGATCTGGTTTCAATAGTCACTGTTCTTCACATGAGCGACAGCAAGTACAGCCCACATGAGCGACAGCAAGTACAGCCAGAGTGCATCATAATCTTTTGGTGTAAAAAAAAAGTACTTATTTTCCGACTTCAGGCATAGACCCATATTTTAAAATCATGATCCATCTCCTCTTAAATCCTTCATTAACTTTGAACACTCCTCCTGGATTCCAGCTTTCATTTATTACTCCAGAATATAGTGCGCTTCACATTTGAATACTCAAGTTATGTTGCACCTATTCCAGGTCTCTAATAGAGTGCTCAAGACTGCACAATAGGCTAACTGTGCTTTAACAAATCTCTCGCACCTTTTATACTCCGCTTTTCCCCCATGGCATTTTTCATCCACACTTCCTCCACTCCTTTATGTGAATTATACCATTCCAGGCACATTTCTGCTGAACTCTTTATCCCCTCCACAGAACCAAGAGGTAATATTTCACATTTATCCATAAATGTTTAGGGAGGTGTGACAAAATATTAAGAATATGAGAAATTAACTGACAGACTGAAAATGGTAAGCAGTAAAGCCCTGGTAGATTGCGCATTAAAGTACTTATCGAAGAATCTAGTGAAGTAGGCAGCATCAGATATCAGAAGACATACACTCTGCAGGTAAACCGTCATAATACCGAGACAGGTGGATTTCCCAAGTTATCCTCCTGCTGGAATGTGGAGCAGTTTCCAACATACAAGATTAAAAAAAAAAAATTAGACCAATTTGCATATCCCTTCCGTTACCACATTGCTATTCGAGAGAGTTTGCTGCGTACAATAAAAAGAAAAATCACAACATTGGCTGCAAAGCATTTTGAAAGGTCTGGTGGTTGTGGTGCACCATAATAATAATCTTATATTGTCACAAGTAGGTTTACATTAACACTGCAATGACGTTAAAAGTGAAACGCCCCTAGTCGCCACACTCCAGCATCTGTTTGCATACACAGAGGGAGAATTCAGAATGCCCAAATTACCTAACAGGCAAGTCTTTCAGGACCTGTGGGAGGAAACTGGAGTACTCGGATGCTAACCACGATGTGCCTTCCTATTTTTGCTGCCAAAGTGGATAACCTCACATTTATCCACATTATACTGCATCTGCCATGCATACATGCCCATTCGCTCAGCTTGTCCAAAACCTGCTGATGCATCTCTACATCCTCCTCACAGCTCACCCAACTTTGTATCAGCTGCAAATCTGGAGAAAATACATTTAGCTCCCTCGTCCAAATCATTAATATATAATGTGAACAGTTGGGGCCATAGCACATATCCCTGCTCTACCCCACTAGTCACTGCCTGCCAATCGGAAAAAGGCCCATTTATTCCACCTGTTTGTATCCTGCTGGCTAACCAGTTTTCTATCCATCTCGAGACACTACCCACAATCCCATGTGCTTTAGCTTTATATAGTAACCTGCTATGTGAAACCTTGTCGACAGCCTTCTGGAAGTCTATATAAAACACATCCACCATTCTCCCTAGTCAACTCTGCCAGTTACATCTTCAAAGAATTCCAGTAGATTTGCCCAGCATGATTTCAATTTCGTATATCCCTGCTGACTTTCCCTGATTATACCACTGCTTTCAAAATACTGTGCTATGGAATCCTTGATGATGGACTCTAGCAAATTCCCCACTACTGACGTTAGGCTCCCTGGTTTATAGTTCCCTCTACCTCCTCTTTTCGAATACTGTTCAGTTTGGTGACGACTAGCTTCAGGGTGAATTCTGTGATCTTGCGACTCTCCTCTGGTGGTCCCAAGCCTTCAGAATTAAAGATGTAAACAGCGGAGTTGGTTCTTCTTCCTCAGGTGGTAGTGCTGGGTTGAATTTTTAAATAAATTTCTGCAGCATGGCAATCCCCGGCTGGTCAGCAAATTGGGATGAAGCCTCGTCACCAGGTGGGTTAGAGAGAGAGGGTAGTAGGAGGGGCCACACTTGCTCTTCTCTCTCAGAATCTCAGTTAACTGCCCCCAGTTCTGCAGAGAAAACATGGGCTTAAAACATACAAAGGGTTGGCTTGTCAAGTTCCCTCGCCAACTGTCCAGGGGATTCAAATAAGCTCAATGCCCATGTTCCAAGGGTTATCTGATTAGATTGTGCCTGGAAATCCCTTTTAGTCAGAGTCCGCTGTCCAGGCTTACTGTATCATCTCCAACAGTTGAATACCTCTGGTGATTGCCATAATGCCATTTAATGGGACAGGAGCGATGGAACCGTCACATTCTCCAGTAGGTCTTATCTTTGGTGCACTTTGGAGGCATGCTGTCCGAATTCCAGTGAATTGGCATGTGAATGTACAACACGGCAAATTGGGGTTAGCCGTCTTGTGCTGCGAGTGACTTTTGTGTCTGTTTTTAAAAGTTCAGTTCATATTTCCAGCCATTTGATTAAAAATCATGTTTTTTTTTAAAACATAAAGCACATCTTCAGGCACAATCAAATTGAATGGTGGGATCGGCTGCAGTGACTGAATGGCTTACTCCTGCTCCTAATTTTAAGGTGATTGGAGGAAGGTATAGGGAAGATGTCAGAGGTCGGTTCTTTACACAGAGAGTGATGGGTGTGTGGAATGCAGTGCCAGCAGAGGTGGTGGAGTCAGAATCATTGGGGACATTTAAGCGACTCTTGGACAGGCACATGGACAGCAGTAAATTGAAGGGGTGTAGGTTAGGTTGACCTTAGATTAGGATAAATGGTCGGCACAACATCATGGGCTGAAGAGCCTATACTGTGCTGTTCTATGTCCTAATATTGGATACATTTTAAACTTTACAGCTTTATTGATAATGTACTTTACTACTTTCATTGTGGAAAAATTAAACTAATTTATGATTTAGGTCTTACTATTTTTTTAAATAAATTTTATTGAGGTATTTTTTGGCATTGTAAACAGTTACAGATTACAGAAATATGCAAACAACGGAAAACCAACACTTCAACCAAACCATAGTGCACATAACCACTCCTCTCCCATAAACACTACCCACCTATTTATCCCTCCTACTCTATTCTAACCTCCCCCATCCCTCCACCACCCCCCCCCCCCCCCCCCCAATCCCCATCCCCATCCCCCCCCCCCCCTCCCCTTCCCCCTGCTGACGTTCAATCTCCCGCAAAGAAGTCGAAGAATGGTTGCCACCTTCGGGCGAACCCCAGTACAGATCCCCTCAAGGCAAACTTGATTTTTTTCCACACCCAGAAAACTCGACATGTCCGAAAGCCATAGTTCGATCTTCGGGGGTTTGGAGTCTCTCCATGCCAGCAGTATTCGTTGTCGGGCTTTCAGGGAAGCAAAGGCCAGAACATCGGCCTCTTTCTCCTCCTGGACTCCCGGGTCTTCTGAAACCCCGAAAATTGCCACCTCTGGTCTCATCACCACCCTTGTTTTCAGTACCCGGGACATGACACCCGCAAATCCCTCCCAGTACCCCATAAGCTTAGGGCATGCCCAAAACATGTGTACGTGGTTCGCAGGTCCTCCCACGCACTTGTCCTCTACCCCAAAGAATTTGCTCATCCGAGCCACTGTCATGTGGGCCCGGTGAACGACCTTAAGTTGAATCAGGCTGAGCCTGGCACATGTTGCGGTTGAGTTTACCCTACTCAGGACTTCCGCCCATACCCCGTCTTCCATCTCCCCGCCCAGTTCCTCCTCCCATTTGAGTTTCAGTTCCTCCATCTGGGACTCTTCCCCCTTCATGAGCACCTTGTAGATATCAGAGACTCTACCCTCCCCTTGAGAGACTATTCTGTCCTGGAGCCCTATTGGCAGGTGGTGTGGGAAGGATGGGACCTGTCTGCATATAAAGTCCCACACCTGTAAATACTTAAAGTCATTTCCCCTTACCAGCCCAAATTTCTCCTCCAACACCCTCAAGCTCGCAAAGCTCCAGGAACATATCGCCCACCCTCCTGACCCCCGCCCACCGCCATGTTCGAAACCCACCATCCATGTTCCCAGGTGGTGAATCGATGGTTATTACATATTGGAGCCCAGACCGACACACCCACCTCCCCGACATGTTTCCTCCACTGGCCCCATATCCGCAGGGCCGCTCCCACTACCGGGATGGTGGAGTACCTAGCCGGCGAAAGTGGTAGGGGAGTCATGACCAGGGCTGCCAAGCTGGTGCCCCTGCACGAAGCCACCTCCACCCGCTCCCAAAAAGACCCCGTACCCACCATCCATTTCCTTATCATGGCTATGTTAGCCGCCCAGTAATAGTTGATCAGATTCGGCAACACCAGTGCCCCCTCGCTGCAGTTCCTTTCCAGCATTGCCTTCCTCACCCGCGGGGACTTTCCCGCCCAGACAAAGCTCAATGATTTTGCTGGTACTTTTGACTGAAAAATGAACAGGAATCTTGGGAGGATTGTCATCTTTACCATCTGCACACTCCCCGCAAGTGATAGCGGGAGTGCATCCCATCTCCGAAACTCCCTCTTCATTTGTTCCACCACTCTAGTCAAATTTAACTTAGGTAACCTGCCCCAGTCTCGTGCCACCTGTATCCCCAAGTATCGGAAACTTTCCCCAACCAGCCTAAATGGCAGCTCCTTCAGCCTATTCACCTGGCCCCTTGCCTGCACTACAAACATCTCACTCTTGGACATATTTAATTTGAAACTGAAATGAAATGAAAATCACTTATTGCCACGAGTAGACTTCAATGAAGTTACTGTGAAAAGCCCCTAGTCGCCACATTCTGGCACCTGTCCGGGGAGGCTGGTACGGGAATCGAACCGTGCTGCTGGCCTGCTTGGTCTGCTTTAAAAGCCAGCGATTTAGCTCAGTGAGCTCAACCAGCCCCTCCATCCCGGATTTGTACCCGGAGAACCGGCCAAACTTTCTCAGTGTTTCCAGTATATTGTCCATCCCGGCCAGTGGGTCCGACACATACAGGAGCAGGTCGTCCGCATAGAGAGGGACCTTGTGCTCCACCCCCCCCCCCCCCCCCCCCCCCCCCCAACGTCATTCCCTTATTCCCTTCCACCCCTTTGCAGCTCTCAGAGCAATCGCCAACAGTTCTATGGCCAGCGCGAACAGCAACGGGGAGAGTGGGCATCCCTGTCTGGTCCCGCGATGTAGTCTGAAATAGTCTGACGTCGTCCTGTTCGTCCTTACGCTAGCTTTTGGGGCCTGGTACAATAGTCTGACCCAATTAACCAGTCCCTCCCCGAACCCAAACCGTCCGAGTACCTCCCACAAATAGTCCACTCCACCCGGTCAAAGGCCTTCTCAGCGTCCATTACTACAAGTACCTCCACCTCTTTGCCCGTCAGGGGCATCATAATCACATTAAGCAATCTTCTCAAGTTGGCTGTCAGCTGTCTGCCTTTAACAAACCGTTTGGTCGTCCCCAATCACCTCCGGTACACAGTCCTCAATTCTAATCGCCAGGACCTTGGCGTCCACATTAATCAGGGCGATTGGCCTGTATGACCCGCAGGATTCCAGGTCCTTGTCCCGCTTTAATATCAGCAAGATGGTGGCCTGCGATATCGTCGGAGGTAGGGTCCCTCTGTCCCTCGCCTCATTAAAAACCCTGGTCAGCACCGACCCCGCTATCTCAGAACGTTTTGTAGAACTCTACCAGGTATCCATCCGGTCCCGGGGCTTTACCTGACTGCATGGCCTTTAGGCCTCCCAGTACCTCCTCCGCTCTAATTGGGGCCCCCAGCCTGTCCACTAGTCCCCTGCCCACTTTTGGGAAGGTTAGTCAGTCCAGGAACAGTTTCATCTCCCCCGCTCCTCCGGGGGTTCTGATGTGTAGAGCTTACTATAAACGTCCTGAAACACCTTATTTAGTCCTGGCGGGTCCTCCACTCTGCTCCCCTTCCCGTCCACCACCCTACTTATTTCTCTGGCCGCCTCCCTCCTCCCGAGTTGCTGCACCAGCCATCTGCTAGCCTTCTCCCCATGCTCATGCACCACTCCCCTTGCCTTTCTAAGTTGTTCCACGGCTCTACTCATGGATAGCACTCCCAGTTCCGCCTGCAGTCTCAGTCTCTCCCCGAGTAGGTCCTCCCCCGGGGAACCCCGCATGCTCCTCGTCTATCCGGTGGATCTCCTTGGCCAATTTATCCATTTCTGCTCTGTCCGTCCTATTCCTGTGAGCCCGAATTGAGATCAGCTCACCCGTCACTACTGCCTTCAGCGCCTCCCACAGGGTCGCTGCTGAAACCTCCCCCGTATCATTCACCTGCAGGTAATTTTGCATACACTTACGCAGTCTCTCACAAATCCCCTCCTCCGACAGCAATCCTGTGTCTAACCTCCATTGCAGGTGTTGATAATTCTCCCTGCAGTCGTGCAGGTCCACCTAATGTGGGGCATGGTCCGAAATAGTGATCGCCGAGTATTCTGTATTTTTTACCTCCCTTACACAGTCCCTGCCCATGATAAAGAAATCGATCCTAGAATATATTCCGTGGACATGAGTAAAACGAATATCCCCGTTCCGTCAGCCGTCTGGCTCTCCATGGGTCTACTGCCCCCATTTGTTCCATGAACCCTTTCAGCTCCCTTACCATTGCTGGGAGTCTATCCGTTCTGGGACATGACCAGTCTAGACCCGGGTCGAGGACCGTATTGAAGTCCCCCACCATAATCAACTTGCGCGAGTCTAGGTCTGGGGTTTTCCCCAGCACTCTTTTAATAAAATCAGCGTCGTCCCAATTCAGAGCATATATATTCACCAGCACCACTCTCCTCCCCTCCAGCGTGCCCCTTACCATAAGGAATCTGCCCCTGCCGTCTGCGACTCCGCACTCCGCCTCAAATTGAACCCCCTTATTGATCATAATTGCTACCCCCCCTGGACTTAGAGTCCAAGCCCGAGTGGAAGACCTGGCTGATCCAGCTCTTCCTTAGTCTAATCTGGTCAGGCACTTTCAAATGTGTCTCCTGCAGCATAATTACCTCCGGGAGGCCGATGATCCTCAGATTTTGTCTGCGGGCTCTATTTTCCAGCTCCTCTACTCTGTCCAGCAGTCTCCTCTGCCTCTCCTTCAACCCATCGACTTCTAGCGCCGCAACCGTCTGCGTGTCCGCCTGCTCCTCCACCGCTTCCCCCAGCTCCTTAACTTTTTTGTCCTGGGCATCCAATCTTTGGTTCAATTCATCCACTGCCTTCTGAAATGGGTCCAAGTTATCCCGCTTCAACTCTTCAAACCTGCTCTTAATCACCTGCAGCATGTTTTCCAGCGCTGGCTGGATCGCCGGGTCCGAGGTCCGTAGGTCTTTGCTCCCAGGTCAGCTTCCACTGTACTTTGCCTTAGTCCTTTTCTCTCCCGTTTTCGCTGCTTCCTGCTCTCCAGCAGTTCCATGCAGCTCTGCCCGTTACTCAGCCCCTTGTGGCCGTCTTTCCAGCGCTCACCAGTCCCGAAAAAACCGGGGAACCAGGTCCACAACTCCCGCCAGAGTCAGAGCCACCGAATGCATGGCTGACTCACACATTGCCGCCACCGGAAGTCCTAGGTCTCACTTTTTAATCTACATGTCGATTGGTCAAATCAGGCCGGTCAGGGCAGCCTTGAGGAGGAGTACATAGAACGTATCCGCGAGAGTTTCCTTGAACAGTATGTAATGGAACCTACGAGGAAGCAAACGGTCCTTAATCTGGTCCTGTGTAATGAGACAGGATTAATTAATGATCTCATAGTTAGGAATCCTCTTGGAAGGAGCGATCATAGTATGGTTGAATTTAAAATACATGGGTGTGAGAGAAGGTAAAATCCTGTACCAGTGTCTTGTGCTTAAACAAAGGAGACTACAATGGGATGAGGGACGAGTTGGCTCGGGTAGATTGGGAGCAAAGACTTTGTGGTGGACAATTGAGGAACAGTGGAGGACTTTCAAATAGATTTTTTCCACAGTGCTCAGAAAAAGTATATACCAGCGAAAAGGAAGGACTGTAGGGAAAAGGATAATCATCCATGGATATCCAAGGAAATAACAGAGCATCAAATTGAAAGAAAAGGCATACAAAGTGCAAAGATTAGACCATAAGACCTAGGAGTGGAAGTAAGGCCATTCGGCCCATCGAGTCCACTCCGCCATTCAATCATGGCTGATGGGCATTTCAACTCCACCTACCAGCATTCTCCCCGTAGCCCTTAATTCCTCGCGACATCAAGAATTTATCTATCGCTGCCTTGAAGCCATTTAGCGTCCCGGCCTCCACTGCACTCCGCGGCAATGAATTCCACAGGCCCACCACTCTCTGGCTGAAGAAATGTCTCCGCATTTCTGTTCTGAATTTACCCCCTCTAATTCTAAGGCTGTGCCCACGGGTCCTCGTCTCCTCGCCTAACGGAAACAGTTTCTTTGCGTCCACCCTTTCTAAGCCATGTATTATCTTGTAAGTTTCTATTAGATCTCCCCTTAACCGTCTAAACTCCAATGAATACAATCCCAGGATCCTCAGCCGTTCCTCATATGTTAGACCCGCCATTCCAGGGATTATCCGTGTGAATCTCCGCTGGACACGCTCCAGTGCCAGTATGTCCTTCCTGAGATGTGGGGCCCAAAACTGGACACAGTACTCCAAATGGGGCCTAACCAGAACCTTATAAAGGCTCAGTAGCACATCGCTGCTTTTATATTCCAACTCTCTTGAGATAAATGACAACATTGCATTCGCTTTCTTAATCACGGATTCAACCTGCATGTTTACCTTTAGGGAATCCTCGACTAGCACTCCCAGATCCCTTTGTACTTTGGCATTATGAATTTTCTCACCGTTTAGAAAGTAGTCTATGCTTGGATTCTTTTTTCCAAAGTGCAAGACCTCACATTTTCTCACGTTGAATTGCATCAGCCATTTCCTGCACCACTCTCCCAAACTGTCTAGATCCTTCTGCAGCCTCCCCACTTCCTCAGCACTACCTGCCTGACCCCCTAACTTCGTATCATCGGCAAACTTCGCTAGAATGCCCCCAGTCCCTTCATCCAGATCATTAATATATATGGTGAACAGCTGCGGCCCCAACACTGAACCCTGTGGGACACCGCTGGTCACCGGCTGCCATTCCGAAAAAGAACCTTTTATCCCAACTCTCTGCCTTCTGTCAGACAGCCAATCCTCAACCCATGCCAGTAGCTCACCTCGAACACCATGGGCCCTCACCTTACTCAGCAGCCTCCTGTGTGGCACCTTATCAAAGGCCTTTTGGAAATCCAGATAGACCACATCCACTGGGTTTCCCTGGTCTAACCTACTTGTCACCTCCTCAAAGAATTCTAACAGGTTAGTCAGGCACGACCTCCCCTTACTAAATCCATGTTGACTTGTTCTAATCCGACCCTGCTCTTCCAAGAATTTAGAAATCTCATCCTTAACGATCGATTCTAGAATTTTACCAACAACCGAGGTTAGGCTAATTGGCCTATAATTTTCCATCTTTTGTCTTGATCCTTTCTTGAACAAGGGGGTGACAACAGCGATCTTCCAATCGTCCGGGACTTTCCCTGACTCCAGTGATTTTTGAAAGATCTCAACCAACGCTTCCGCTATTTCTTCAGCCACCTCCCTCAGAACTCTAGGATGTAGCCCATCGGGGCCAGGAGATTTGTCAATTTTAAGACCTTTTAGCTTTTTTAGCACCATCTCTTTTGTAATGGCAACCATACTCAACTCAGCCCCCTGACCCTTTATAATTTTTGGGATATTACTCATGTCTTCCACTGTGAAGACAGACGCAAAGTACTTATTAAGTTCTCCAGCCATTTCCTCGTCTCCCATCACTAGCCTTCCAGAATCAGTTTGAATTGGCCCAATGTCTACTTTGGCCTGTTGTTTGTTTCTTATGTATTGAAAGAAACGTTTACTATCATTTCTTATATTACTGGCTAGCCTGCCTTCATATTTGATCATCTCCTTCCTTATTTGTCTCTTTGTTAACCTCTGTTTGTTTTTGTAGCCTTCCCAATCTTCTGATTTCCCAGTGCTTTTGGCCACTTTATAGGATCTCTCTTTTTCTTTGATACATTTCCTGACCTCCTTTGTCAGCCATGGCTGTCTAATCCCTCCCCGGATAATCTTTCTTTTCTTGGGGATGAACCTCTGTACAGTGTCCTCAATTATGCATACAAACTCCTGCCATTTTTGCTCTACTGTCTTCCCCACTAGGGTCTGCTTCCAGTCGATTTTCACCAGTTCCTCTCTCATGCCCTCGTAATTACCTTTATTTAACTGTAACACCATTACATCCGATTTTGCCTTCTCTCTTTCAAACTGCAGACTGAACTCAACCATATTATGATCGCTGCTTCCTAAGTGTTCCCTTACTTTAAGATTAGTGGGAAAATGGAAGGTCTTTAAAGGTCAACAGAAAGCCACGAGAAAAAGCTATAAAGAAAAAGATAGATTATGAGAGTAAACTTGCTCAGAATATAAAAACAGGTAGCAAACGTTTCCGCAAATATATAAAACGAAAAAGAGTAGCTACGGTATGCATTGGTTCTTTAGAGGATGAGAAAGGAGATTTAATGGGAAATGAGGAAATGGCTGAGGCATTTAAAAGGTATTTTGTGTCAGTCTTTACAATAGACGACACAAATAACATGCCAATAATTGTTGGCAAGAGTGCTATGGCAGGTAAGGACCTAAAAACGATTATCACTACGGAGGTAGTATTGGGCAAGCTAATGGGGCTAAAGATAGACAAGTCTCCTGGCCCTGATGGAATACATTCCAGGGTACTAAAAGAGGCGGCAGGGCAAATGTGCTTGGGGTAATTTCCAAAATTCACTGGACTCTGGAGTGGTTCCAGCAGATTGGTAAACAGCAAATGTGACGCCACTGTTTAAAAAAGGAGGTAGACAAAAGGCAGGTAAATATAGGCCGGTTAGCTTGACTTCTGTAATGGGGAAAATGCTTGAATCCAAGTGACCGGTACTGTCTTGGAAGGCTGAAGGGCCTGTTCCTGGGCTCAGGGCCGGTTTTAAGCCTATTTGACCAATTTCATCAAATTGGGCCCTGCACCTTAAGGGGGCCCCGCGCCAGCGGCGACAGAGTTACCGTTTGAAGCCTTTTCTGTATTCTAAGAGGAACTATAGGGTAGTTTTTACTTTTGGGGAACGCACCGCATTACCGTCGACAAATCCTTCAGCCCTGCGCCGCCAAATCCTTCCGCCCGGGTAAGTAAGTTTCAAAATTTTAGTATATCAAGCATTTAATGTTTTTTTTTGGTTAAAGACGAGCATAATACACGAAATATAAACATACATAAATTTTTACTTTTGTAGAGTAGGGGCCCCGCCATCACTTTTCTAATTGGGCCCGCAATTCCTAGCACCGGCCCTGCCTGGGCTGTATTGTTCTTTGTTTCATCGTCAAGGAAGAAATAGCAAGACATCTGGAGAGAAATTGTCCCACTGGGCAGCCGCAGCATGGGTTCATGAAAGGCAGGTCATGTTTGACTAGTTTAGTTGAATTCTTTGAGGACAATACGAGCGCGGTGGACAACGGGGAACCGGTGTATCTGGATTTCCAAAAGACACAAAAGGCTGCTACATAAGATAAAGGCACATGGCGTTACAGGTAATGTATTCGCATGGATAGAGGATTGGTTAACTGACAGACAGCAAAGACTGGGGATAAATGAGTTTTACTGGTTGGCAAAAAGTGGCTAGTGGTGTGCCTCAGGAATCAATGTTGGATCTGCAAATGTTCGCAATTTACATAGATGAACTGGAGTTGGGGATCAAGTGCAGTGTGTCAAAGTTCACAGATGAGCACAATGGGCAGCACGGTAGCAAGCACTGTTGCTTCACAGCGCAACGATCTCAGGTTCGATTCTCACTGTCTGTGCGGGGTCTGCACTTTCGTTCAGTGTCTGCGTGGGTTTCCTCCGGGCGCACCGGTTTCCTCCAAAAAGCCCCAAAAGACGTGCTGTTAGGTGAATTAGGCATTCCAAATTCTCCCTGTGTATCCGTAAAGGCGCCGGAGTGTGGCGACTAGGGGATTTTCACAGTAACTTCATTGCAGTGTTAATGTAAGCCTACTTATAATAATAATAATAATCTTTATTATTGTCACGAGTGTTAGAGCAAAGTGTGCAGAGGAGACTGAAAGTCTGCAGAGGGATATAGATAGTTTAAGTGAGTGGGCAAGGATCTGGCAGATGGAGTACAATGTTGGTAAATGTGAGGTCATCCATTTAGGTAGGAATAACAGCAAAATGGACTATTATTTTAAATGGTAAAAAATTGCAGCATGCTGCTGTGCAGAAGGACCTGGGTGTCCTTGTGCATGAATCGCAAAAAGTTGGTTTGCAGGTGCAGCAGATAATTAAGGCATCAAATAGAATTTTGTCCTTCATTGCTAGAAGGATTAAGTTTAAAAGCAGAGAGGTTATCTTGCAGCTGAACAGGGTGCTGGTGAGGCCACACCTGGAGTACTGCGTACAGTTTGGTCTCCTTGCTTGAGAACGGAAGTAGGCACTGGAGGGGTACAGAGGAGGTTCACTAGGTTGATACCGGAGTTGCGAGGATTAGGTTATGAGGAGAGACTAAGTAAACTGGGATTATTCTCATTGGAATTTAGAAGAACGTGGGAGGATCTTGCAGAAACATATAAAATTATGAAGGGAATAGATAGGATAGAAGCAGGGAGAGAGAAAATGCTGGAAAATCTCAGCAGGTCTGGCAGCATCTGTAGGGAGAGAAAAGAGCTAACATTTCGAGTCCGATGACTCTTTGTCAAAGCTTTGTCATCTTTGACAAAGAGTCATCGGACTCGAAATGTTAGCTCTTTTCTCTCCCTACAAATGCTGCCAGACCCGCTGAGATTTTCCAGCATTTTCTCTTTCGTTTCAGATTCCAGCATCCGCAGTAATTTGCTTTTATATAGAAGGGAGGTTGTTCCCACTAGCGGATGAAACTAGAACTAGGGGGCATAGCCTCAAAATAAGGGGGAGCAGATTTAGGACTGAGTTGAGGAGAAACTTATTCATCCAAAGGCTCGTGGAATTCCCTGCCCAATGAAGTAGTTGAGGCTACCTCATTAAATGTTTTTAAGGCAAAGGTTTTGAACAGTAAAGGAATAAAAGGTTACAGTCAGCGGGCGGTTAAGTGGAGCCGAGTCCACAAAATGATCAGCCATAATCTTAATGCACCAGGTTAAAGTCCAACAGGTTTGTTTCAAATCACTAGCTTTCGGAGTGCTGCTCCTTCCTCAGGTGAATGAGGAAGCCTGAGAAAGGAGCTGTGCTCCGAAAGCTAGTGATTCAAAACAAACCTGTTGGACTTTAACCTGGTGTTGTAAGACTTCTTACTGTGCTCACCCCAGTCTAACACCGGCATCACCACATCATAATCTTATTGAATGGCGGAGCAGGCTCGAGAGGGCCAGATGGCCTACTCCTACTATTACTTCTTATGTTTTGGAGGAAGGCAAGATGGTGATCAGTGACACCATTTTAAGCTCATCCTCCTTTTATTCGTAGAGCATGTTGAATGTGCATGATTTATTTATTTTCTTATGTTATCACTCCTTCATCCATGAGCTCACATTAGATTAATCTTCCTTACTCCAATGGCAACTTACTGCTTCATGAATATGAAATGTGAGTGGTTAAGTATTTCAATATCGAATTATGATGGTGGTGACAATGTAACACACAAGAAAGCATGAAGTACTGCTTGGTCCACCCAACTTGGTGTATGTAATAATTCCACAGAGGCAGAAGTCCCTTCACCAGAATCCCTTTTATTTATAAAACCAACAGCAGTACAACCGTGTGCATTCAGCTCGCTGTCTACACTGGGAGTGCATTCAGCTCGCTGTCTACACTGGGAGTGCATTCAGCTCGCTGTCTACACTGGGAGTGCATTCAGCTCGCTGTCTACACTGGGAGTGCATTCAGCTCGCTGTCTACACTGGGAGTGCATTCAGCTCGCTGTCTACACTGGGAGTGCATTCAGCTCGCTGTCTACACTGGGAGTGCAGAGGATCCGACAGTCCCTGTTATATACAAGGGAGAGGTTCCCTGCCGGCATTCTGGCCTTTGCGTCCCTGGTAGCCCGACGCAGGATTTTTTTTTTTTTTGCAGTGGAAGGATGCGAGGCCCCCGAGCGTGGAATCCTGGATCAACGATATGGCTGGATTTATCAAACTGGAGAGGGTCAAGTTTGCCCTAAGGGGGTCGGTGCAAGGGTTCTTCCGGCGGCGGCAGCGGTTTCTAGACTTCCTGACGGAGCATTAGGGGGTGGTCAATTTCAGCAGCAACCAGGGGGGGGGGGGGGGGGGGGGGGGGGGGGGGTTCTTTACTGGATACGTGTATTTGTTTCCATTTTATTTAATTATTATTTTTGTTAATTTATTGCTTCTGTATTTGGGAGGGGGGGGGTTACTGTTTTTTCTCTATTTTTTTTCCGTGTTGTTGGTCATAATTTGTTGAAAATTTGAATAAAAATTATTTTTTTAAAAACCAAAGGAGAGTTCCCCGATTGTCCCACTAATCAGGGAACTCTTATTCCAATTGACCAATCTCCAAGGCCTGATCTAAGTCATTACAGTGTACCAGCCACTATACAGCAGTGGAAACCTCCAAACTTCCAGAACTAGTACAGGGCAGGTCGAAAAAAGCTACTAATGTGGGGAATTCTGTAAGTCAACCACAAGGAAAAGTGGACCTATGAAGATTTGCACAGAAGAAAACACGGCTCAAGGGAAATCTTGTGGAGTTTTCAGGATTTAAAACAATTAAACCCTCAAAACTGTCCAAGTCAGTCACAGTATGGACTGAGGCTCACAGGCAGGAAGCTGGGCAGATGGTTTTAAGTTCACTACTTTACACAAGATACCTAGTTAACAGAACAAATTCCCATTCATAGAATGAAGGTAGATGGCTTCAACAAATTTAAGTTGGAGTATTGTTCCGCTAAAAGGGACACAAGCAATATGATTTATTTTAAATATACCTTGGGAAGCGAGGTAGCTGAGTACAGTGCAATGAGGTTCCCGTTATGCCGAGACAAAAGTGAAATTCTATGGATGCTGGAAATCTGAAGTAAGAACAAGAAAGCTGGAAAATCTCAGCAGGACAGGCAGCATCGGTGGAGAGAAACAGAGTCCATGATTTTTTAAATAAATCTTAAGAATACCCTATTCTTTTTTCCCAATTAAGGGGCAATTTAGCGTGGCCAACCACCTACCCTGCACATATTTGTGTTGTGGGGGTGAGACCCATGCAAACACGGGGAGAATGTGCAAACATCACACGGACTGTGACCCGGAGCCAGGACCGAACCCGGGTCCTCAGCGCGTGACAGAAACAGAGTCGATACTTCAGGTCGAGAATCTTCCAGTTTTTTTTGTCCTCGCTGAACTGCCTTTGTCAAGTATCTGCCCACTCTCTTAACAGGTCACCTTGAATGGCACCTTTTCATCTATGAAAGAGAACGTACGTGCAGCATACCCCATGGGTGTCTTGATATGCGCACCTTTGCTAATGGTTGAAGAGGCCAATGATGGAGGGACAGATTCCGCCACAAATGGCGCACATGAAGCTGCAAGGGAGTAGTTTCCGATCTTACCGTCTGTTGCCAAGCTGCTGTCACCATGGTAGCACACGAGGAGGTGTCGCTATTTTCCCTTCTTGTCAGCTAGTTATTGTGCTTTAACAGTTTGGCTGGGGTTCCATCCTTGCCAGATTGCCTGTTTGCCAAGCAGTTTATGGCCTTCTCCAGCTCAAGTGATGAGGGTTCTTCATCTAAAACACATCCATGACAGAAAGCTGTGGGAGAGCACCAAACGTGGACCAGAATAGCCTGCGGTCAATCACATTCTCCCTCTTTGATATGCTCTCTAATTTGCCATCATCCAAATTTTGAGATCATACTTTCTGCACGCATGTCCAAAACATTTCTGCACTTGGGAGAACAAGGGGTCCCAGCACTGGCCCTGAGCTAACTATTAATCAAAACCTTGCCAATCAAAGGCACTTCTGCTGTTTCTTCAGTCTCTATCCATGCCATCAGCTTTTATTACAACACAGATAAAAAGAACGAGAAGTGCCAACATTGTAGATGAAAGTGGAGTACTGGAGGAGAACAAATAGCTAAAAGCGTGTTCGGTATCCTAGGAAGAGAAGACCACTACAGTCTGATGATGACATATTGTTTAAAGTGTTTTATCTCTGCATTAAGAACAGCTAGTGAAGGAAAGTGTGCAGGAGAACTGAAACAGTACCTGCAACAGTGTTGAATATAAATATTAAAAGGGTTATGGCATTTACAATTCTAAATTACAAGGTTAGGATTGTCTACAATCCAGACTATTAAACCATTGACTTCCATATTCACAAATTTCTTCCTTTGGCACACAAATCACATTGGCTACTTTCCCAATATCTAGATACTTATCCCTTGAAGAATTCAGTCAGTGAAACATGACCCATCTTCTAATAATCCACACGGTCTGCCCTTAATTATGGTCAGCAACTATACGAAGCTCATAGCTCCCTGTAGTTATACGAATAATCCCCGTTGAAATACTCGCATAAAAGCACAGTACCAAAGTTTGCACATTAAGTACATCACTGAGGGAGCTCTATCTGCTCTATCGAAGATTCCATCTTTTGGAGGAGACACTGGGCTAAATCGCTGACTTTTAAAGCAGACCAAGGCAGGCCAGCAGCATGGTTCAATTCCCGTACCAGCCTCCCCGAACAGGCGCCGGAATGTGGCGACTAGGGACTTTTCACAGTAACTTCATTGAAGCCTACTCGTGACAATAAGCGATTTTCATTTTCAAACCTTTCAGGTGGATGTGAAAGGCCACTCGTCACTTTTTTTATTTTTAAAAAAAGTACCCATGTACCCTGATAATTCTAGCTCCTTCAGACGTAACTAAAGCAGTTATGTCATTATGGCATTGCTGTTTGTGGGAGCTTACTGTGCTCAATTTGATGCATTTCCTGCATTACAACAGTAATTCCATTTCAAAAGTACTTCACTGGTTATAAAATGCTTGTGTACATCTTCAGGCCATGAAAGTTACTATATAAATGCAAACAATTCCTTCCAAACCTTTTCTGGTGTTAGGTTATGGCGTTGCCTCTGCTTCCCCCCCACCCCACCCCCATCTGGACCCTCTGAAATGTAGCATTGCTTCTTGGTATTTCAAGTATTAACAAGAAGTTACATTATCTTGATTAAAAACTCCTCAGATGCTACATTCTATCCACTTTCCTGTCTCCTTCAGAAACCTGGACAAGAAGTCAAGATCTTTGGAAGAAAATAGAGGCCTTTAAATGTGGATGTTAAGTGTGCTAAAAATTCAATTTACAGAGAAGACAAATGAAAAGGTGCACGAAATCGCAGGAACAAAAAAACAAACTATAAAATGTGACACCCAGAAAAAAAAAGTCAGCCGTTTGATCAAAGCCAAGAAGCTGCAGAGCTCTCCCCTAGAGGACAGAGTGGCGGGCAGCAGAAAGAGGGATCGCCCACTGCACAGTTAGATGATGGACGTCACAGCAGACGAGCTACAGTGAATGTGGGAGGCTGGCACAAGACACAAGAGTGTGACATACCGTGACACAGATCTCCTGATGGGAGTAGCTACAAGCAGCAGCAGAATAGAAACTAGGAGAAGATTCATTTGATCAAAGGTAAAAGACTGACTCAACAGGTTTCGTTCAATGCCAAATATCGAATGCATATTTCTAATACTGAAACCTACAGAGAAAGTAAACACAACACAATTTAAGTATTTGTCTAACAAAGCTCAGCTTGGCACAATTAGCTCAATAATCATATTCCAGGCTGTGTGGTAATTTATTCAGTGATTGATGGCGCAAGGGTTTCCTTTGTTTTGGTGGATGAATGAGAAACAGTCCTGGGTTGACTTCCAGCTCGTGCAGAGTAATCTGTGAAGATAGAATTGGTTTCACTGACCCAGGCTTGAGAAGGACGAGACAAAATTGGGTTATCAAAATGGCAACAACTAGCTCAACAGTATTTCATGGCCTCCCTACAAACATACTCGTGGCTTAGCTCGCAGATGAAGGGAAACACTTGGATGAGGTACTGCAAAATTGCCGACTGCCAAGGATCCTTTTATGTTACTCATTGTAGTTCTGAAGAATAGGTGCAGGCCTTTAAAAGAACCAGTCTAGTGGTGTGTTGAAAGCAGTTGGGATTTGCATGAAAAATGCACTGTCCATCCAAACTGTTGCTTTAATCGAGCAGTTTCTTCAAATATTGACTGCACTCGTAGATAGGATGCAAAAGAAAAACGTTTGTTGTCCTTGCGTTCATCTCTAGCATTCAGCCTCTCTTTGCTGTAACCTTCATAGAATCCCTATAATGCAGAAGGAGGCCATTTGGCCCATCAAGACTGCACTGACCGTTCAAAAGACCGCCCTATTCCCATAACCATATCGGGCAAGCACGGTAGCACAGCGGTTAGCACTGTGGCTTCACAGCGCCAGGATCCCAGGTTCAATTCCCAGCTTGGGTCACTGTCTGTGCGGAGTCTGCACATTCTCCCCGTGTCTGCGTGGGTTTCCTCCGGGTGCTCCAGTTTCCTCCCACTAGTCCCGAAAGACGGGCTGTAAGGTAATTTGGACATTCTGAATTCTCCCTGTGTACCTGACCATGCGCCGGAATGTGGAGACTAGGGGATTTTCACAGTAACCTCATTTCAATGTAAGCCTACTTGTGACAATAAAGATTATTGTATTATATTAACCTCTCCTAACCTTTGGACACGAAGAGGCAGTTCAGCATGGCCAATCCATCTAACCTGTACATATATGGATTGAGGTAGGAAACCGGAGCACCTGGGCGACACCCGTGCAATCACAGGGAGAATGTGGAAACTCCACACAGTCACCCAAGGCTGGAATTGAACCCGGGTTCCTGGCGCTGTGAGGCAGCAGTACAATTGGAGGCCTTTTCCCAGGGCGGAAATGATAATTACAAAGGAGCGCAAGTTCAAGGTGAGGGTGGATAGGTTCAGTGGAGATGTATGGGGGAGATTTCTTTTACACAGAGGGGGGTGGCCTGGAATGCACTGCCAAGAGAGGTGGTTGAGGCAGATATGTTAGCGACCTTTAAGACTTATCGAGATAGACACGAGAATAGACAGGGTATGGAAGGATACAGGCATTTGGTCTAGATTGGACACATGATCGGCGCAGGCCTGGAGGACCGAAGGACCTGTTCCTGTGCTGTATTGTTCTTTGATTAAACAAGCGAAGAGTTCAATGGAATATCATGCACAATAAAATAGTGCCCAAGAACAGTGGTTAGTACTGCTGCCTCAGAGTTAGATGAAGAACCTTCATCACAAACTAGTGATTGCCACGAATTGGAGCCCACACCGACACTCTCTCCACTCCCATATGCTTCCACCACTGCCCCCAAACTCTCAGCTGCCACTACCACCGGGCTTGTGGAGTACCGGGCCAGCGAGAATGGCAGTGGTGCCGTTACCAGTGCCCCTGAGCTTGTGCTTTAAAAATGCCTTCAGTATAAAATAGGGAGACACGGGAAAACAAACAAAATCTCGGGAGAACCGTCATCTTTACAGTCTATACCCTCTCTGCTGGAGACAGCAGGAGCACATCCCACCTCCGAAAGTCCTCCTTAATTTGCTCAACTAAGCCGATCAGATTTAATTTATGCAACTGCTCCAATCCCCGTGCCACCTGAATTCCCAAATAGCGGAAGTTTCTTCCCACCACTTTAAAAGGCAACTCCCCCAGCCTCCTCTCCTGCCCCCTCGCCTGGATCACAAAAACCTCACTTTTACCCACATACCCGAGAACTGGCCAAATTCCCCACAGATCCGCATAATCTCTCCCATCCCCCTAGCAGGTCAGAAATATACAGGGGTAGGTCGTCCGCATACACCGAGACCCTGTGCTCCACACCCACCCACCCCCCGTGGGCTAGCCCCTTCCAGCCCTTTTGAGGCTCTCGGCACCATTGCCAATGGATCTAGAGCCAAGGCAAATAACAGTGGGGAGAGTGGACATCCCTCCCTCGTCTCCCAGCTCACTCGGTTCGTCCGCACACTCGCCACCAGAGCATGGTACAGCAACAGGACCCAGTCTACAAAGCCCTGCCCAAACCGTCGAACAAATACTTCCACTCCACCCGGTCGAACGCCTTCGCCACGTCCACAGCGACCACTACCTCCACCTCCCTCCTCTTGGAGGGCATCATGATTATATTTAAAAGCCTTCTAACGTTGGCCGTTAACTGCCTCACTTTGACAAAACCCGCCTGGTCCTCCCCTATAACCCCCGGTACACAATCCTCTATCCTGAAGGCCAAAATTTTGGCCAGCAATTTGGCATCTACATTTAGTAGGGAGATTGGTCTATGTGACCCACATTGTTCTGGGTCCTTCTCCCACTTCAGAATCAATTAGATTGACTGTGACATAGTTGGGAAAGAACACCCCGCTCCCTAGCCTCATTAAATGCCCTCACCAGTAATGGACCCAGCACCCCAGAAAACTTCTTATAGAATTCCACTGGGTATCCGTTCCCCGCCCCTCCCCCAGAGGCTTTGCCTGACTGCATGGCCTCCAATCCCTCCACTACATCAACAATCCTGATCGGGGCTCCCAGCCTCTCCGCCAACCTTTCCTCCACCTTCTGATACTCCAAACCCTCCAAGAATTGCCTCATCCCCTCCACCCCAGCTGGGGGCTCCGACTCATACAGCCGACCGTAAAATTCCTTGGACACCCTGTTCACCCCCGCTGGGTCCAAAATAGTGTTCCCCCCCTCTAGCCTTCACTCTTCCGGTCTCCCTGGCCGCCTCCCTTTTCCTGAGCTGGTGTGCTAGCATCCTACTGGCCTTCTCCCCATATTCATACACCGCCTCTCTCGCCTTCCTCACCTGCTCCACCGTCTTCCCTGTGGATATCAGACCAAACTCCATCTGGAGCTTCTGCCGCTCCTTCAACAACCCTGCCTCCGGGGCTTCAGAGTACCTTCTATCCACCTGGAGAATCTCCCTAACCAGCCTATCCATCTCTGCCTGCCTAGAAACAGGGGAATTCATAACAAGGAACAAAGAAATGGCTAAGGAATTAAATTCAAACTTCGCTTTTGTCTTCACCAAGGGAGACATGAATAATGTACCAGGAAATTCTGAGAAACACTAGTTTCAGTGAGGAGCTGAAGGAAATTAGTATGGAGAAATGGTTTGGGGGAAATTAATGAGGTTGAAGGCAGATAAATCTCCTGGCCAGATAATCTTCATCGCAGAGTACTTCAGCAAGTGGCCCTAGTCAATCCATTGGTGGTCATTTTCCAAAATTGTTTGGACTCTGGAATGGTTCCTGCAGATTGGAGAGTAGCGAATGTGAGCCCGCTATTCAAAAAGGGAGCTAGAGAGAAAATGGGGAACTATAGACCAGTGAACCTAACATCAGTACTAGGGAAAGTTGCTGGAGTCCGTTATCAAGGATTTCATAGCACAGCATTTGGAAAGTAGTGGTATAATCAGGCAAAGTCGGCAGGGATTTATGAAAGGGAGATCATGCTTTACAAATCTACTGGAATTCTTTGAAGATGTAACGAGTAGAGTTAACCAGAGAGAACCGGTGGATATGATTTATTTAAACTTTCTTTTTTTTTTAAATTTAGAGTATCCAATTAATTTGTTCCAATTAAAGGGAAATTTAGCATGGCCAATCCACCTATCCGGCACATCTTTTGCATTGTGGGGGCGAAACCCACAATAAGGGGTGTGCAAACTCCACAAGGAGAGTGACCCAGAACCGAATCAAACCTGAGACCTCGGCGCCGTGAGGCAGCAGCACTAACCACTGCGCCACAGTTCTGCCCCTTATTTAGACTTTCAGAAGGCTTTCGACATGGTCTCACATAGCAGATTAATATCTAAAGTTAAAGCGCATGGGATTACGAGTAGTGTCTTGAGATGGATAAAAAGCTGGTTAGCAGACAGGAAGCAAAACGTTGGAACAAATGGGTCTTTTTCCGATTGGCAGGCTGTGACTAGTGGGGTACCGCAGGGATCTGTGCTAGGACCCCAACTGTTCACATCATATATTAATGATTTGGACCAGAGAACTAAATATATTATCTCCAAATTTGTAGATGATACAAAGTTGGGTGGGAGGGTGAGCTGTGAGGAGGATTCAGAGATGCTTCAACGGGATTTGGACAAGCTGAGTGAGTGGACACATGTAAGGCAGCTGCAGTATAATGTGGATACATATGAAGTTATCTGCTTCAATAGCACAAAAATGAAGGCAGATTATTATTTGAATGGGTGTAAATTGAGAGAGCTGGATACTCAGCAAGACCTTGGTGTCCTCGTGCATCAGTTGCTGAAAGTAAGCACGTAGGTACAGCAGGCAGTAAAGAACTCAAATGGTATATTGGCCTTCATAGGGAGAGGATTTGAGTACAGGAAAAGGGATGTTTTACTGCACTAACATGGGGCATTGGTGAAGCCACACCTGGAGTAGTGTGTGCAGTTTTGGTGTCTTATTTTAATAATAACTTTTTAAAAATAATCTTTATTGTCACATGTAGGCTTACATTAACATTACAATGAAGTTACTGTGGAAAGCCCCTAGTCGCCACATTCTGCTGCCTGTTTGAGTACATGGAGGGAGAATTCAGAATGTCCAAATTACCAAACAGCACATCTTTCGGGACTTGTAAAAGGAAACCGGAGCACCCGGAGGAAACCCACGCAGACACGGGGAGAACATGCAGACTCCACACAGACAGTGACCCAAGCCAGGAATCAAGCCTCAGACCCTGGAGCTGTGAAGCATCATTGCTACCCACTGTGCTACCATGCTGCTCTTATCTGAGGAAAGATGTTCTTGCTATGGAAAGAGTACAGGCTGATTCTTGCGATGGCAGGACTGTCATATGAGAGACTAAATCATAGAACAGTACAGGCCCTGCGGCCCACGATGTTGTGCCAACCACGTACCCTAATCTAAGATCAACCTAACCTACACACCCCTTCAATTTACTACCATTGATGCAGACAGGGGTGTGTACGATACTTTGCTTCCTGAATGACCAGCTCTTTAGTTTGGGTGAGGTTGAGGGAGAGATTGATGTCGTTACACCACTCCACAAGGTTCTCTATCTCCCCCCTGTACTCTGGCTCATCGTTATTCGAGATCCGACCCACTACGGTCGTGTCATCAGCAAACTTGTAGATAGAGTTGGAGCCAAATTTTGCCACCCAGTTGTGTGTATATAGGGAGTATAGTAGGGGGGGCAGGTATGCAGCCTTGCGGGGTTTATCGTGGAGGTGGTGTTGTTTATTCTTACTGATTGTGGTCTATGGGTCAGGAAGTCGAAGATCCAGTTGCAGAGGGAGGAGCCAAATCCTAGATTTTGGAGCTTTGACGTGAGATCAACTGGGATTATGGTGTTGACAACGGAGCTGTAGTCAGTGAACAGGAGTCTGATGTAGGAGTTCTTGTTGTCAAGGTGCTCCAGGGATGAATTTGGGCCAGGGAGATGGTGTCTGCTGTGGGCTGGTTGTGACGGTATGGAATTGCAGTGGATCAACAAATTCTGGGAGTATGGAGTTGATATGTCTCATGACCCACGTTTCCAATCACTTCACAATGATCGATGTCAAGGCCACGGACTGTAGTCATTGAGGGACGTTGCCTGGGTCTTTTTGGCACCAGTATGATGGTCGTCTTCTTGAAGCAAGTGGGAACCTTGGAATGAGGATTATATTCATTGGAGTTGAGGAGAGGGGATCTCATAGAAACTTGTAAAGTTCCAACAGGATTAGACAGGGTAGATTCAGGAAGAATGTTCCCGATGGTGGGGGTTGTCCAGAACTAGGGGTCATAGCTTGAGGAGAAGGGGTAAACATTTTAGGACTGAGGCAAGGAGAAATTTCTTCGCCCATGGAGAATCTGTGAATTCACTACCACAGAAAGCAGTTGAGGCCAAAACATTGGGGGGGGGGAGAGAGAGAAATCAGGGTATTAAATTTGATGATCAGCCATGATCATAATGAATGGTGTAGCAACTCAAAGAGCTGAATGGCCTCCTCCTGCCTCTATTTTCTATGTCTGTTTCTATGTACGTTTCCTCTTGCGGGCTTTGAACTGCAACTTAGAGGACACCTAGCTGCTGTTCCTCAAGTTACCTTACCTTCACTCCGATATTTTCAACTTCAGTGTCTTATACCTGACCCTTCAGTCAGTTTTTTCAATTTCTCTAAAGAAAATCTGCAAGGAAAAGACCAGCAAAGGAGAAATGTTTGGAAGGATGAAGCTGCCGAGTCAAACCAAGTACAACCATTTGACCATCTTTGTATACATCAAGATTCTAACAGTCATCCAGAGCCTAAGTGAAGTTGTTTTATTCAAATCGATAAGTGTCGGAGGAATTGGAGCAGTTGATGTACATCTGCATCACTCCCAGATCAATGCATGCGCCAATGACATGACTGGTGCCGCCATCGGATTCCAGAGAGCACACAAATACTCTCACTGGACTGTTCACATACAGATTAGTAAATCCACAATTCCCTTAACTTCAAACTGTCACTGAATCTGAAGCCAACAGTTGACCATGTTGACAAAATATGAAGCCTGTAATTCAGTTTATTGGCCATGCAAGCAACAGCTCGTTGGGATGCAGCCCACAAAAAGAAAATAAAAAATAGGAAAACATCTTCCAATGTCCCCACATCAATTTTCCACATTTGTTGCCGTCTCCCTGGTGCTGGACCCCACGGGATATTTCTGTAGGAGCATTCATGAAATACACACAACTGTCTAGCTAAGATGTCAATATTGGAACTCCTGAAAATTTAATAAAAGGCTATGTGTATTTTGCATGCAACACCAGTCTCTCTGTTCAAAGGATTACTGTTAACACATTGCTCAGTCAGCTGTACATGACAACAACAAAAAATATAGACCATAGCACATTATTCCGGTCACCTTGACAAAATAAAACAGGGGAAAAATAAGATAAGCATTATTAGGAGAACAGCAGGACAGAACATACTCCCACCTATTTGTTTAAAAAGTCCTTGAAGTTTGTAGACTGCGAAACGAGGTGGAAGATATTAACAGCAAAAAGAAAATAAGGAAATTAACAACAGGCTGGAGTAAAGGTAGCTGAAAGCCACTTTAAGAGAAGGAACTTTTGATTAGTAATTTAATCTTACACATTCTAATTAGTGAATTACTGTTACACAAATTACAAAGCCAGCTGGGAGAAGAGGAGTTAGCACCTGAAAGCATGTTCTAAAATTAATATTTCAAAGGTATTAAAGTAATGACGAAAGTTCAGACATGTATTACCTTAATCTATACAGTGGGACATTTAATTAGATGCCCAGTCTCCAGGAGGAACCTAGCATTAGACTCCAAGTATTTTTAAGTAAAGAGTGATCTTTGTCATGCCATGTTCAATTAAAAGAACTATGCGCTATAATTAAACGAAACGGTAGCAATTTGAAATCCACATCTTGCGTCAATCAACAAAAAAAGGTTTCTAAACAGAATGATTTCACTGACCCACTGTGTCCCCCCCACCCACCCACATCACCAGGCAGACTGCCTTGTAATCCAAATGACTCGACTCTCCGCATCACACAGTTCCCATTTCAAGGAGGTTAACTATTACACACATGAAAGCAGTGCAAAAATACCCTCAGTGGAAACTGAGGGACATAGCTGGTTAATATCACATCACAAGACTCCATCTCTGCAACCCTCATCCACGCCCTCATCACCTCGACACTGGACCATTCAAAGGCCTTTCTGGCTGGCCTCCCAAATCCTTCGATCAACTTGAGGTCAAATAAATCTCAAGTGCCTGCGCTTGATCTCATACCAAATCCCTTTCACCCATAATTATATCTGCTCACTGGTTGTCGTTTAAGCAACAATTGAATTTTAAAATGTTCTCAATTTACAAATCCTTCCCTGGCATTGCCTCTCCCTACTCCTCCAGTCCCACAGCCCTGAGATATCTGGTAATCCTTGCCTCTCGGGTATCCTCAATTGTAATTGCTTCAGCAGTGGTGATTGTGCCTTCAGCTCTTTGGACCTTAAAGCTCTGGAATTCCTGCCACAAAACACTAGTGATATTAAAATCTGACCAGTATTGAAGCTTTTTAATATTTTTCTAGCAAGTTGGATCATAAAACAGTCAGCTCCTTAATAGGAGTAATTTTACTCCTTAATAGGAGCAATTTACTCTAATGTCATTTCTATATCCTTTATTCCGACTTGTTCTTCCTCTTAAAATACTGACCCTGGATTTATCCATTATCCTTTTAAATTATGTTATACTCTCTATTTTAACAGAAACCCTCAAATCATCTTGAATCAACTCCTGATTATCTTTGTTACCGAGTCACCAACCTATCTTTATTGATCACCCAAAATTTTGAAAACCCTTGCTATGTTCTCATTTCTTAACCTTGCAGGTTCCAGTAAATAAATCACTAACGGTCTCTTTGTAACTGCACCCTCGCATTCCTGTGCTGTTCTGGTGAATCTTTATCCTGACTGTAATGTCCTTCCTATCGCAGGTACACACCACTCAAATGGAGAGAATCAGTACATCAAGAGCAACCCTCTTGCCTCAGGATCTGACTCAAAAGCCCAACTGCAGGGACTGGAGTGCGTACTACAGGCCGACACTGACCCTGGCAGTGGTAACGTCTTTTAGATAGACCGTTAAACCAGCACCCTGCTTTTTTTCTTCTCCGGTAGATGTAAAGGATCCCACCCCACCTTCGAAGAGCGGCAGCATGCTAGCCAATCTTCATCCCTCAACTAAACAGGTTAAATGGTCATTATTCCCCTGCAGTTTGTGGGAGCTTGCTATCCATAAATTGGTTGGTACATTTCCTGAAGTAACTCACTTCAAAAAGTACTTAATTGGCTGCAATGCACTTGAAGACATTCTGCAATTGTGACCAATATATTTATCAAAATATAAATGCAATTTTTTTTTGTTACCGAGTATAAATTCTACATTTTTTTTTTGTTTTTATATTCAATGCCCCCCTCAGTATAAAATCCAGAATCCAGTTACCTTTTTATGCCATTACATACCTGCAAGTGTCCATCGATGTACTGGAAGGTCTGATGAAGGCTTAACCTGCACAATTCTACAGTAAATGTTCTGTTTTTCCACAAGGTTCACACACAAGCTTGAACTTTAACAGGTGGGTTAGAACAGATGATAAAATTTTGGGACACTCCAGATAGCAGGTTGGAAATTTCCGCATTTCAATGAGCATGTGGCTGAAGAATTTGGAACACTGGCAGCTAAAGGGAGGCGTTCACAGATTGTAGTAGATGATAAGCATCTTCAACAGCACTGCTTGTGGGCCACGAGGAGCGGGAATGGGTCCCCCACCCTCAAAGAGACAACCTCAGACAGAGATGCCCAGGGACATACCTGTTTACAAGCCTACACCAGAGTGCTCCCTGTCTGACTGGAAGGCGAGCCTGCCAATCAGGTTGACTCCCAGGTGGGGAACCTTGCAATAACTGAAGGCACAAGCTGTGGAGTTTAAATTCTACAGGGTGTGGGGAGCTCAGAAATTCCCATTCAAAACTCTGCCCTTACCAATAACGTAACCTGCCCAATAACAGCCAGCCATAATTTCCACAAAAAGCAATAGCAACGCAGATACAAATGTCATTCTTCACTTTGAAAGATGTATTTTGACTTCCTAACAACATTCCTGTCATTTGTCAGTAAAAGCCAGCAGCAGAATAGTCGGCAAATAATTGTCCTAACCGACACCCACTTTAGAAATTTGCAGAGGCTACATCGAACAAAGAACACTCCCACTGAAAGAAGAGAGTTCTGTCCTCAAAAGGCACATCACGTTAATTACACTTCAAACATATATCTAATTATAATTTCAAAATTAGTGATGGAGAACCATTCACTAATGCTTTCACACTGGGTTCTCCCAAATAACCCACTGTAGGTGGTTTGCGCAATGCACTGGAGGTCAGAGTTCCACAGTTTCTAAACTTGCACAAATTGAGCACCGAAGGAACACCGAAAACAAAACTGTACAATCGCAAACGCTTATGGAAATCAATCACCTGCACAGTACAGTCCATTTTGACTGAAGGCAACAACTTGCAATACAAGTGATCGAGACGTGTGCTGCACTGGCATGTTGCAAAAATACATTATTTTCATCAATCCTCCACCAGTATAAGGGCCGCGCATGAAAACCCAATACGAGTCTCAGTGCTAGGATACACACACACCGTAAGCACGATTTAACTGTGCACAAATTATGAATTCAAAGAGGTTACGGCCCACGGTGAGGTGCAGTGGATCAAGCATTGTCCAATCAATTTACAACTTCAAGTTGGAGAACTGGATAAATAAATTGGCATCTTCAACAGCTACAGACTCTGAGATAGTTTGGCACTAGAAACGCACTCACTGAACCTTCCAGCAAGATGTTTTCTCCACTGGTTATATCAGACATTTGATCTTCCGTCTGGATGCAAGAAAAGTCAACAAGTGCTCTTCTGCCCAGCAAACCCATTGGAATACAAAGTGTTTTTCAAAGCGACATTTGTATAAAAGCACATAACATTCAAATGAACAAAAGAGCAGTATTGCAGCACTGAAGAAAGACAGAGAATCTCATCCAGCTTGCTATGGTGCGACACAGCACAGTCCAAAACTAAGCAGCCAGGAGAAGAATATAGCACAAGAGATACAGGGCATATGAAACATTCTTTTATTTTACCAATATTTAAAGTCCCTTTAACAAAGATAGAAGATTAAATTTATACTAGATTAAATAATTAACTACTGAAACGTGACATTTATAAAGCTACTTATGAGTTAACTTCACAAACAATACATCTGAACTTCACAATACATCAGTACATGGGTGAAAATGAAAAACTTTGCAATTAAACTGAGTTCTAAGGCAAATAGCCCAAAAAAGCTGAAATCTGCCCCATGCCCATGGGATCAGAGCTGAACTCCAACATGTAAGCACCATCAGCAAAGTAGGATTGAAACATTCCAAAGAACTAAGATGCTTAAAAGTAAAAATAAAACATGAATTTTATATTTTTATTGTGGTTGCATATTTTTCATTTGCTCTTTAAGCACACAATATTTCTATATCTATTTAATACACATAATGGGACACAATTCTAGACACTGCGAGGGAAAGTGCTGGCTGGAACTTCAAGCATCGATCAGTTATACACGACATTGAACTTGAAACTGTGCTATAATACACAGAATATTTTACCAGACGGATGATATTGGAGGGGACGGGAATGGCATCTCGTATCAGAACTCCGAAAACTCAAGTCACATCAGGTGGTAACACCAACACCTCTCGAGTCAGAGCATCCCAATCCAGTCCAGGCGACAGCAAATGTTTAATGCCATGCTGAGAAAGTGGGGCATTATCTTTTAGGAGCTGTCCAGTTGATCCTGAAAAGTGGCACTGTCTGAAAAGCAAGACATCCTCACTGTCCGGGCCAACGCTCCTCCCTCAGCAAACAACATCATCAGCCTTTCGTTAACGCCATTACTGTTGCAAAGAAAGGCTTCCATGTTTGCCACGTAACTGCACGTTCGTGCCTAAGAAACACTCGGGAGACATCAGGGAGAGATGGGGCACCATATAAATGCAATACTTGTCTTCCTTTTGAGATTAGGCAGATGACAGAATGGGGAGACAAGCAGTAAGTTAAGAAGAACATTATGTGCAAAGCCGTGTGGTTACAATTGTAACATAAATGCTTAAAGTACTCGCACAATAATGACTTTGGCCACAAGAAAACAATTAACAAAAAACATTCCCATCCAGCTGGAATAAATTGGATGAAAATCAAACTCGTGTCATGCAAGGTACAATTAGAATCATCAATCACCAGGAATAACCCGGAATTTACCTATTAAGAGCCATATAAAGTAATATATTTTGGAACCATGAATGGGTAAGAGGAGCATAGGGACCTCCATGTGTAAATATACAGCTCATCAACAGCAAAAGCACAAGTATACGAGGCCAGAAAAGGCAAAATACAAAGACACCCTCAGCAACACATGAAAAAACAGTGGCAGCAATGAATCAGTCCCTTCTGGAGCAATCATGCTGGCACTCATAAAACAAAGAAGGCTTCACTGGTATGGGCATGTGCACAGGAGAGAAGATGGTTAGTTACATCCCCCCAAGGATATAGTATATGGGGGGCTAGCACACCAAAACTCCAATTCCAAGGACACTCTCAAAAGGGACAATAAAGCCCTTAACAACAACTACTGACAAGTGGGAACCTCTGGGTGATAACCAACATCAATGGCCACACCAGCTTTGAGCAGAAATTCGCCAACATGACGACAGGTGCTCCAAAACAGACATCAGACAGCCCTGTAAGCAAGACATCAGCAAAGATCAAACTGCACCACCAGCAACAGATAACTTCATGCACGCCACTCGTGGCAGACATTGCCTTTCCAGAATCAGCCATCGAAAGAAGTGCAGCAGATCAGCTCGTCTGACCATAACTAAAGTTCTGAGGCTACATTCCCATCATCTCTCACAGATGCCAATCAAGTAGGCAAAATTAATCATTAGTTTTGTGTCTTGGTCCGAAAAGCAAGGAGATAATGTTGAAGTGAGGCTGGACTATTTTCTGCCATTTTGAGCATCCGTTATATACACATTTTGAATTGACAATGTGCAGATCTGACCAGAGATGACAGTTACAGCTACAGAGGCTTGGTGTATTCAGGCTTCTCTTAGCATCCCCCCCCCCCCCCCCCCCAATCAGAGCAAAGAAGATTTGCAGGCTAACCTGATAGAGGCCTTCAGGTTTAGGAAGCTTTATTATCAGACAAATTGTGACAGATGGTTTGCATCGATCAGGGTAATGGGAACAAAAGGGTACGAATCAAAGATAATCACACAAAAAACTAAAATCTTTTACATGGATAATTAAAAAGTTGAATTTTCTTCAAGGGTGAAGAGTTTGGATTATGCAGAAGCGATTATGATAGAGCAGTGGTTAGCACTGCTGCCTCACAGCGCCAAGGACCCGGGTTCAATTCCGACCTCAGGTGACTGTCTGTGCAGAGCCTGCACACTCTCCCAGTATCTGCGTGAGTTTCCTCCCATAGTCCAAAGACGCGCAGGTTAGGTGAATTGGCCATGATCAATTGCCCCTTAGTGTCCAAAGATGTGCAGGTTAGGTTAGGTGGGGTTATGGGGATAGGAAGGGGGCACAGGTAGGGCGTTCTTTCACAGAGTCGGTGCACTCGATGGGTCAAATGGCCTCTTTCTACACTGTAGGAATTCTGTAGATTCGATAAACTGGGAAATTAAAAGGATCAGATAATATTGACAATGAAGGCTGCTCAGCTGGACCAGACTAGTCGAAGCAGAGGACAAACCTTACACTTGAGAATTCAAAACTAATCTGCAGGCTCCCTCAGGAGTTGGCAGTATTGATGCACCTATTTCATTTTGGGATACATGAGCAATTTGGGACATGATGTGTCGAGTAAAGAGTGCATGGGAGGAAAAGCTAACTTTGGACCTTGGATCCTAAAGCTCTCCACCGCAGAGTATTTCTCATGGTTTGTTGCAGAACAAGAGATTGGTTGCTAAGACGAGTGAACATTCCCATCATCAATACATGACCATCAGATAGCTTCTGGACTTCGATCAGAGGCATTGCAATGTGAAACGTAACCGTTTCTCTCCACAGACGCTGCGAATTTTCAGCATTTTCCCATTTTTACTTTTGAACTTTCCAAATTGCAATGCCCATTTATTGACTGGGATTATGCCAGGTGAAACCACAGATGGGCGGGTTCTGCACGGTGAACGTTCCTGACAGATTTGGGCTGCTGTAACCAGGAGGTACAGATGGCGAGGCTCCAAAGAGTTCTCCATCACACAGTTGAGCCCCCACCCACTCTTCCCACCTATGCTGGAAGGGTTTGCAGGGGTAACCAACCTGTTGGGCCACATGATTGGTGTGCCTTGCTCAGTCCTGGGTGGGACTCGATCCTGGAGGTTCTCTGCTCAGGCAGCTGGAAGGGGGTGCTAGCCGCTGCGCAACAACACCCACCCGAAGCTCACGCCCAGCAAAACAATCCCATTCATAAGCAGCAAAAGCCCTGGCGCACGCGCACTCCTGTGCACCTGTTGCCTGGCCCGCGCACGCTCCGTGGGGTGAGGGAGCAGTATTTGGCAAGCCGGCGCCTGCGCACTGCCTCTCCCGCAGCCCCAGGCCGGGACAGGCTGCTGGCTGCACCGCTCAGGCTCACTATTGAGCAGTGGGCACCGACTCCCAGCATCGCCGGCGATCCTGGAGCTGGGGGGGGAAAGGGGGGGCTCTCCATCCCCACAACACTGACAATATACAGAACGAAAATATACCCCACTCAGATCGCCTCAAAGGTCAGTTAGAAAACACATGCACACAGAAGAAAAAATTAAATCACCTCACAGGGGAGTGAAAAAATATAACATTCAATAAAAAAATATTTTCGTTAAAATAAGAGTGTTTATTCTGAATTGAAATTAACCGACCTCTCTGCCATCTTGTGAGGGGGACAACTCAGCGTGTGTAAGATTCAGCGCTAATCAGCAACGGCTCCATCCGATGCAAACCGCTCGCCGGCTCGAGCATCATTAATATTGGAGCCGCGTTTAGCCGCCGTCCCCACAACCACATGACGTCAGCGCGACTGCCCCGCCCTCTCCTGAGACGTCAACGCCCCTGCCCCGCCCCCTCCTGCTGTCGTCGGCTCGCCTCCCCGCCCCCTCCCGTTCAACGTCAGTGCGCCTGCACCGCCCCCTTCTGCCAACGTCAACGCGCCTGCCCCGCCCCCTCCTGATGTCGTCAGCGCGCCTGCCCGGTTCCCCCCTCCCGCCAGACGTAAACGTGCCGGCCGCCATCATGACATCAGTAAACCGCCTTGCCACTGCGCCTGACGCCTCTCCTCCCCCCCCCCCCCCGGACCGTCCTCCCACAATCCTACTTGATGCCACCAGATCCCATGGCACGCCGGGAATTGTAGTCTGGCCGCTGTGCGCTCATCAGCGTGCGCGCCCCCTCTGCAGGCCAACAGACACATTACACCCAGATAGACAATTGGTTACCAAATCGATGGGACCTGGTAAGCCAGGTGGGAGGGGTCTTTGATTATGCTGCCCGCTTTCCCCAGGCAGCGGGAGGTGTAGATGGAGTCAATAATTTCACTCCCCTGTGAGGTGATCTTTATTGTCATAGAGTACCCAATTCATTTTTTTTTTCCAATTAAGGGGAAATTTAGCGAGTCCAATCCACCTAGCCTGCACACCTTTTGGGTTGTGTGGGGACGAAACCCACGCAAACACGAGGAGAATGTGCAAACACCACACGGACAGTGACCCAGAGCCGGGATCGAACCTGGGGCACCGGCGCCGTGAGGCATCAGGGCTAACCCACTATGCCACCGTGCTGCCCTGCCGATCACGATTTTGGCGTTGGGCAATGGAGAGTCCGCGCCAGGGTGTCTCTGTACGTGGGTGATTTATTATTATGTGTTTTAGAGCCGGGGAAGGGAGGCTTTGGGGAGGGGTGGGTTGCGCACATTGATTATGGGATGCCCGTTGATTCGCTTTTGGTCGTTTTGTTTTGTTGTATTTGGAATGTAGGGGTGATGTTTGGGTTTGTATGTTGAAGGGGATGCTGGTTGGAGGATTGATATTGTATTTGTTGTTGTTGGTTATCTTTTGTTGTGTATTTGATGAAAATGTGGAAAATGAGGAGAATAAAAAAAATGTTTTTTAAAATTCCCTTCATTTAAAACAACAGTTTTATTCTCCTTTTTCACATTTTCATCCAAATTTAAACCCACTAACAAGCAATCACCAATAACAAATATAATGCCAAACACCAGGTCAACAATCCCCTCCTCCCACCAATCCCCAAACAGCCCCCAACATTTTAAATACAAACATCAAAGGAATCGGGAATCAACCATCAACTATTCCCTTCATAATTTTACATGTTTCGAGAAGATCCCCCTCATTCTTCCGAATTCCAATGAGTATAGTCCCAGTCTACTCAGTCTCTCCTCATAAACTAATCCTCTCAACTCCGGAATCAATCTAGTCAATCTCCTCTGCACCCACTCCAGTGCGAGTACATCCTTTCTCAAATAAGGAGACCGAAATTGTACACAGTACTCCAGGTGTGGCCTCACCAGCACCCTATACAGCTGCAACACAACCTCCCTGCTTTTAAACTCCATCCCTCTAGCAATGAAGGACAAAATTCCATTTGCCTTCTTAATTACCTGCTGCATCTGCAAACCAACTTTTTACGATTCATGCAGGAGGACACCCAGGTCCCTCTGCACAGCAGCATGCTGCAATTTTTTACCATTTCAATAATAGTCCATTTGCTGTTATTCCTACCTAAATGGATGACCTCGCACTTACCAACATTGTACTCCATCTGCCAGACCCTTGTCCACTCACTTATACTATCTATATCCCTCTGCAGACTTTGTGTCCTCTGCATACTTGGCTCTACCACTCATCTTCGTGTCATCTGTGAACTTTGACACATTACACTTGGTCCCCAACTACGGATCACCTATGTAAATTGTGAACTGTTGTGGACCCAACACTGATCCCTGAGACACACCACTAGCCACTGATCGCCAACCAGAAAAACACCCATTTATCCCCATTCTTTGCTTTCTGTCAGTTAACCAATCCTCTATCCATGCTAATACAATATCCGTAAAGCCTTTATCTTATGCAGCAGCCTTTTGTGTGGCACCTTGTCGATTGCCTTCTGGAAATCCAGATGCACCACACCCACAAGTTCCCCATTTTCCCCGTGCTCGTAATGTCCTCAAAGAATTCTACTAAATTAGTCAAAAATGATGCCTTTCATGAACCCATGCTGCATCTGCCCAGTGGGACAATTTCTATCCAGATGTCTTGTTATTTCTTCCTTGGTGATAGATTCAAACATTTTCCCCGGTACAGAAGTGAAGCTAACCTATAGTTACCCGCCTTTTGTCTACCTCCTTTGTTAAACAGTGGTGTTAGGTTTACTGCTTTCCAATCTGCCGGAACCTCCCCAGAGTCCAGCGAATTTCAATTGGATTGGATTAGTTTATTGTCACGTGTACCGAGGTGCAGTGAAAAGTATTGTTCTGTGAGCAGCTCAAACAGATCGTTCTGTACATGGAAAGGAAATATATAATAGGGCAAACATGAAAGACACAATGTAAATACATGGACACAGGCATTGGGTGAAGATGTATGAAGAGATCAGATCAGTCCATAAGTCCGTCAATTCATAAGAGGGTCATTTAGGAGTCTGGTGACAGCGGGGAAGAAGCTGTTTCTGAGTCTGTTCGTGCGTGTTCTCAGACTTCTGTATCTCCTGCCCGATGGAAGAAGTTGGAAAAGTGAGTAAGCCGGGTGGGAGGGATCATTGATTAGGGGCTGGTAGGGGCTGGTTTAGCTCATGTAGGGGCTGGTTTAGCTCACTCGGCTAAATCGCTGGCTTTTAAAGCAGGCCAGCAGCATGGTTCGATTCCCGTACCAGCCTCCCCGGACAGGCGCCGGAATGTGGTGACTAGGGGCTTTTCACAGTAACTTCATTGAAGCCTACTCGTGACAATAAGCGATTTTCATTTCATTTTCATTTTCATTGATTATGTTGCCCGCTTTCCCCAGGCAGCGGGAAGTGTACATGGAGTCCATGGATGGGAGGCAGGTTTGTGTGATGGACTGGGCGGTATTCACGACTCTCTGACATTTCTTGGGGTCCTGGGCCGAGCAGTTACCATACCAGGCTGTGATGCAGCCCGATAGGATGCTTTCTATGGTGCATCTGTAAAAGTTGGTAAGGGTTAATGTGGACATGCCGAATTTCCTTAGTTTCCTGAGGAAGTATAGGCGCTGTTGTGCTTTCTTGGTGGTAGTGTCGACGTGGGTGGACCAGGACAGATTTTTGGAGATGTGCATCCCTAGGAATTTGAAACTGCTAACCATCTCCACCTCCGCCCCGTTGATGCTGACAGGGGTGTGTACAGTACTTTGCTTCCTGAAGTCAATGACCAAAGTCTTTAGTTTTGCTGGCATTGAGGGATAGATTGTTGTTGTTGCACCACTCCACTAAGTTCTCTATCTCTATGGGTCTATATGCGTCGATATGATCCACATTCCGTCAGGTCTTTATCTTTTTTGGGTATCAGTGTAATTGTGGCCTGCGCTAGCGTGGGGGGCAGAGTGCCCCTTGCCAGCGAGTCCACGAACATGTCCCTTAGGTGTGGGGCCAGGAATGGCGCAAATAAGAACATAAGAACATAAGAACTAGGAGCAGGAGTAGGCCATCTGGCCCCTCGAGCCTGCTCCGCCATTCAATTAGATCATGGCTGATCTTTTGTGGATTCAGCTCCACTTTCCGGCCCGAACACCATAACCCTTAATCCCTTTATTCTTCAAAAAACTATCTATCTTTACCTTAAAATCTTTTGTAGAAGTCCGCCGGGAACCCATCAGGTCCCGGTGCCTTCCCCGCCTGCATGGAACTGATGCTCTCCAAGGTTTCTCCCAGGTTTATTGGTGCTTCCAGCTCCCCCCGTCTGTCTTCCTCCACAACTGGTAGTTCCAATCCGTCTAGCAACTGTTTCATCCCCGCATCCCCGTTGGGGGCTCGGAGGCGGACAGTCCCCGGTAGGAGGTCTCGAATGCCCGATTGACCTCCTTTTGGTTCTGTTACCAGTCTGCCTCTGCTATCCTTTACCTGCGCTATTTCCTTTGTGGCTGCCTGCTTTCTCAGCAGGTGAGCCAATAGGCGGCCAGCCTTGTCTCTGTGTTCGTAGAAGGTCCCCCGTGTCTGGCGGAGTTGGTACACTGCTTTCCTGGTGGGTAGCAGGTTAAAGTCCATTTGGAGCCTTTCCCTCTCTGCCGGCAGCCCTACGGTCGGGGCCTCAGAGTATATTCTATCGACTTCCAGAATGGAGTCCACTAGTCACTGCCTGGCCACCCTCTCTTCCCTATCGCGTGTGGGGGGGGGGGGGGGCGCATTGGGGATAGTTGTGTGTGTGTGTGGGGGGGGGGGGGTTTGGTATAATTGTGTGTGTGTCGGGGGGGTTGAGAAAATTGTGTCTGTGTGTTTAGAGGGGTTTGGGATAGTTATGTGTGTCTGTGTGTGTGTGGGAGGATCTGGGGTAGTTGTGTGTGTGTGTGTGTGCGTGTAGGGGGGTTTGGGATAGTTGTGTGTGTGTGTGTGTGTAGGGGGGTTTGGGATAGTTGTGTGTGTGTGTGTGTGTGTGTGTGTAGGGGGGTTTGGGATAGTTGTGTGTGTGTGTGTGTGTGTGTGTGTGTAGGGGGGTTTGGGATAGTTGTGTGTGTGTGTGTGTGTGTGTAGGGGAGTTTGGGATAGTTGTGTGTGTGTGTGTGTGTGTGTAGGGGAGTTTGGGATAGTTGTGTGTGTGTGTGTGTGTGTGTGTGTAGGGGAGTTTGGGATAGTTGTGTGTGTGTGTGTGTGTGTGTGTGTGTGTAGGGGGGTTTGGGATAGTTGTGTGTGTGTGTGTGTGTGTGTGTGTGTGTAGGGGAGTTTGGGATAGTTGTGTGTGTGTGTGTGTGTGTGTGTGTGTAGGGGGGTTTGGGATAGTTGTGTGTGTGTGTGTGTGTGTGTAGGGGAGTTTGGGATAGTTGTGTGTGTGTGTGTGTGTGTGTGTGTAGGGGGGTTTAGGATAGTTGTGTGTGTGTGTGTGTGTGTGTGTGTAGGGGGGTTTGGGATAGTTGTGTGTGTGTGTGTGTGTGTGTAGGGGAGTTTGGGATAGTTGTGTGTGTGTGTGTGTGTGTGTAGGGGGGTTTGGGATAGTTGTGTGTGTGTGTGTGTGTGTGTAGGGGGGTTTGGGATAGTTGTGTGTGTGTGTGTGTGTGTAGGGGGGTTTGGGATAGTTGTGTGTGTGTGTGTGTGTGTGTGTGTGTGTAGGGGGGTTTGGGATAGTTGTGTGTGTGTGTGTGTGTGTGTGTGTGTGTGTAGGGGGGTTTGGGATAGTTGTGTGTGTGTGTGTAGGGGGGTTTGGGATAGTTGTGTGTGTGTGTGTGTGTGTGTAGGGGAGTTTGGGATAGTTGTGTGTGTGTGTGTGTGTGTGTGTGTGTGCGTGTAGGGGGGTTTGGGATAGTTGTGTGTGTGTGTGTAGGGGGGTTTGGGATAGTTGTGTGTGTGTGTGTGTGTGTAGGGGAGTTTGGGATAGTTGTGTGTGTGTGTGTGTGTGTGTGTGTAGGGGGGTTTGGGATAGTTGTGTGTGTGTGTGTGTGTGTGTGTGTGTGTAGGGGGGTTTGGGATAGTTGTGTGTGTGTGTGTGTGTGTGTGTAGGGGGGTTTGGGATAGTTGTGTGTGTGTGTGTGTGTGTGTGTAGGGGGGTTGGGATAGTTGTGTGTGTGTGTGTGTGTGTGTGAAGGGGGGTTTGGGATAGTTGTGTGTGTGTGTGTCTGTGTGTGTGTAGGGGGGTTTGGGATAGTTGTGTGTGTGTGTGTGTGTGTAGGGGGGTTTGGGATAGTTGTGTGTGTGTGTGTGTGTGTAGGGGGGTTTGGGATAGTTGTGTGTGTGTGTGTGTGTAGGGGGGTTTGGGACAGGTCTGTGTGTGGGGGGGGGGGGGGTTGGAATAGTGTGGTAGTCACCACTGATTGTATAGTAGATGTAATACGGTAAGGCTCCTGTACGACAGGTACAGGGGTAAATCCCTAACTGCTGGCTCCGCCCAGTAGGCGGAGTATAAATGTGTGTGCACACCGAGCTGCTCCCATTCTGGCAGCAGCTGTAGGAGGCTACACACCTCTGCTTAATAAAGCCTCGATTATTCTCTACTCTCGTCTCGTCGTAATTGATAATGCATCAATTTATTAAGCAGAGATATTACAGCGATGGAACTACCCATCAAGCCTGATCACCTGCAGCTGCATCCTCAAGCAGACAATGCCACGTCGGCCTTCGACCACTGGCTAGCTTGCTTCAAAAGCTACCTCAGATCATCGACTGAACAACCCTTGGACGCACAGAAACTTCAGATCCTGTACTCATGGGTGAGCTCTGATACTTTTCCCCTTATCCGGGATGCGCCCACTTACACTGAAGTAATGGAGCTCCTGAAAGGACATTATATTCGGCGATTAACAAACTCTACGCCAGGCACCTCCTGTCCACGAGACAGCAACTCCCTGGTGAGTCCTTAAACGAGTTCTGGCGTGCCCTACACATCCTGGCGAGGAACCGTGATTGCCAGGCAGTTTCATCAGTCGAGCACACCAAACTTTTAGTCAGAGACGCTTTTGTTCGGGGCATGGGGTCGGCGTACATCCGCCAGCGCCTAATAGAAGGGGGTACCCTCGACCTCGCGGCGACCAGGCAGCTCGTGAACTCGCTACCAGTAGCCTCCCGTAACGTAGAGTCGTACGCCCCCGACCGTACGGCATCCTCATGGATATAGTGGGCCCCACCAGCTGCCACCCCAGCCCACCCCAAGCCTGCGCCGCGCGGCAGCCAGCCAACCCTGGGGGGCCCAAATGCTTCTGCAAGCAGACCAAACACCCCCGGCAGCGCTGCCCGGCGCGGAGCACAACCAGCAAGACCTGCGGAAAGAAGGGACATTTTGCTGCTGTGTGCCAGGCCCAATCGATTGCTGCAGTTTCTAGGCCAAGCGTTCCTGCACCACTCATGTGCGACCTGTGGACGCCACCATTTTCGTCCCCGCAGACCATGTGTGCCCCATGGGTGCCGCCATCTTCGGCGCCATTCTGGACGTCGCTGCAGGACCCCTGCTCGTTGGGAAGCGCGTCTGGCCGCTCATCGCCGGCCACCACCGCTGACCAGCCCGGGGCCTCCCAGCATCGGCCGCAGCTCGCCTCGATCACCCTCCACCAGTCCCGGCCTCCCAGCATCGGCCGCAGCTCGCCTCAATCACCCTCCACCAGTCCCGGCCTCCCAGCATCGGCCGCAGCTCGCCTCGATCACCCTCCACCAGCCCGGGGCCTCCCAGCATCGGCCGCAGCTCGCCTCGATCACCCTCCACCAGCCCGGGGCCTCACAGCATCGGCCGCAGCTCGCCTCGATCACCCTCCACCAGCCCGGGGCCTCCCAGCATCGGCCGCAGCTCGCCTCGATCACCCTCCACCAGTCCCGGCCTCCCAGCATCGGCCGCAGCTCGCCTCGATCACCCTCCACCAGCCCCGGCCTCACAGCATCGGCCGCAGCTCGCCTCGATCACCCTCCACCAGTCCCGGCCTCCCAGCATCGGCCGCAGCTCGCCTCGATCACCCTCCACCAGCCCGGGGCCTCCCAGCATCGGCCGCAGCTCGCCTCGATCACCCTCCACCAGCCCGGGGCCTCCCAGCATCGGCCGCAGCTCGCCTCGATCACCCTCCACCAGCCCGGGGCCTCCCAGCATCGGCCGCAGCTCGCCTCGATCACCCTCCACCAGCCCGGGGCCTCCCAGCATCGGCCGCAGCTCGCCTCGATCACCCTCCACCATTCCCGGCCTCACAGCATCGGCCGCAGCTCGCCTCGATCACCCTCCACCAGCCCGGGCCTCCCAGCATCGGCCGCAGCTCGCCTCGATCACCCTCCACCAGCCCGGGGCCTCCTAGCATCGGCCGCAGCTCGCCTCGATCACCCTCCACCAGTCCCAGCCTCCCAGCATCGGCCGCAGCTCGCCTCGATCACCCTCCACCAGTCCCGGCCTCACAGCATCGGCCGCAGCTCGCCTCGATCACCCTCCACCAGCCCCGGGCCTCCCAGCATCGGCCGCAGCTCGCCTCGATCACCCTCCACCAGCCCGGGGCCTCCCAGCATCGGCCGCAGCTCGCCTCGATCACCCTCCACCAGCCCGGGCCTCCCAGCATCGGCCGCAGCTCGCCTCGATCACCCTCCACCAGCCCGGCCTCACAGCATCGGCCGCAGCTCGCCTCGATCACCCTCCACCAGCCCCGGCCTCCCAGCATCGGCCGCAGCTCGCCTCGATCACCCTCCACCAGTCCCGGCCTCCCAGCATCGGCCGCAGCTCGCCTCGATCACCCTCCACCAGCCCGGCCTCCCAGCATCGGCCGCAGCTCGCCTCGATCACCCTCCACCAGTCCCGGCCTCCCAGCATCGGCCGCAGCTCGCCTCGATCACCCTCCACCAGCCCCGGCCTCCCAGCATCGGCCGCAGCTCGCCTCGATCACCCTCCACCAGCCCGGGGCCTCCCAGCATCGGCCGCAGCTCGCCTCGATCACCCTCCACCAGCCCGGGCCTCCCAGCATCGGCCGCAGCTCGCCTCGATCACCCTCCACCAGTCCCGGCCTCCCAGCATCGGCCGCAGCTCGCCTCGATCACCCTCCACCAGCCCGGGCCTCCCAGCATCGGCCGCAGCTCGCCTCGATCACCCTCCACCAGTCCCAGGCCTCCCAGCATCGGCCGCAGCTCGCCTCGATCACCCTCCACCAGCCCGGGGCCTCCCAGCATCGGCCGCAGCTCGCCTCGATCACCCTCCACCAGTCCCGGCCTCCCAGCATCGGCCGCAGCTCGCCTCGATCACCCTCCACCAGTCCCGGGCCTCCCAGCATCGGCCGCAGCTCGCCTCGATCACCCTCCACCAGTCCCGGCCTCCCAGCATCGGCCGCAGCTCGCCTCGATCACCCTCCACCAGTCCCGGGCCTCCCAGCATCGGCCGCAGCTCGCCTCGATCACCCTCCACCAGCCCGGGGCCTCCCAGCATCGGCCGCAGCTCGCCTCGATCACCCTCCACCAGCCCGGGGCCTCCCAGCATCGGCCGCAGCTCGCCTCGATCACCCTCCACCAGTCCCGGCCTCACAGCATCGGCCGCAGCTCGCCTCGATCACCCTCCACCAGTCCCGGCCTCCCAGCATCGGCCGCAGCTCGCCTCGATCACCCTCCACCAGCCCGGGCCTCCCAGCATCGGCCGCAGCTCGCCTCGATCACCCTCCACCAGCCCGGGCCTCCCAGCATCGGCCGCAGCTCGCCTCGATCACCCTCCACCAGTCCCGGCCTCACAGCATCGGCCGCAGCTCGCCTCGATCACCCTCCACCAGCCCAGCCTCCCAGCATCGGCCGCAGCTCGCCTCGATCACCCTCCACCAGCCCGGGCCTCCCAGCATCGGCCGCAGCTCGCCTCGATCACCCTCCACCAGTCCCGGGGCCTCACAGCATCGGCCGCAGCTCGCCTCGATCACCCTCCACCAGCCCGGGGCCTCCCAGCATCGGCCGCAGCTCGCCTCGATCACCCTCCACCAGTCCCGGCCTCACAGCATCGGCCGCAGCTCGCCTCGATCACCCTCCACCAGTCCCGGGCCTCACAGCATCGGCCGCAGCTCGCCTCGATCACCCTCCACCAGCCCGGGCCTCCCAGCATCGGCCGCAGCTCGCCTCGATCACCCTCCACCAGCCCGGGCCTCCCAGCATCGGCCGCAGCTCGCCTCGATCACCCTCCACCAGCCCCGGCCTCCCAGCATCGGCCGCAGCTCGCCTCGATCACCCTCCACCAGCCCGGGGCCTCCCAGCATCGGCCGCAGCTCGCCTCGATCACCCTCCACCAGCCCGGGCCTCCCAGCATCGGCCGCAGCTCGCCTCGATCACCCTCCACCAGCCCGGGCCTCACAGCATCGGCCGCAGCTCGCCTCGATCACCCTCCACCAGTCCCGGGCCTCCCAGCATCGGCCGCAGCTCGCCTCGATCACCCTCCACCAGCCCAGGGCCTCCCAGCATCGGCCGCAGCTCGCCTCGATCACCCTCCACCAGTCCCGGCCTCCCAGCATCGGCCGCAGCTCGCCTCGATCACCCTCCACCAGTCCCGGCCTCACAGCATCGGCCGCAGCTCGCCTCGATCACCCTCCACCAGCCCGGGGCCTCCCAGCATCGGCCGCAGCTCGCCTCGATCACCCTCCACCAGCCCGGGCCTCACAGCATCGGCCGCAGCTCGCCTCGATCACCCTCCACCAGTCCCAGACCTCCCAGCATCGGCCGCAGCTCGCCTCGATCACCCTCCACCAGCCCCGGCCTCACAGCATCGGCCGCAGCTCGCCTCGATCACCCTCCACCAGCCCGGGCCTCCCAGCATCGGCCGCAGCTCGCCTCGATCACCCTCCACCAGCCCGGGGCCTCACAGCATCGGCCGCAGCTCGCCTCGATCACCCTCCACCAGCCCGGGCCTCCCAGCATCGGCCGCAGCTCGCCTCGATCACCCTCCACCAGCCCCGGCCTCACAGCATCGGCCGCAGCTCGCCTCGATCACCCTCCACCAGCCCGGGGCCTCCCAGCATCGGCCGCAGCTCGCCTCGATCACCCTCCACCAGTCCCGGGCCTCCCAGCATCGGCCGCAGCTCGCCTCGATCACCCTCCACCAGTCCCGGCCTCCCAGCATCGGCCGCAGCTCGCCTCGATCACCCTCCACCAGCCCGGCCTCACAGCATCGGCCGCAGCTCGCCTCGATCACCCTCCACCAGCCCGGGCCTCCCAGCATCGGCCGCAGCTCGCCTCGATCACCCTCCACCAGCCCGGGCCTCCCAGCATCGGCCGCAGCTCGCCTCGATCACCCTCCACCAGCCCGGGGCCTCCCAGCATCGGCCGCAGCTCGCCTCGATCACCCTCCACCAGCCCGGGCCTCCCAGCATCGGCCGCAGCTCGCCTCGATCACCCTCCACCAGTCCCGGCCTCCCAGCATCGGCCGCAGCTCGCCTCGATCACCCTCCACCAGCCCGGGCCTCCCAGCATCGGCCGCAGCTCGCCTCGATCACCCTCCACCAGCCCGGGGCCTCCCAGCATCGGCCGCAGCTCGCCTCGATCACCCTCCACCAGTCCCAGCCTCACAGCATCGTCCGCAGCTCGCCTCGATCACCCTCCACCAGCCCGGGCCTCCCAGCATCGGCCGCAGCTCGCCTCGATCACCCTCCACCAGTCCCAGCCTCACAGCATCGGCCGCAGCTCGCCTCGATCACCCTCCACCAGTCCCAGCCTCACAGCATCGGCCGCAGCTCGCCTCGATCACCCTCCACCAGTCCCAGCCTCCCAGCATCGGCCGCAGCTCGCCTCGATCACCCTCCACCAGTCCCGGCCTCACAGCATCGGCCGCAGCTCGCCTCGATCACCCTCCACCAGTCCCGGCCTCCCAGCATCGGCCGCAGCTCGCCTCGATCACCCTCCACCAGTCCCAGCCTCACAGCATCGGCCGCAGCTCGCCTCGATCACCCTCCACCAGCCCGGGGCCTCCTAGCATCGGCCGCAGCTCGCCTCGATCACCCTCCACCAGCCCGGGGCCTCCCAGCATCGGCCGCAGCTCGCCTCGATCACCCTCCACCAGCCCGAGGCCTACCAGCATCGGCCGCAGCTCGCCTCGATCACCCTCCACCAGCCCGGGGCCTCCCAGCATCGGCCGCAGCTCGCCTCGATCACCCTCCACCAGCCCGGGGCCTCCCAGCATCGGCCGCAGCTCGCCTCGATCACCCTCCACCAGCCCGGGGCCTCCCAGCATCGGCCGCAGCTCGCCTCGATCACCCTCCACCAGTCCCGGCCTCACAGCATCGGCCGCAGCTCGCCTCGATCACCCTCCACCAGTCCCAACCTCACAGCATCGGCCGCAGCTCGCCTCGATCACCCTCCACCAGTCCCAGCCTCCCAGCATCGGCCGCAGCTCGCCTCGATCACCACTGACCAGCCCGGGGCCTACCAGCATCGGCCGCAGCTCGCCTCGATCACCCTCCACCAGCCCGGGCCTCACAGCATCGGCCGCAGCTCGCCTCGATCACCCTCCACCAGTCCCAGCCTCCCAGCATCGGCCGCAGCTCGCCTCGATCACCCTCCACCAGCCCGGGGCCTCCCAGCATCGGCCGCAGCTCGCCTCGATCACCCTCCACCAGCCCGGGGCCTCCCAGCATCGGCCGCAGCTCGCCTCGATCACCCTCCACCAGTCCCGGCCTCCCAGCATCGGCCGCAGCTCGCCTCGATCACCCTCCACCAGTCCGGGGCCTCACAGCATCGGCCGCAGCTCGCCTCGATCACCCTCCACCAGCCCGGGGCCTCCCAGCATCGGCCGCAGCTCGCCTCGATCACCCTCCACCAGCCCGGGCCTCCCAGCATCGGCCGCAGCTCGCCTCGATCACCCTCCACCAGCCCGGGGCCTCCCAGCATCGGCCGCAGCTCGCCTCGATCACCCTCCACCAGCCCGGGCCTCCCAGCATCGGCCGCAGCTCGCCTCGATCACCCTCCACCAGTCCCGGCCTCACAGCATCGGCCGCAGCTCGCCTCGATCACCCTCCACCAGCCCGGGCCTCCCAGCATCGGCCGCAGCTCGCCTCGATCACCCTCCACCAGCCCGGGCCTCCCAGCATCGGCCGCAGCTCGCCTCGATCACCCTCCACCAGCCCCGGCCTCCCGGCATCGGCCGCAGCTCGCCTCGATCACCCTCCACCAGCCCGGGCCTCCCAGCATCGGCCGCAGCTCGCCTCGATCACCCTCCACCAGTCCCGGGCCTCCCAGCATCGGCCGCAGCTCCCCTCGATCA